>NC_068367.1:10527679-10857679 GCF_020536995.1 Dreissena polymorpha
GGCACATAATTCTGTAAAAATGCACGCCAGAGTTATCTAACTTTGCCTGCCCAGTCCCCTCATGATAGTTAGTAAGTGTACCAAGTTTGAATGCAATAGCATTGATACTTTCTGAGAAAAGTGGACCTAAACGCAAAACTTAACCAAAATTTTCAATTTTCTAAGTATAAAAAGGGCACATAATTCTGTCAAATTGCACGCCAGAGTTATCTTACTTTGCCTGCCCAGTCCTCTCATGATAGTAAGTAAGTGTACCAAGTTTGAATGCAATAGCATTGATACTTTCTGAGAAAAGTGGACCTAAACACAAAACTTAACCGGACGCCGACGCCGACGCAGACGCCAAGGTGATGACAATAGCTCATAATTTTTTTTCAAAAAATAGATGAGCTAAAAAATAAATAAATTTGTTGCCATAGCAACCAGAATTTTTGACAAATGAAGAAAATGAAATGATGTGCATAATGTCCAAATCACCATCTATCCATGTTTCAAGTTGCATGAAAAAATATTTAGAACTTTTAAAGTTATGGCAGGATCCAGAAAAGTGTGCAGGATGCACCATTTTCAACAGTATTTCTAGTCTATTTGTTGCCATAGAAACCAGAATTCTTGACATATGAACACAATGAAATGACATGCATAATCTCCATATTGCCATCTGTCCATGTTTTAAGTTTCATGAACAAATATGAAGAACTTTAAAAGTTATCGCAGGATCCAGAAAAGTGTGACAGACTGACGGACTAACTGACACACAGAGCGCAAACCATAAGTCCCCTCCAGTGAAACCGGTAGGGGACAAAAAGAGTACATATGTATAAGGCCTAAACATAAGAATATTTAATATCCTTTTGATGCTATGTAAAGCAAATTAATAGAAGTGTATAAATTTTGCCTTCTTATGATATTAAACGATTACATTTATTATGCAGAATAGCGCATCTAATTGCATATGAAAGTTTGAAGTCCCGACTTCCAAGCCTTAAATTGTGGAAGTCCCAGGCATTAAATTGTCGAAGTCCTACTTGTATTTCAGTATTTTAGAGTGGAAGTTATGGTTTTCATATAATTGTGCAAAGTTTAAAATTGTATTTCTATGCTTTAAAACTTAATCAACCATTAACCATTAATAGTGACACAGAAAATAAATCCTAATTATGAAGATTTCCTATAAAAGAACTTCAAAAATTCTCAAATACATTTACAACATAAGATATTTACAGATCCTATGATAAAATATCAACCTTTAGATACATACATTCTTTGACTCTATCCATTGCCTGATAATCCAGATTAATCAGTTTGTCCATAATCAAATGGAAAATCTTGCCTTTCTAGATAATAATTGTGTTTAAGAATTTCAAAACACTAACTTCTAGAAATGTACGCAAGTACATGTATAAAATGAATTTTAGACATGTGTAAATCGAGTACAGCAATATGCCAGCCTTGGGCACTGTCTATTATCATTATATAAAGAATAAAGATGAATGCCTGATCCTTTTGTGTTACATCAGGTAAGGCTTAGAAGGGTATGTATGGTATGAAATTACAGAGGGTGTACATGTATATCCCATACACCATTTACTAACAGTGTAGCTAATATTATCATCGCTACGACACTGTATTTTAAGCAGGAATGAATATGTTAAAAATAATTATGTCATGACAACTTGTGCTTAATATTTGTAATATATATGTTTTGCTGCTTTTTTGTCTAAATTATATGACATATTGGTATCAAACTGTTTGATCTTTTGAATATGATTCTATTTTACCAAAAATGATGACTTCATAGTTGATTCTGAGAAATATGACCTACCTTCAAGCATTTACTGATAAAATAACTTCAAGTTTGATGCGATATATTTTTATGAATAAGCCAGCATTATATTAGGCAGATATCAATGTAGTAGTGTGAAAAAGTGACCAATAAACAAGTATTTAAACAATATTTATATTGAATGCAGCATGTACCATTATTTTCAGAAATTTGGAAAACAGTTGAAGTGAATAAAAAAACATAATATAAAGTGTCAGCTAACCATATAAATTGAATACTCCACATGTCCTTATTTCAATAAACTTGATTTTCGGTAAGGAGGGACTTCTATGAAACTAAAAATACCATAAAAGCGGAAAGTGTCGTCCCTGATTAGCCTGTGCAGACTGCACAGGCTAATCTGGGATGACACTTTACACACATGCATTAAGTCCAGTTTTCTCAGAACGCAACACATATGTGTCACGTATCATCAATAAAATCAAGGCGATGTTGGTTTCAAACATGCCAGTTATCTACTTTCACTAACAGCCACTGTCCTTCAAACCTGTGAAAAACCTCTGCTGTTATCAGGCGACACTGGATGATTGGATAGCAACTCAATGATTATTATATCAGGCAACACTGGATGATTGGATAGCAACTCAATGATTATAATAAAAGGGACCTTTTCACGTTTTAGTAAATTGACAAAATAAAAAAAAAGGAAAGTTTCAGATTCACAAATCTCCGTTGTAGTTATGATATTTATGAGGAACAATAATACCGAACAGTACATGTAAAAAATATCCATTAACTGTATATGCATCTTTTGACGATTTAAAAACCTGAAAATTATTAAGCATTGCAACGTGAAACTATTGAATAATTCGGAGAGTTCTGTTGTTGTCTTAATTTTTTCTGACAGTACAAGTATTGCTTATATTAAGTTTAAAATACATAACTCATTGTATGAGCACGGTTTGCAGACTTGTCTATGCGTTAGACTTTTTCTCCAGGTGTCAATGGGTCAATCTCAGTTGAGGGTTACTTTTTTTCTTTCTTTAATTTTTTTTTACTGTAGCTTTTTAGATCAAGTGTTTACATTTATCAATATAAAGCTTTTAATGAAAAACTTCAATACATGCCAAAATCTGTGAAAAGGTCCCTTTAAGTTGGATAGCTGGATGAATTAGAAAATACATATTTGCCATTTGCTCTGAAGACATTGGTTGGTGGTCACAGTCAACTTAATTTTGACACAGTACTACGAATGACAACTTGACAAGACTGTATTTCCTTTCCAGACTTGAATGTCTTGTGTGTTAGATAACAGAGTACATGAGGAACATCCGACAGCCAAGGGACTTCCATACTCTGTGAAATGGGCGTATGATAGCAATTTTCGGGCATAATTTATGCCCGGGCGTAATTTATGCCCGGATATCAAATAACTGAAGCCCTGATCAAGAATGAAGAAAGTTGACTCAAGTAGCCCTTTCCCACTCAAAAGCAAAGTGAAAATGGCAATGTGCAAACAGCATAAAACCAGAACAGCCTGCAAGTAACTTGCAGTCTCTTCAGGTTTTATGCTGTTTGGTGCTCATCAGTATCTAAGGGTTGGAAATTAAGCTATTACAACTTCAATCTAGTAAAGAAGGTCTAACTTTCTTATATAGCTTTCTAAGGGGCTACAAATGCATCAAAATACATATCTAAGTGGTAAAGGGTTTAATACATATTTAAGTGGTAAAGGGTTTAATACATATTTAAGTGGTAAAGGGTTTAATAAATATTAGTGGTAAAGGATTTAATACATATTTAAGTGGTAAAGGGTTTAATACATATCTAAGTGGTAAAGGGTTTAATACATATTAAAGTGGTAAAGGGTTTAATACATATTTAAGTGGTAAAGGGTTTAATACATATTTAAGTGGTAAAGGGTTTAATACATATTTAAGTGGTAAAGGGTTTAATACATATTTAAGTGGTAAAGGGTTTAATGCATATTTAAGTGGTAAAGGGTTTAATACATATTTAAGTGGTAAAGGGTTAAATGTAATGTCTTCACCTGTTGTTTACTATGCCCACAAATGCACCACTTGTACTTCTTGCCAGCCTCCAGGTTGATAGGGAAGGGCTTCTTGTCGTATATCTTGCCCTTGGGCGGGTCCAACTCATACTGGCCTGGACGAGGCGTCTCAGGATGGGGCTTCACCTTCTGAGGCACATTGACAAACCTAGAAACATACGGTCAAGTACACCTCACGCATTGATACAAATGGAAAATTTAACCCTTAACTGCTTAGATAAGTATTTTGAAGCATTTGTAGTCTCTTCAAAAGTTGAATTTAATTAAAGGCCTTCCTTACTTGATTCAAGTTTTTAAGGCTTCATTTCTAACCCTGAGATACTGATGAGCATCAAACAGCATAAATCCTGAACAGACTGCGAGTTACTCGAAGGCTGTTCTGGTTTATGTTGTTTGCACATAACCATTTTCACTTTGCTTCTGAGTGGGAAAGGGTTAAGGCACATATAACAACCAGACATTTATTGACAAATTCACAAGGTGGAAGGAAACATTACATTGTGCATTAATAATTTTATTTATAACTCAATGGATTCAATACAAAATTTAATCCTAGCACAGTTGATATTATTTGCTTTATCTTCTACTTTAAAAATGATTGTACACAAAATTTAATTCAGAAAGCACACAAACTGTTTTTGGAACTTGTCCACTTTACTAGCATTAACATGTTTTATCATTTCGTTCAAATCAGCTTATATCTAAACATGTCTAGAAAGATGAGTGCGCAATACAGTGAATAACTCATACTTATACAATGTACCTATCCCTCAGCTGTTCTCCAGTAGAATACAAACCATCTTCACTCATATACGGGTAGAAAGGCTTGCGCTTGTTCTTTATTTTCCTAGCCCTATGCACGTACTGTGCAGGCACAATGGACAGCTGAAAAACAAATATAAGTAAAAACAAGATCTTATGACAGTTTTATTACTCCATATTTTTTTACAGTTTTTTACATTCTTTTTTAAATTATTGATTTTTACATGAAAATAATAGCTGTAAAAATACAAAGATCAATCATTACTATAATACTAGATTTAAAGACATATTTTATTGTTGAAATGTTCAGTTAACATTTTGTTTTTTTCAATCATTATGATTAAATGTATTGGTCAGTCATGAGACCTGAGGTGTTAACTAATTATTTGCCATGTGAACCTTTGTTCTATACAGCTGTAACTATAAGTTACGACACACAACTTATTTTAGATCTAGCCATGCCAATAGCAGCAGTATCAAGATTTGTTTGCTTGGTTGCTAAGCGGTTTGCGACATATCATGGCTGTCAGTTAAAGGGAACTTTTCATGACATGTTTTGAAGTTTGTCATTAAATGATTTAAATTGATAAATGTTAACATAGGAAGTAAATGGCTCCAGTACAAAACAATAAAACAATTAAAGAAAGAAAAAAAGGAATCCACAACTGGGCTCCAACCACTTAGACCCTTAGAGTAAAAGACTAGCTCTTAACCCACTTACATGTAGCAATCCATACTCATACATGTATAAGTGGTTAATTTTATATTTTATATAAGCAATCCTTGTAATTTCACAAAATATAACAGTTACAGAACTCTCCAAATTATTCAATCGTTCCCCATTTGTAACACTTGATCATTTTTAGGTTTTTAAATCTGCAACAGATGCATATACCGAATTTTTTTTTAAAGAATGGAAAATGTTCAGTATTACTGTTTCCTCACAAATATCAGAACTAAAAAGAAAATTTTGATGTTTTTTTTTTAAATTCTCTTTTTACCAACACATGAAAAGGTCCCTTTAAGCTCTCCACACTTTTTCTGGATACTCTGGTTAACAAGTACCATGTGCACATTGCCAGTAACTGACAACTCATGTGCACATTGCCAGTAACTGACAACTCATGTGCACATTGCCAGTAACTGACAACTCATGTGCACATTGCCGGTAACTGACAACTCATGTGCACATTGCCAGTAACTGACAACTCATGTGCACATTGCCAGTAACTGACAACTCATGTGCACATTGCCAGTAACTGACAACTCATGTGCACATTGCCAGTAACTGACAACTGCCCTACTTGAATCTTAAGGTCAATAGGGGCAGTTTTTGTTCCCATCAGTATGGGATAAGGGCAAGGGCCTTTTGGATTGGGATTTCATTTTGACTTAACCCTTTCCCACTTACATACGTATTTAACCCTTGCCCACTTAGATACGTATTTAACCCTTTCCCACTTAGATATGTATTAAACCCTTTCCCACTTACATGTAGATACGTTTTTAACACTTTCCCACTAAGATACTTATTTAATCCTTTCCCACTTAGATAACTATTTAACCCTTTCCCACTTAGATACGTATTTAAACCTTTCGCACTTAGATACATATATAACCCTTTTCCACTTAGATACGTATTTAACCCTTTCCGTCTTAGATACCTATTTTACCCTTTCCCACTTAGATACGTATTTTGACGCATTTGTAGTCCCTTAGAAAGTTACATTTAATTAAAGACCTTTCTTACTAGATTAAAGTTTTAAAGGTTTCATTACCGACCCTTAGTTACTGGTGAGCTGCAAACAGCATAAAGCCTGAACAGACTGCTTATGCTGTTTGCATATAGCCATTTTCACTTTGCTTTTAAGTGGGAAAGGGTGAAATTGGCAAATGGTGAAGCTGTTTTTTGCATTAAAA
Source organism: Dreissena polymorpha (assembly GCF_020536995.1). Taxonomy (NCBI): domain Eukaryota; kingdom Metazoa; phylum Mollusca; class Bivalvia; order Myida; family Dreissenidae; genus Dreissena; species Dreissena polymorpha. The sequence goes on from NC_068367.1 coordinate 10,534,219, forward strand.
TTGAGAATAAAAGTGTTTGTCAATTTTATATTCACTAGAGTTCAATTGATACAGCTGGATAGGTATTAAAACTAAAAGTTTACATTTATTAAAACATATTAATTTTTGAATTTGTCAATAAAGAATTTTAGGTAGTCATTTGGTTAATATATTCAATTTTTTTAGATTTAAAATTTGGTCAAATTTTGGCCACAAATATGACACACAAAAAATACTGATGGCAATAGAAATAATTGCAAACAAAATCGGCAAAATCCCCCATGCTAAAAATTTCATCCGAGCTTCTTTGATTCGTTGTCCAGACCTCTACCCATTAGCAGTAAGGTAACTTTCCCTTCAGTCAATTTGGCACTTAAGTTGGATATCTTTATCTTTGTAGTTTGTAAAGATGTGTTTTGTTTCAGATGAATTAAGACTTTGTTACACACAATACTTGTATAACCTTGGTACTCAAAATTAATTAAGTTTCTAAAATGTTATCAAATATTTTCACACCATAAACAAAGGTCATTGTAAGGTATGATTAATTAAATAAGAAACAAATATATTAATAAATTATTAACTTACTCTCATAAATAAAGTGAATCTTTCAGATGTAAATTATTTGATTAAGAGGAATTATGTTTAATTATTTGTTAGTGAAATTAATTAATATTGATATTAAATAGTACATGTATATTATAATAATACAATGTATTAAAATATTGTTAAAAACATTGTTTTCATCGTTTTTCTTTTTTAGGCTGGAAATGATCATTCAAAGGCTGCCTGATTATAGGACCTCCTGGCTGGCAATAAATAGGAAGTTATAATTTTAGGAAGGACTGTAGTCATATGTGAGACATATTTTTACATGAAAAAACCTTCACCAGGAAGAACTTTGACCTGTATGCATGTACTCATAAAAACTCAAAGCTTTTAAAAAGAACAATATAGTGGACACTGGGTCAATCCCAACTGTGGAGCGCTCATAAGATACTTGGTAGTGGTTCTACCCAGGACCTGGACTCGAGACCGTTACCAGGGCCCTTTCTTGTAATGTAGCCAGGGGAAGCCACCCACATCCCTAATGAGGGGATTTTCGCGCATATTACCTTTGATGGGTGATTTTTTTTACTCTCTCATTACTTCATTTTTTTGTACATGTTTGCACTTTATTCATTGCTTTTTTTATAATTTAGTTTATTTGACTGTAATGATGTATTATTTATAAAGTGAATGTCAATATAATAAAGAGTTTAAACTTCCGTTGTTTTAGCAGTATTTCTCCTATATTACCCACATACACATGAAAATGGTCCTTTATTTATGGCAAGTTACCATTATCAGTGCTCAAATAATTATTGAAAAGACACATCTGATGATGTGGTCGCCAATGCAGTTGTGTGACAGTCTGCTTCATGATTTTGCACAGACTCTTGTTCATGTTATTCATCTTCAATTTCCATCGACTTGTCATTTGATAACGTGGTTCTAAACAGAAAATATACTTTTGTGCAGGAAAAAATCGTTTTTTTCGTAAGCATTTTTCGGTATGATTTTTATTCTCCGGAAACCGTGTAGATGTATAAATCATGCAGGTGTGCGAAACGTAATATTTCCAGTCTACAGTGGTATCGTTGAGGCGAGAAAAAAATAACAATATCTGTTCAGTGTTACGGGTTTTGCGTTTGTTTTTTTCTTTTTTTGGGGGGAGGGGGGGGGGGGATTTTTTCACAAAATAGGGGGAAAAAAACGTTTCCTTTTTTCAAGGGGGAAGCCCAGGGCTCGACATTAACTTTTGAAGCCACTTGTCCAGTCGGACAAGTTGACCATATTTTCACTTGTCCTGACCAAAAAGCAACTTGTCCTGACCATTATATCTTTAACCTGCTCAGTTCTTTGCAAAATAATGAAATAATGCTCAAATCATAAAGACTTGAATCGTTCAAATTACATGCAAACATAATTGTAGGCAATTTCAATACAAAAAGAACTGACTAGAATAACAGGAAAACTCAAGATTATTGATTTTTAAACATTATACAAAGCCATTATACCTGACAAAAACTTGTGTGTTGCCAATATCAAACAGAAAATGTTAAAAGTGATGTATATGTACTGTACTTAAGTGATATTAAAAAAAAATCATTCTATACATAGGGAGGACGTCACTACGTTAATTGTCTGTAAGATCTGTGTGTACCGGTGTCGTAAAATGCATATTCTTTACAAGGGAGAATATTCTTGTTATCTTGGCAAAGAACAAAATGTTAAGGGTTGCTTCCCTTGTGAACAGTTCAGTGTAGTACATGTATCACATGGAACTATCGGAATATATCAGGCTTCGACGATTAAACGTATACAAAATATACTTGGACAAGTTGAGTGATATCTCCACAGAAATAATGGCTTTAAAGGCATTTTTTCTAAGTTATACAATTATAATGACCACTTGTCCTGTCGGACTAGTAAATTTCTTTATTTACTTGTCCGGACTAACAATTTGGTTGTGTAACAGGGTTGAAATATTCATTTCAAGGATTCTGTTCATGTGTTCTGTTTTAAATGTTATTATTTCCATATAACGCATTGTGTTTACCTGGGTTACTTATTAAGCTGTGCTCCTGTGGCCAGTCTTAGAGTTAAAGTCAGTCAAGCATGTGAGTTACACATGTCCAGTTTATATAATTGTTCAGTCAGGCTTGACCAGTTATTTTCCCGCCCTTTCCTTTGTCTTCTGGTCACTTCTAACTTGAACACAGAGCTGTACACATCTACTTTTAAGATGTACATTTATAGTACAGAGTTGCCATTACTTCAATATAAGGTTAGTTCTATTTCTACCTGTTTGCATTTACTCTTTCTTGTATTTGCATTGAGTTGTATTTATGTTGTGAGTTGATATAACTCATATTTGATAAGTAATTAGGTTAAATTCAGAAAAGCAGCATTGCCATCCTAAACGTGCTAACGATTCCTATAATTCACAGTTTCCCATACTCTTCACATGTATAATCTTATTTGCAGCAGTAGCACAGCACCCGCAGAGAATTGTATAAGATTGAGAGAGAGTTCCGTACACATTCCACAAATGGTAAGTGAGAACGAGAAAGAGTTGAGATCTCATGTAATTGTATGTTTATGCTGTATATGTAACATTTATCATGTTACCAGATCTTTTATATATATTTCATTGTAACTTGTTAAAGGCCACACATGATATGTTTTATATATTTGTTACTTTGCATATAATAATATAGTGTCTGATACCATGTTTATATATGTTTCAGTGACATGGAATTCGTATAATAATAAAGACGAATACAACATATATTCGGGTGGTTATTTTGAGCCGGGTACTGCCCGTTTATATTTGGCGCCCAACGTGTTTTGCGGACCCGAGAGGAAGATGGCGGCCCGTGGAAAGCGGAGAAGTCGTGGAAGGGTCGTTGAGGACTGAGCGTACGTAGGAAGAGTCTTATTGGACGGGTCGTTGAGGACGTATCGGAAGTGGGAGTCGTTTAATCGTGTATTTAGAACATTTCCGAGGATTTATAGTGCAATATCGTGTACCTACCGTGTGGACAATTGTGAAGTGGACATCTTTAAATATTTATCGTGTATCATATTCAGACTTTTAATCCTGACTTTAATTCAGATTTTTAATCCTGACTTTAATTCAGACTTTTAATCATTTGTGGCCTATATTCAGCATATGTGTATTCTTCACCTTTCTTCGTAACCGTGAGTATATGTATGTGAGTGAGAGAGAGAATATATTATTTGTTTACCTAATATAATTGATTGCTCTAATTACTTGGTGACGGTTACATCTTTATAAGATCTATTCTTCATCCTTTATCAACAGTTACTAAAAACATTGAAATGCTGCTATTTTGAATTTATTCATAAAGTGATTATAAATTCATTAATTTTGTAACCAACTCATTGCTATCCCTTTAACCTCTTTATTCTATAAATTCTCATATAATCCCTTTCCCAGTGTCCATACCTTTATCCAGCCCTTTTACATTTTGGCCTTAATTCTATTTAGTCCATTGTATTCCATTTTATTACTGTGTGAGTGTTTGTTTTGATTTGCTGCATTCCTGAGTTTATGCATTGCTAACAGTACATCAGGTTACACTTGTTCACCTTGATTATACATGATTTGGTTTTGATTGGATATAGAATTCCCTAATTTGCATACTGAGTTTGGATATCATCGCTTCCTTGGTTTTCATTGGTTGACACATGACTGAATTTTTTTCACTGACAGACCATGTGACTACTATTTTACCTTATATGGAAGTTGTAGTAGAGTAGTAATTCTCAACACAGTGTAGTAGTACATGTACATGTAGGTAAGGTCTGTTTTGGACAGATGTCTCCCGTGTGAGCTGATATCAGGTAAATCTGTTTACACATTTGTGGTCGGCTTCTTTGGTTGTTATTTTAGTTAATTTGATTTGTCTCAGGGCATTGCATTTTTATTTTGGCGTTTAATATTTCTGAAGTTAATACTTATAACACAGTGTAGGTTGAGTGATTTGAATTAAAATACTTGGTGCAATTTATTCATTTGAATTTAATTTGAAATTATTTTGAACACTTATTTAAACTTCTTTATTTTTTTGTGAAATATTTTCATTTATTATTGATACTTAGGTTTGATTTGAAATATTTGGTTTTATTTATATTGTATTATTCTAAGTTGGACTTTGATTTTTAGGTTCTTCCTTGCAGTTTACGGATGGAAATACTTAGTTAATTTCATTTCATATCTTATTTGGAATTATTCTTGGACATTTTGGATAATTAATTATTTTCATTTACATTGCATTCCATTTACACATAGTGTGTTGAAGTTCTGTTTGATATAGGTGATTGAAGTTGTGCATGTTTAGTTGTGACTTAAGTTGACGCAATAGTGTGTTAGCTTGTTCTTGTACTTTGGAGTCTATTTTTCAGTTCATTCAATTTTGGGTTTGTGCTTTTGTGACCGAATTAGTTTGAACGTTGCTGAAATTGTGTGAAAGTGCATCACTGTTCATACTTTGAAGTTTGAATTTGATGTTTTGTTTTAGTTGTGATACTTGATTGATTGGTTCATTGTGGGTCAATTAATTTACTTGTATCTTAACTTTATTTTTTTATACTTTGTGATAATATTCTTAGTCCAGGATCCGTTTGCGCACAAGTGATTTATTTATTATTCATTATACTTGGTGATTATTGATTGACTTTCAGACAGTGCAAAAGTGATTTAACTGGTGTTTTCACTTATTGAATTTGATTTAAAGTGGATTCATTTGTTTGTACTTATACTTTGAATTGATTTTATAGAAGTTAACTTTGAATTGCAACTTAATTAGTCTTTGAGGATTTATTTGGTTGAACTTAAGGTTGAGTTGATGCAATACTGACTTAACTTTATTATTTTTTTAATTAATAATTAGAATTGGAAGGTGTTTGTTTGTTGTTTTATTGGCAGCAACTTTGAATTTTGGGTAGCATTTAACTGACTTTGAACTTTATTTGGTCTAAGCTATATTATACTATGTATGTTGGAAGAGATTAGTGTTTCTTTGAAACACAATATACTTGGAAGGGTTATCATTATTTCTTCGGAAATTATTACTTGAAGAGAAATTGTTTCTTCGGAAACTATTGACTTTGAAGTTGACATGAATTGATTATTTGACAGAATTAATTAATTGATTAATTGATAGGTTGCATTAAATCACTGATAATTGAAAGTTGAATTTGAAGTTAAATGAACATGGCATCAAGTGAAGGGAAGATTATGGAGACTGTTCAAGAAGAAGGAGGTCAGGATATTACAGAGGAAGATAGGAAATTGCTTGAAGCATTTAAGAAGCTTGATGTTAAGCCTGAAATTGAAAATACAGAAGACTTAATCAAATTTATGTCCACATATAGATGTCGGGAAAAGGCTGAAGATAGGTATAGGTCAGCTGATACTTTAAGATATGTTGAGGACAGAAGACACTTTGAAGACAGAAGACACTTTGAGGACAGAAGAACCTTTGAGGAAAGAAGATATGGGGATGACAGAACCTTCAATAGTAGTAGCTACCCCAGGATATCAACCTTTGGAGGGGTTAGTGGAAAAGGAGAAGCCAGTTGGGAGAGTTTCAAGTTTGAAGTTCAGTCTTTGATGGCTGATAGGATATTCAGAGAAGAGCAAATATTATTTGGAATAAGAAAGGCTGCCAAAGAAGATGTGGCTGACATATTAAGACGACTAGGAACAAAGGTTACAGTGAATGAAGTTATGTGGAAGCTGGAGAGTACATATGGAAATGTTGAAACGAAGGAAACTATTCTAAGAAAGTTTTACAATTGTTCCCAGCAACCTGCAGAGTCCATTGCATCATTTTCTTCTAAGCTTGAAGACTTGTACGACAAGGCAGTTTCTTTGGGGGGTATTAAGAAGGATGACAATATAATTAAAGGGGTCTTATACCAAGGATTGAAGAAGGAACTCAGGCAGCAGGCAGCTTACAAGTTTGAAACAGAACATGATTATGACGCCTTTAAAATCTATCTAAGAAAGATGGAGTCTGAAGATAGAGAGGAGAAAAGAGAGACAACAAAGCCAGCCAACCCTGCGGTAAATACAACAGCACCAGAATTGACTGAGGTCCTGTCACAACTCAAAAGGTTGAATGAAAGAATCGATAGATTAGAAAGAGAGAAAGTAACAGGTCAGTCAGAGAACCAGTACACACCATTTATCAGCAGAGGTGCTCGGCGTGGACAACACGGTTATGATAGACATTTCCGGCCAGATCAGAGGGGTTTCAGAGGAACAACAAGAAGGGAACCATCAAGGCCACTGTCATCAACCACGTTTATGCCCACCTGTTACCACTGCAATCAACGTGGACACATTGCTAGGGAGTGCCCAAAACTAGTTTGTGCTCCAGTCGCCGGGTCGGAGAGGAGCACACCAGAGACTAAGAAAGACCCTCAACTAGTTGGAGATGTGAATGAAGTCAACCTGAATATTAACAACAATACAACCACAGCTCTTTTGGACACTGGATCATGCGTAAGTATTATATCTGAAACATTCTATAAAGAACACTTAGCTGATACTGAATTAGAGCCACTGACAGAAATGATCAACATAGAATGCGCTGATGGTCAACAACTCCCATACTTAGGATGTATAGAAGCTACCATTAGTATTGAAAATGGATTGGAGAAAGCAACATCAAAGCAATGTCTCTTTTTGATATCACCAGATACGAAATACTCTGCAAGAACTCCAATAATTCTAGGAACAAACATATTGAAAACATTACTACAAGACTGCAAAGATAATTTTGGTGAACAATTTTTACAGAAGGCTAATTTACATACTCCATGGTTTTTAAGCTTTAGATGTTTAGTAATAAGAGAGAAAGCACTTAGAAGAAACAAGAATTGTCTGGCTATACTGAGATGTGCTACTGAACAGAAAATTACCATAGGACCAAATCAAACCAAACATATACCAGTGACAGCTTATAGAAAACTACCATACAGTGAATGTAATGCATTGATATCAGAGACAGGAGATTCATCACTTCCTGACTTCATTGACATCGGACCAGCTCTCGTGAATTATGACTTTAAGAAGAATGAGTATGTAGTGGAGTTATCTAACGTCACCTATAATACAGTTACAATAGCACCCAGAGCCATCATTGCAGAGCTACAGCCAGTTGACATTGAAGATGATACAACAAGGAGACACCTGAAGGAAGAGGAAGATTTGAAGAGAAGACAAGAGGCATTGATAGAAAGCTTGGACATCGACAAAGACAACATTTTAACACCTGAACAAAGAGAACAATTAAAAACACTTCTTCAAAAACACAAGGATTTATTTTCAACTTCTGACACAGATATAGGAACGTGTACGAAAACCAAACATAGAATAAATCTACATGACGAAACGCCATTTAAAATGAGACATCGCAGGATACCACCTAACATGGTTGAAGAGGTTAGAGCACATCTGGAACAGTTACTTTCATGCGGTATAATAACACCATCCAAATCTCCATGGGCATCACCAGTAGTTCTTGTTAGGAAGAAGAATGGAACACTCAGAATGTGTATAGACTTTAGAAATCTTAATGCCAAGACTATTAAAGACTCCTATGCCCTTCCCAGAATAGAAGACGTTTTTGATTGTTTACAGGGGGCGATGTATTTTTCTACGTTGGATATGAAATCAGGTTATCATCAAATTGAAATTGAGGAGGAGCATAAGGAAAGAACAGCCTTTACAGTAGGAGCACTAGGGTTTTACCACTTCCGAAAAATGCCATTCGGATTGACAAATGCCCCAGCAACATTTCAAAGAAATTCAGAGGAAATGCTAGGAGATTTGAATATGAAGATCTGCGTTATTTATTTGGACGACCTTATCATCTTTAGTAAAACTTTTGAGGAACACCTACATAATATAAACACCATTTTTGACAGATTAAGGGAATTTGGTTTGAAACTAGCTCCTGAAAAATGTGAATTCTTCAGAGAAAAGATAGCTTTCCTAGGACACATTGTGAGTAGTAAAGGAATTGAAACTGACCCAAGTAAGATAGACAAGATCAGAAACTGGCCATCACCAAGCACACCAGAAGAATTGAGAAGTTTTTTGTCATTTGCTGGATATTACAGAAGATTTATTCAAGACTTTAGCAAAATTACGAGACCGTTGAATGATCTGTTACCACCAACCAAAGCAAAGAAGGGACAGAAGAAACCACTGAAGGAATGGAAATGGACAGACACTGAAGAAGATATATTTACTAATCTGAAAGAAATTCTGTCTACACCTCCAGTTCTGGCATATCCAGATTTCAACTTACCGTTTGAAGTACACACGGATGCATCAGGTAAGGGTTTAGGAGCTGTGCTATATCAACAACATCACGACAACACCAAACACGTCATAGCATATGCAAGCAGGTCACTCAGTAAATCAGAATCAAACTACGCAGCTTTCAAATTAGAATTTTTGGCATTAAAATGGGCAGTCACCGAAAAGTTTTCAGATTACTCAGGGCTCGAAATTAACACTCGCACACTCGCAAAATGCGAGTGAAAAATACCGATTGCGAGTTAAGTTTTCAGCCACTAGTAATTTTTTGCGAGTAGAGAAATAGTGAAAAAAAACAGTATTATTGCTAAATGCGTTCGACGTCCTGAACGCTAAACCATAGGTCATAGAACGTCCTAATACCCGTATGCGGAAACGCGCACCTTGTATATAGACTGGTATACTTATAGTACAGATACGAGGATGGTATTGGTACAAAGAACGTTAAACAGTCGACTAATTCACACGTGTTCATTGAACTTGAACATACATGGCGTCGAAGCGAAAAATAACATGTAGTTTCTTTTTGCCCACAGATGGAAATAACAATACGATAGATAAAGCAAAGTTAACTGTTGAATAAAAAAAACGATATTAAATTATGTGTGCAGCAAAATTTGCGAGAATGTTTTTGATTTTGCGAGTCGGTATTAAAGCTGCTCGCAATGTTTTGCAAGTAGAAAAAAAAATTAAATTCGAGCCCTGTTACTTAACCAACACTCACTTTACATTACTCACAGATAACAATCCACTCACTTACATTCTCACTACAGCGAAATTAGACGCAACAGGGCAAAGATGGGCATCAGATTTGGGCAATTACAACTTTGACATCATATACAGGGCAGGCAGAAACAACACAGATGCAGATGCACTCAGCAGATATCCTCACCACAAAATCATAGACCAACAACAACATGAAAACATCAAAATAGACAACAGCACAGTGAAAACAATTTGCAAGTACATAACACCAGCACTCATTGACACACTACCAGCATTGTCACTCAACATCATAGAAGCTACAGAAACACCAATGCAACCTATAGCACAGCTTGAATTAAGAGAAATTAGGAAAGCACAGAGACAAGATCAATTAATTGAAAAGTGGAGAATAGCAACTATAGACAAGACCCTACCCCAATTTAATACTCTACCTGGAGATATCATAATGAAAAAGAACTTTGAAAACTTTATCATAAAGAGAGGCATTCTGTACAGGAATTTACATGAGAATGAAGAGATTATTGAACAACTCGTTATACCAAACTGCTATAAGAGAGAAATACTAGAAGGATTTCATGACGACTGTGGTCACCCTGGAAGAGATAGGACACTAAGATTACTGAGAGAACGCTATTTTTGGCCAGGAATTACAACAGATGTGGAGAAACATGTCACAGGATGTAATCGATGTTTAAGGAGAAAGACAACAGTGAATACAAGGGCACCAATGATTAATGTGAATACAACTTATCCATTAGAATTAGTGTGCTTTGACTTTCTGTCAGTTGAACCATCTAAAGGACATAGTAACATCCTAGTGATAACGGATCATTATACCAAATTTGCCATGGCCATTCCGACAAAGAACCAGACAGCGAAAACAACCGCCGAAGCCTTTTATAACAATTTTGTTGTTCAGTATGGTATTCCAACAACTTTACACTCTGACCAAGGAGCCAATTTCGAATCACAGATAATCAAAGAGCTCTGCAAATTAACCAATACAAAGAAAACTCATACTTCTATTTACCATCCTCAAGGAAACGGAACTCCAGAAAGATTTAATAGAACATTACTAGGCATGCTTGGAACATTAGAGAATGATCAGAAGAAACATTGGACTGATTACATTAAGCATCTGGTATTTTGCTACAATTGTACTCCACACGAATCGACAAGAGTATCACCTTTCGAATTAATGTTCGGACGTAAAGCAAAATTACCCATGGACACCAAGTTTGAACAAGTAACATCAGAATTCAAGACCAAAGAAACCAAAGATTACATTGAACATTTAAAGATGAGAATGAAGAGGACAAGAGAAATAGTTGAACAGTATGTAGAAAATGCCAAAGGTAAGCAAAAGAAGTATTATGACATGAAAGCTCGAGCAGCAAGAGTTCAAGTAGGGGATAAGGTTCTTGTAAAAATCCTATCCCATACTGAAGGAAAACACAAACTGGTAGATAAGTTTGAAGAGGAAGTTTTTACTGTCCTAGAACAAGTAAATGACCATATACCAGTCTATCGTGTCAGGTCAGAATCAGGTAAGGAGAAAACTCTGCACAGGAATCATCTGCGCCTGTTGGTTAATCAGGATGAAGCAGAAGAGTTCCGGGATAATCAGGAGACTACTTCAGGTAACAGCATACCTGTAGACGTAGCAGAAGAAGAAGTAGAAGAATTATCAGACAAGAAGACCATGGATGCATCCAAAGAAGTAGAAAAGATGGAAGACGATGATGAGGATGAGTCTGATGCAGGAGATCTTGTATATTTTTCAAGAGGTGGGGACGCCCATATCCTAGCTGACGACATAGATATGTCTAGAGAAGAATCAAGGACGGAAAACATAGATATGTCTACAGAAGAATCGAGGATAGAAGACAGAGATGATATTTCTAGTGAAGTTCCCGGAGAACAAAGAAACGAAGATAGGGAAGAATTAATACAAGCAGAGGATAGAGTAGATGACGTTGTTGAAGATGTTCCTGAATCTACAGCAGGGAATGAAGAAGAGAACAACGAAGAAGAGATGCCTGAAAACGTACCTCATCAAGTAGATTTGTCGCAAGAAGCTGACATTACTGAAGAACCAGACATTACTGAATACCCTATACAAGATCAAGATAATAATAATCAAGAAGAAATTGAAGTCCCTATAGAAATGGATGAAGCACAACCGATAAGGACAGAGACATCTACATCGGATACTAGAGCTCCAACACCAAAACCAAGACAATCTGTCAGAGAGAGACGACCTCCAGATCGGTATAAGGATTACCAGATGAATGCTTGTGTGGTACCAAGACCACAAGATGCCAGGTTTGAGGCATTAAATAAATTGATTGCCTCAGGTGTTTTAAATCAATTAGACAGTAAGACAGCTGGACGTATGGTTTCTAGTATTTTTCAATGAAATTTTCATTAAAAAAAAAAAAAAAAAAAAAAAAAAAAAATTGTTTTAACATATTTTAAACAATATTGTGTATGTATTTTGTGTGTATTTTATATCAGATGTTGTTTTTTTTTTTTTTTTTTTTGCAAGGTTCGGGCAGTATTATTCTGATTAATAATTATCAGAAAGAGTTATCTCTGAAATAAATTTCAGTGAGTTTTCATGCGAGTGACGTGATGTTATTTTTGTAACTTTCTTATTAACAATGTGAATTGCTGATATTGCATATAGTATCAATTGATTTTTTTAATGTATTATTTTAATGTGAGGACACAGTTCTGAAGAGCAGGAGGAAAAGAGTCAGAATCATATTTATACATTTATGTAAGGTAAGTATGTATCAGTTATTCAGTAGTATAACTAGTGGATGTAGTTTCGATAAAGTATGTTGTTCTTGCTTGTACAATGCTGTTATTATAAACAGTATAGTGAGATAGATAGGTATTGTATCTATTTTGTATAGAAAGGTTATTTGTTGACGGACGATTCTGTTTTTACTGTGACATGACAATTTTGTTTTCTTCTTGGTTTGTTATGATGAGGACATCATTTTTCGGGCCAGGGAAGTCTGTAACAGGGTTGAAATATTCATTTCAAGGATTCTGTTCATGTGTTCTGTTTTAAATGTTATTATTTCCATATAACGCATTGTGTTTACCTGGGTTACTTATTAAGCTGTGCTCCTGTGGCCAGTCTTAGAGTTAAAGTCAGTCAAGCATGTGAGTTACACATGTCCAGTTTATATAATTGTTCAGTCAGGCTTGACCAGTTATTTTCCCGCCCTTTCCTTTGTCTTCTGGTCACTTCTAACTTGAACACAGAGCTGTACACATCTACTTTTAAGATGTACATTTATAGTACAGAGTTGCCATTACTTCAATATAAGGTTAGTTCTATTTCTACCTGTTTGCATTTACTCTTTCTTGTATTTGCATTGAGTTGTATTTATGTTGTGAGTTGATATAACTCATATTTGATAAGTAATTAGGTTAAATTCAGAAAAGCAGCATTGCCATCCTAAACGTGCTAACGATTCCTATAATTCACAGTTTCCCATACTCTTCACATGTATAATCTTATTTGCAGCAGTAGCACAGCACCCGCAGAGAATTGTATAAGATTGAGAGAGAGTTCCGTACACATTCCACAAATGGTAAGTGAGAACGAGAAAGAGTTGAGATCTCATGTAATTGTATGTTTATGCTGTATATGTAACATTTATCATGTTACCAGATCTTTTATATATATTTCATTGTAACTTGTTAAAGGCCACACATGATATGTTTTATATATTTGTTACTTTGCATATAATAATATAGTGTCTGATACCATGTTTATATATGTTTCAGTGACATGGAATTCGTATAATAATAAAGACGAATACAACATATATTCGGGTGGTTATTTTGAGCCGGGTACTGCCCGTTTATAGTTGTCCTGGACAGTCGGACTATCTTTAATGTCGAGACCTGGGGAAGCCCCCGATATTCGGCGAAAAAAAGTGCAAATCAAGGGCCCTGGTAACAATAAACCTTAAGCTTCCGTTGCTATCAAGCCAAAATAAGAGTTTCAACAAACCTGTCAGACTAACGTCAAGGGCTAGTTTCCCTATTTCGCCTTTTAGGCATATTCATTTGATCAACAACAAGTATCTATCACAAAGGGTGTAAAAGATATGACAGGGAAAAAGCAGTAATGTTTCAGTTTAGAACAGTGTATTTTAACGTCAATATTCAATATTTAAAAAATGCGCATATCAGCCTTTAAAGGTTGAACATTTCGGATATTCATTCATTCCGGATAAATCGGTTTTCCTTGTATAGCCGAATTACATGTGGCACTTTTTGGTTGAAAAGTTTAAAGATAACGAAAACATGACTTTCATATAATATTAGAAAATAAGTCCGTAACATTTACACTAAATTTCTTCGTTGTTTCCAATAAGCGATTGTTTACAAAACTTCTCAAGGGCGCGGCCATTTTTAATCGCCGCAGTAAATAATCATTTTATCAAATAATCATTTTATCAATAAAACAACCATCTTATAAATGTTTAATGGAAAAATAAAACGCGAATAATCAAATAGCTGATTGAACAATACCTTTAATCCGAAATCAATAACATGATATTCACGCATTTTATAATTATATTTACAGCGGTACTGTTTAGTTATCAGTTGTCAGTGGTAACAGTGTCATAGTGAACAGTTTGTATGCAAGTTGGTTAGTTTGTACACGAACAGAAAGCATATCTTATAAACTAAGATTGGATTCTGTAAACCACATTTATAAAAACTAAAAATGAGCCAACGGCAGGTTCTTCAAGGTAAGAAACTTTTTTAGATTAAATAATATTGGTTTGATAATTGAAAAACGCTTACTAAAACACTTGTCAAAACAATGAAACACAAACAGTCTTTACAGATTCTAGTTCTACACTTGTAGCTTTAGCCTTCAGGCTAGCTTGAAATTGAACCAATTTAATTAAGCCTGATTGCATTGATAAAAATTGATGTTAAGACACTTTCTAGTTCTGTTTTTGAGTTAAATAAGTATTTACATTCTTTGGCGAGGTTTATTGGATTTTTATTTTTTTTTAAATTGAAAACAGACGTTCAGAGTTTGGATCATAAGACCCTAATGTCACTAGATGGACACTTTGTATACCACTTCAGCCTAAACTTTTTATAATGTTATTCAGCGGTAACCTTATATTGAACTAGAAATGGCGCAGCCGCGGCCGACACGTATCCCCACGCCGCAACTTTTGACCTAGGGGTCAGATCAAAATTCTAAAAAGTGCACTGTCGCACATATGCTCAAAGCTACCATGTGTGTAAGTTTCAAGGTTAGAGTGCTAATAATGTTATTGTAAGAGGAGATAGTGGCCAGGATGGACGGACAGACGACGGAAATTACCACATAATACCCCCACTCCAATTTGGAGCGTGGGGATAAATAGTCAAACAATATGTGTTATTGAATTTTGATGTTTAAAATAATACAAGTTAAGTTTTAGACTACACACCTTAAAAACTATCAAGTAATCAATAATTATTCTCATCTCCAGGGTACATAAACCAAAGTGTTGCAGTAACAATGGCTAAATCGGGCCTGATTTGAGAAATCAAGATTTATACATCTGATAATGGTCAAACACCGTTATTGTTTGGACATGTAATTTAAATTTCATGGAATTGTGTGATACAGGGAACTTGTTCTTTTATAAATTGTTTACTGTATATATTGAATATTGTAAAAGTATTCAAGTTGTTTCAGAACATATTCAAATTATTAACTCAAGTAGAAGCATTTAGTTAAAGTTGTTATTTAAAAATGTTTAAATTAATAAGTCGAGTATTAGATTAAAGTTCTTGTCATTACATGCTCAAACTGTATGTGCTGATAAATTGTTATTGTTATTGATGCGTCTTTTCCAGTTTTTGAGCAGTATCAGAAAGCAAGAACACAGTTTGTACAGACTGTTGCTGAGTTATCCTCAAGGCCACAGAACATTGAGACCCTTCAGAATGCAGGGGTTATGTCCCTACTGAGACCCTTGCTGCTGGACATTGTACCAACTATCCAGCAGACTGCTGCCCTGGCTCTTGGTAGACTGGCCAACTACAATGATGATCTGGCTGAAGCTGTGGTCAAGGGTGACATTTTACCCCAATTGGTGTATTCCCTTGCAGAACAAAATGTAAGCACCATTTTCTAGATCAGCATGTCTTAATAAATAAATATGTTTATTTTAGCAAGACTAGGTCAAAGTTTTCTCCCTTATGAATCGGTCTATGACATTATTGTTAGCGAGTGGTTTAGAAGTTTAAGCTGTTAAAAACTTAAGTATTTGTCATCTTACTTGCAGAGATTTTACAAGAAAGCAGCTGCCTTTGTACTACGAGCTGTTGCAAAGCACTCACCACAGCTTGCTCAGTCAGTTGTTGACTGTGGGGCACTAGATGCACTGGTTATTTGTCTCGAAGAGTTTGACCCAGGTGTTAAAGAAGCTGCAGCATGGGCCCTTGGTTACATTGCAAGACACAATGCAGGTAAACAGCAGTTATAGAGAATCAAATTTTAACGAATGATTAGCTTGTTTGACTTTGGTGTTTTAGTTAAAATGTATGAAGGTTATGATCGTATTATGAGGAACATTATATATAGCATTTACAAATTACAGTGCAGTACAACATTCCCTTTACACTAAACATTTCTGATAACTATTTGCTAAATGTTTGATTGCTTTGGCAAATTATTATCTATGGATTTATGTTACGCATACTTTCATAGCATGTCATACTGTGTATTCTTCCACACCTTAAATAGCTTAGATGATATAATTATATACATTAATTTTGCTATTGCAGAAGCACAACATAGTACATATTAAAAAAAATAAATAACCAGTATCTAAAAGCTTTCATTGATGGAAATTAATTTGATGAAGAATCATGTAAGTTTTGGTGGGGAACTAACATGGAGAAAATTTACAAATGATTTCTTAGTACCTCCAGCCTGGACAAATCAATGGTAGTTGCTTTAGAAAGTGTATCATGGTGTGCTTATTTACCTATAACAGAGCTGGCCCAGGCAGTTGTAGATGCGGGAGCAGTGCCCCTGCTTGTGTTGTGCATCCAGGAACCAGAGCTCTCCCTGAAGCGCATTGCTGCCTCAGCTCTCAGCGACATATGTAAACACTCTCCAGAGCTAGCGCAGACTGTTGTAGATGCTGGAGCGATTGCCCATCTCGCTCAGATGATTCTGAACCCTGATGCTAAACTTAAAGTATGCATTATACTTATTACTTCATGCAATCATGAATGCTTAAGCATTTTACCTCTAGACAATTAGCTATAAGGGTTACAGGTAATCACAGTACATTGAAATTATCAGCTGTACAGATTATTCACCTTTTGTAATGTGTTATTTCTTTAATTTAATAGATTAGATTTCGCGTTTATGTAGCATTTAAAATTAACAAGGAATTAATGATAAGCAAGAAAATGAATATTTTTGGAAATTAACAGCCAAGCATGTGCCCACATTTTCAATTTAAAATAATAAAAACTGATTCAGTGTTAATTGTTTTGCTTTACTCTTTTTAGCGTCAAGTGTTCTCAGCTCTGAGTCAGATCTCCAAGCACTCGGTAGATCTTGCAGAGATGGTTGTGGAGGCCGAGATATTCCCAGCGGTGTTGACCTGCCTGAAGGACCCTGATGAGTATGTGAAGAAGAACGTTGCAACACTGATCAGAGAGATTGCTAAACACACACCTGAGGTAGGTGGCAGATGTGAACTGAGAATCTGTGGGATATTTACTTTTTATCCTCTACTAGATGAATTAAAATTCCTATGTATGATCAAATCACTGTCAGCTTGTTTTGCCATAATATAAAATTTGATGAAAATTTCATGTAATTTCATAAAATTTGATAATTTGATGTTAAATTATGCCTTTCTATATACAATAAGAATGTCAATTACAGCAAACACATGCATTTAGAGTGCTCACAAACTACCAAGTGAACAGAACATTCTGTTAGTTACAACTTATAAAAGCTTTCTGAAATGCATGATACACACAGAAGGGCTTGTAATTTTATTACCCCTTTCCCACTTAAAAGCAAAGTGAAAATGGCTATGTGCAAACAGCGTAAAACCAGAACAGCCTGCAAGTAACTCACAGTCTGTTCAGGTTTTAAATTGTTTGCTCCTCATCAGTATCTAAGCTTTGGAGACCAAGCCTTAAAAACTTGAATCTTGTAAGAAAGGTCTTAAATAAAATAACCCTTTTAAAGGGACTATCATTGTGTGAAAATATGTATCTAAGTGGTAAAGGTTTAAAATGGATCTCATTCAACATTTCAGCTGTCCCAGCTGATAGTGAATGCAGGTGGTGTGGCAGCTGTGGTGGACTACGTTGGAGAATCAAAGGGCAATGTCAGACTGCCTGGTATAATGATGTTGGGTTACGTGGCAGCACACAGTGAGAATCTGGCAATGGCCGTCATAGTATCAAAGGTTTGTACCCGTTTGTTGCAGAAACAAACCACACCAATGTCATCACATTTTTTTCTTTGAATTCAGCAGCATTTAAATTCATATTGTTTTAAAGGCTCCATTTGCTGCCAGTTGCAAATTATATCATGTCCACAACATACTTTTACCTTTGAACATCACTTTCCTTCAAGTACTCAGTAAGAGCTAATATAAAAGGCTGAAGTTACTGCACATGATAATTAAAGAATAGATGTATTAATATTTCCTCATTTATAAAGAAGGCGACCAACACCTATTAGACTAACATGACCCTTCTTTAACATACAGGGTGTAGTTCAGTTAGCCATAGCTCTATCGGAAGAACCAGAGGACCATATTCAGGCTGCGTCGGCATGGGCGCTGGGACAGATTGGCCGTCACACTCCCGAACACGCCAAGGCCGTCGCTGTGGCCAATGTTCTGCCTAAACTCCTTCAGTGCTATCTACGAGCTGACGCCTCTGAAGACCTACAGACCAAGGTGAGTTGTCTACTTGTGCTCATACGACCATGGAATTGATTTTGACATTAATAACATACACTGTTATCCTTATTCATGTTTAAGATAACAGTGAGATTTTCAGATTTCTTTCATAGCTATTGATGTTTATGAGCATTTTTTTAAGGATTTGTAAAGATTTCACTCCTATTTCATCCTCAAACAAATGCTTAAGGTGCTGACATTATTTATGTTATAAGTACTTTAAAAAGCTTTTTGAAAAAATCTTCACCTTGTATTTATTAAAAATAATGAAATTAATGCTTTGCAATTTCAAAAAGCCAGTTTTGCTCTTTCAAAAATATGCATCTTTTGCACAAGATATTGTTTAAGTCACCCATTCAAAATTCAAATTCATTCAATAAAACCATCCTTCATTATTGTTTCTTTTCAGAGTAAGAAAGCTTTAAAGAACATCCTACAGAAATGTGTGCATCTCCCCGCCCTGGAACCCCTCCTACATGACGCTCCACCCAATATCCTCAAGCACGTTGTGGGCCAGTTCAGCAAGGTGCTTCCACATGACTCCAAGGCTAGGAGACTGTTTGTTACCAGTGCAGGCTTGAAAAAGATACAGGAGATCAAGGCAGAACCGGGATCCGCACTCGCAGAATATATCAACACAATAAATAACTGCTATCCAGAAGAAATTGTCAAGTAAGTTTACAAAAGTTTGCAATTTATTTAATTTAGTTTTAGCTTTACACAATTCAATTAGCACCCTGACAAACGCAGTAAAACTGCATGTTGTCACTGAAAATAATTAGTCCTCATGTCCGGTAAAAAATTCAGATCAAGTACCAGTTAGTACTTAACTGACCAATAATTGGGAATTTTGGCCAGTAATGGTTTTGTGATTTCACAGAGTTATACAAGTTTTATTATATGCCCTCCCTCATAAAAAATGGTGACTTATATTGGTTACATGACGTTGACAATCTAATTCTACAAAATTGTCACTTTTTAAAACAGTTTCTTTTTCATTGATTTTTTTTAAATTAATTATTATTTTTTCAATATCAAACGAGGTTTGAAAACAGTTATATACTGAAGTAAATCTGTCACAAGATATATTAACCCTTTCCCACTCAGAAGCAACGTGAAAATGAAGCCTTTAAGACTTGAATCTAGTAAGAAAGGTATTTAATTAAATTAAACTTTCTAAGGGTCAATCAAAGCTTCAAAATACGTATCCAAGTGGTAAAGGGTTAAACATTCCCAAAATGTTTATCTGTATCAATCTTCTCCAACGATCAAAGCGCATGTTTTAGGTTCTGTGTCTACTTCATTTCAGATACTATTCCCCCGGTTATTCCGATGCCCTCCTTGAGCGAGTAGAACAGTTCAACCCCAAAGCATAGAGACTTGATCAGAAACCTGTGTTTCATTTCATCATTCACTTTCGTGCATTTACACTGCAGTCAAAAAAGACATTGAACAATGAAAATGATGTACTACCTGGAATTAAAATATTTGTGAAAATTTTGCTATATTTTTGTTTATTTTCAAGCTTTGCATGTTTTGCATTTTGAGGTTAATATTGTTATAATTAAGCCCAATTTATTGGAAAATTTATACGTATCCAATTGTTACAGAGATTTGTTGCGTCAGATGTTACTTCTTTATGGTATTGGTGTTAAATGATACATTTTGATAGCCCAGGGATAATTTTATGACTAGTTTTATGACCAGTGATAAATGACTGCTATATATAGATCTTGGTAAAAATATTCATACAAAGTTTTTCATAAACAAATAAATGTTTCTGGAAATAAGTTGAAAGCAATCAAAATTGCACACTTCCGTGCTCAGCTATTTTTGTTTTGTTATACTTTTTAATATTAGATCAACCCTAGATGATTTCAATTGCGTATGTAACAATTTCAACATTGTGTTTCTGTCTTTATTCCAAATGTATCCTGTTCTGTGATAGACTTATCAGCAAATAAAATTATCTGCCATTCAGATGAAGGTGAAGCAACTTGTTTTACATGTACTTGCATTTGATATGAAACGTTGGGAACTATTTCACAGATGTCAACTAAAATGCCATTTTTAATTGATTATGTTTTGCTTATCAAGTGTGAAAAAGCCAGTTGACATAACCAACTTTTGCAAGGATTTTATTTATTCTGTTATGTACAGCAAATATATGGTTAAGAAATAAAACTAAAACTTAATGTCTTTATTTATTATAAAAAGCCCTGCTCTGTGAAAAGGGGGTTTAATGCATGTGCATAAAGTGCTGTCACATCTTTTGCACAGGCTAATCAGGGACCACACTTTCCGCTTGAACTGGATTTTTGCAAAGACGAGACTTTCCGTAAACAAAAAATACCAGAACAGCGGAACATGTTGTCCCTGGTTAGCCTGTGTGGACTGCACAGGTTAATCTGTGATGACACTTAATGCACATGCATTAAACACCTTTTTCACAGAGCACGGCCCAAATGCTTTGTGGTAGGTTACAAAAATGGAATATCAACGTATGATATAATAATTATAATATTTACATTGGTAAACAAATGAAGGTCATTGTTGTAGACTAGCACTTAAATCTAACATATTAAAATAGTGAGACATTACAATACCTTACATAACAATATGTAAATTAGCTGTCTCACACAATAGTTTGTATTGAGAAATTTGATAAAATTCACATGTTTTACTTTTCATTTCATGTTCAGTAATTTGGCCCTGTGCATAATTATAACTGGAATAATTTCTCTACTTATTTTACAAATTGTGTGATGCATGTAGTTTGGCACCAAGATCCAGATTCAATCAAGTTTCAAGTAATGTGACACGCATACATTTGGCCTGTGCTGTGAAAATGGGCTTTAATGAATGTGCGTAAAAAGTCATCCCAGAATAGCCTGCGCAGTCCACATGGGCTAATCAGGGATGATACTTTCTGCCTTTATGACATTTTATATTTACAGAGTCTCTTCTTAGGCAGACAGTGTTGTCCCTGATAAGCCTGTGGGGACTGCACAGGCTAATCTGGGATGACACTACACACATGCATTAAACCCTCTTTTCACAATGCGAGGCTCACTTGTCTTCCCGAGTGCTATGATATATTGAGCAGTAGTTATAAATACCCACCAGCACCGCATGTTGTAAAAGGTAGCAAGTTTATATTCATGTTTGAGATATTCTTCATTTAAAAATGGCATAACTTTTTACATAGGGTAATACAATAACACTTAGAGAGGAATATTGTAAGGAACCAATCATGCAAGTTTGCATGTTGGATATAAGAGACATGTACAGTGTTTTTAGTATTTCATGAGACAAGTTTTTCTTGATAGATAGAAAAGACAGATTATCATTCCTAGTGTATCCAGTACACCCCAACTTGCACAGTAGTGGTGGGTATAATAGACATAGCCTGCATTGAACTCACTTGTAGAAAACCTGACAATTCTGGGGGCACAAGGTAAAAACAAAGCCGATCCAAATATAATCCATTCAAAACTGCATGCAATTATATCAACCATTATTACAGTAATGTAATTGGTGTATAAAATGGATCAGCATTATTTACACCAAGGATTATTTTTCAAAGTCTTGTGCAATCCAATCTTTTATTTAAGAAACAATTTTGCTATTAGAAAAAAGCTGAATTCAATAGTGAGTTAAATAGCATTTTATTGACGAGTCGAGATGCTCCTTGTAATTTTAATAAGATCATGCAAAATGTTATCACAGTCAAAGTATAATAAACTTTAAATTATATTGACAAACAATAGATATGGCAATACATAAACTTTCTGATGATAAAAACGAGAATAGTCATTAGAAAGCAGTTTGATTCAATGTATTAATTGTGCAGGAAGTACAACTAATTGTGCATGTAGCTACATAATTGTAATTTTTATAAAATCACTGATATTTTCAAATAAACATAGGACAAATTAAACAAAACACATTTGTACAGTTTGTAGTTCTGGGTAAAGACAATAATGGCCTTGTCTATCTAGTTCAAGCATTTTAATTTACGCCTTTAACTTTTCATTTATTGTCATTATCATATTTAAAGAATTGCAATGAACATAAGTGTTACAAGCATCACTCCTATATAATTTTCCAACAAAGTTCACTAAAAGCAGCTCAAATTCATTATTAACTATTTCCCTTTCAGAAGCAAAGTGGAAATAGCTTTATGCAACCATTATAAAACCAGAACAGCCAGTGAGCTTAGATTTTATGCTGTTTGCTGCTTATCAGTATTGTAGGGTTGGAAATGAAGCCTTTTAAATTTGAATCTATTAAGAAAGGTATTTAATTGAATTTGTTTTTCAAGGCGTCAATGTGCGTTTCTAAGCAGGATATTTCAGACTCAATCAAACTTGAACACTTTAGACTCCATATCGCGGCGGGGAGGCTGGGGTGGCGGGACCTGACTCAAGATCTGTCGGGCGTAGCTGGACGTGTGAAGTCCCGCCTCTCTCAATTTCTGCTCCAGCCGAACCCGGTTGTCTGAAGTCACCTGAAGATTATTCATAACTATACTAACAAATACCAACAAAGCATGGAGTCCATTAAAAAGTAGTGCTAGGAAGATAAGCTTCAAGTTGATGAAAAAGATGTGTCAGGAAGATGGTACGTTAAAAATGCACCAATAAAAAAAATAAATACCTGTACCTTGCAGTCTAGTGTCAAGGGTGTTAAGAACATAGACACTTGTTATATTGCAATATATATGAATTAATGAGTTATGAATGAAGAAAAATACATTTAGTTACATGGTCAATGTGTTATTGCACATAATGATGAATTTTAGTCTTCAAATGAGTTTTAAGAAAAATACTGGAGTATTGATACTATTCAATTTTCAAGAAATCATTTTACACAAATACAAAAATCAGGGGTTGATGGGATATTAATATGGGTTGAACAAATGCATCATTATACTATGGACAGATTTTCAGCAAAATAGCAAGATGCTGCAACCTGCTCCGTTTTGGTTCCCCTTTTCCCCATCACTAGATTGGTCAATACACAAAAAAACAATCGCTTTATATTTGCAATTAGAAATTGGCAAGTAAATAGACTTTATTTTTATTTAACCATAATAACAAATGTTTGACTAAGGAATTCCTTTGCCTTATCTTTTAATCACACATTATCCCAGCTTAATTGCAGGTCAGACTTATGGAACTTGGTAAGTGATCTCACACAATGATCCAAAACACGTGTAAATTGACACTTGAACACTTATTGAAGAAATGTTGATATCTGGATGTAATACGTTTAAACAACAGCACCGCATAGCGAGTGCCAACGCTCGGCTGTGGATGCAGTTTTGAATAAATGAAAGCTTGTCAGAAGTGACCTTGACCTTTGACCTAGTGACCCAAAAATGGGTGTGGCGTGTAGAACTTATCAAGGTGCATCTACATATGAAGCATCAAAGTTGTATGTGGAAGCACTTTGATTTTATAGCCAATGTTAAGGTTTTAGCATAACACAGATTGCGGACGTCAGACGTCGGATTACGAACTGACCATGACAATACTTCGGGTTTCTCCGAAAACAGCCGCGCTAAAAAAAACACCTGTCTAAGTAACAGCCGCGCTAAAAAAACACCTGTCTAAGTATGGGGCATTATATAGCTAAATTTCAGGCCAAAGTTATGGAACTTGACCTCAAATTATGACCGTGAACACATGTTTGCAGTTTCAATTAACTACTAGAAACAGTGAAATGGAGATTTTGCAAGTTTACAAAGACACATTTGAGGGAGTTACACAGCACCTATTTGGTGAATACTCTCGATACAAAATATAAGAATATATAAGTATAAAAGAAGATTATTTTTTTGGATTGCTCATGATCACAAAACTGACTACACAAAGACCCATGTCGGACCAGTCAGGCAAATGTCTTCCCCACCTCTTAATGTCTACCCACCTGTGTAGAAGTGAAGCCTGTGTCCCACCTCTTAATGTCTACCCACCTGTGTAGCAGTGAAGCCTGTGTCCCCACCTCTTAATGTCTACCCACCTGTGTAGCAGTGAAGCCTGTGATATTGAAGAGAGGCTTCTGTATGTTGACAGCCTCCTCCTCTTTCTGTCGAGCCTGCCAAGCCACTGTGTCCGACATCATACGCTCTGGATTACTCTCGGCAACCACTCGCACCTGGCAAAAGATATAGAATTCCCGGTTATTAACAGCAAAGCAGTATATTTATTTCTCTCCCCTGGCTATAACATTTTTTAACAAGAACGCCATAGGCGCAAAAGATATGTTTGGCTATGGCCTTTTAAGGAGTCAAAGTGTAAAAGTATTGAATTGAAACTTTATATTTATTGAATACTTTCTTCTGTCTAATAGGAAACAAGGGACAAAATTGTCACAAAACCAGGTTTTCATTGTGAAAAAAAATCTGATAAAGGGAGAAAACTCAAACTGAACTTTTGAAATGAACAAACATAATTAACCCCTTTGTAAGATTGTTTAAAAAAAAAATATATTTTTAGTCGTGGCGACCTTGACATTGGAGATATTGACGTGATTCTTTCGTGCGACACACCGTCCCATGATGGTGAACAAATGTGCCAAATGATTTTAAAATCTCACAATGAATGACATAGTTATGGGCAGGACAAGCTCATTTATGGCCATTTTTGACCTTTGAACTCAAAGTGTGACCTTGACCTTGGAGATATCGACGTAATTATTTCGCGCGACACACCGTCAAATGATGGTGAACAAATGTGCCAAATGATGTTAAAATCTGACAATGCACGACATAGTTATGGCCCGGACAAGCTTGTTCCGCCCGCCCGCCAGCCCGCCCGCATTCGCCAATCAAATAACCAGTTTTTTCCTTCGGAAAACCTGGTTAAAAATGAGAACTTTGTAAGTAGAGGTTTGTTGTAGCCTTTGGCAGACTGGTAATTTGATGGTGAAAAAAAAAAAAAAAAAAAAAAATGACCTTTGACCTTGAAGGATGACCTTGACCTTTCACCACTCAAAATGTGCAGCTCCATGAGATGCACATGAATTTATTTTTTTTGACCTTTGACCATGAAGGATGACCTTGACCTTTCACCACTAAAAATGTGCAGCTTCATAAGATACACATGCATGGCAAATATCAAGTTGCTATCTTCAATATTGCAAAAGTTATGAGCAACGTTAAAGTTTTCGGACGGACACACGGACGGACGGACGGTCAAAATTTGTGTGCGTATGGAAAGGCGTTGTCCATATACACATGCATACCAAATATGAAGGTTATATCTCAAGGGACATAGAAGATATGAGCATTTTTCGAAACCTAAACGCAGATTTTGAAACCTAAACGCAGACCCCTACTTCAAGGTCAAGGTCACAGGGGTCAAAATTGTTGTGCGTATGGAAAGGCCTTGTCCATATACACATGCATACCAAATATGAAGGTTATATCTCAAGGGACATTTATGGCCATTTTTGACCTTTGAACTCAAAGTGTGACCTTGACCTTGGAGATATCGACGTAATTATTTCGCGCGACACACCGTCCAATGATGGTGAACAAATGTGCCAAATGATTTTAAAATCTGACAATAAACGACATAGTTATGGCTCGGACAAGCTCATTTATGGCCATTTTTGACTTTTGAACTCAAAGTGTGACCGTGACCTTGGAGATATTGACGTAATTATTTCGTGCGACACACCGTCCCATGATGGTGAACAAATGTGCCAAATGATTTTAAAATCTGACAATGAACGACATAGTTATGGATCGGACAAGCTCATTTATGGCCATTTTTGACCTTTGAACCCAAAGTGTGACCTTGACCTTGGAGATATCGACGTAATTATTTCGCGCGACACACCGTCCAATGATGGTGAACAAATGTGCCAAATGATTTTAAAATCTGACAATGAACGACATAGTTATGGCCCGGACAAGCTTGTTCCGCCAGCCCGCCAGCCAGCCCGCCAGCCAGCCAGCCCGCCCGCATTCGCCAATCTAATAACCAGTTTTTTCCTTCGGAAAACCTGGTTAAAAATCAGATATTTAAAATGGATATTTGATTGTTTCTAACATTTAAAATAAAAGCAACAATTATCGATAATTGTAACTTATTTTGTCTTTTTTCTCCCCTTGTGAAAATATTTATATTACTCGTGAATTTTATGTTAAAATCTCACAAATCAAACAAATAACCCTTTATTTGCATTTAACCTTGTGTTATGACCTTGACCATCTCAATAGGGCGCGATTCTTTATGTCCTCAAATGCTTGTTACTTTTGTGGAGATATTTCAAAATCCTTGACCTCTTTCTGAACATCACACTCTGGCCATAAATGAATGCCTGTCTACATCATCTCATCCGTCAAATCATCAATGATGTATCGTGAGCTTGCTCAGATTGTAATTAAATGATCACATTACAATTTTTGAATCAAAATATAAACTCATAACAGATATATACAAGTTTGAAAAGTGTTGCTTTAGAAACTCACTTTTTCCCGTAGCATCTCTAGTCTGTACTCCTTCTCTTGTTCCTCCAAGTCCTTTTCCTCCTCCAGGTGCTTTCGCTCTTCAATCTTCCTTTGTATCTGCTCCTCACGATACTTAATTCTGCAAGCAGAGCAGGCAGTTCTTGAACAATGAATTGAAAAGTGCAGAAACTCTTTTCAAATGAATTGTAATGTACAAAAACTCTTTAGGAATGCATTGTAATGTACACAACTCTGTGGGAATGTATTGTTATGTACAGAAACTATTTAGGAATGAATTGTAATGTACAGAAACTCTTTAGGAATGTATTGTAATGTACAAAAACTCTTTAGGAATGCATTATAATGTACAGAAACTCTAAAGGAATGCATTGTAATGTGCAGAAATTCACAATAAGCGGCAGTTATTAACTGTTTTTGACGCCTTATTTCTTGTATCTTTTTTTTGGTTTTCACTCCTTATGAGACTTAATTGAAAACAAGGGCAGACTTATACTATACTAATTTGAAATGCTATAAAAAATATATACCTGTTTTTCAGATTTAACTCATGTCTTTGGAGACGGCCTATACATTTTGTTTCAGCCAGATGCAAGCAACATCTGGTTAGGGATACTAGTATCTTGGAATAACAGACAGCTGTCACAAAAAAAGTCCACCACTACCTTTTTCCCAATATCCATGCCTCCTAATCCAATCCCAATCTTTCTTCTAATGCGCCATTTTGTCCCACTACCTCTTGCCAAATGCCCCCTTATCCCACCCCTTCCGTTCTCCTCATATTAAATTATCCAATCCCTTCATCTCTCCAAATGCCCCCATATCTCACCCCTAACTTTCTCTGTTATACAAATTCCCATGTTCCCTTATCCCATCCTTTCCTCTCTCTAAACCCCCATGTTCACATATCCAACTACTCACTATATCTGCCACACAAAGCCATTTCCCCTTATTATTCTAATAATTTCGGAACTAATTCAACACATAAAGTTTCTGCTTGGAAATGAAAGCACAGTCATATCCAGATTTGAATATTCAAACATCCCAGCTTTGAAAATACAAACACAGGAGTATCCCAGTTTCCGAAATTCAGACCCTGTTGCACCCAGTAAAATTCCAAAAGGCGAGCCTGCCTTACCAAACCCCTACCTTTCTCTGTCATATACAGCTTGCTCAGCTAGCGCCCTCTGTATCGCAGCAAGTCTCTGTTTGTGGGCCTCCTCTTCCTCTTTCTGTTTTTGAGATCTCTCATCTTGAAACTCCTTGACCTAAATTTATCATTTAATTGGGCAGTGTTCTGTAAAAATGGGGTTTAATGCATGTGCATACAGTGCCGTCCCAGATTAGCTTGTGTAGTCAGCACAGTCTTATTAGAAATGACACTTTCAGCCTAACTGGAATTTTGCTTAGAAGAGACTTTCTTTACAATAATAAAATTATAAAAGCCGAAAGTGTCATCCCTGATTAGCATGTGGAGACTGCACAGGCTAATCTCAGATGACACTTTACGCACAGGCATTAAACCCCCTTTTCACAGAGCACTGCAATTATAAGTGTTTAATTTATATTTTAAATAAGAGCTACTAGTATTTTATTAATTATTAATCTATCAGTTGTTTATAGACCGATATGTTGGACCTTGATATTTCTTTTATATCAAGATTAGTATTAAAACTTTTAAAAACAGTTATTTATAAGCAATCTTTTATGTATATTCAAAAAAAGCATGCATTGGGAAAAAGTTCATTTGAAATCTTCAAACAATGAAAAAAATGATATGAAGAAATGAGGACAAATCAATGTCCATTAACACCTAGTGAGATCCTATCTTGTCCTCTCCTCTTTCCTGGGATGTGATTCCCTCTTCACCTCCTGAAATTAACACCTAGTGAGATCCTATCTTGTCCTCTCCTCCTTTCTGCCATGTCATTCCTTCTCTGGCTCCTGACATTAACACCTAGTGAGATCCTACCTTTTTCCTCTCCTCCTTCCTGCAATGTGATTCCCTCTCCATCTCCTGACATTAACACCAAGTGAGATCATATTTTTTCCTCTCCTCCTTCCTGCGATGTGATTCCAACTCCACCCCCTGACATTAACACCTATAAAATCCTATCTTTTTCCTCTCCTCCTTCCTGCGGTGTGATTCCCTCTCCATCTCCTGACATTAACCCCTAGTGATATCCTACCTTTTTTCTCTCCTCCTTCTTGCGATGTGACTCCCTCTCCATCTCCTGACATTAACACCTAGTGAGATCCTACCTTTTTTCTCTCCTCATTACTGCGATGTGATTCACTCTCCAGCTCCTGACATTAACCCTTAGTAGGATCCTACCTTTTTCCTCTCTTCCTTCCTGCCATGTGATTCCCTCTCCAACTCCTGACATTAACCCCTAGTGAGATCCTACCTTTTTCCTCTCCTCCTTTCTGCGATGTGATTCTCTCTCAACTCCTGACGTTATCACCTAGTGAGATCCTACCTTTTTCCTCTCATCCTTCCTGCAATGTGATTCCCTCTCAACTCATGACAATAACACCAAGTGAGATCCTACATTTTTCCTCTCCTCCTTCCTGCGAAGTGATTCCCTCTCCACCTCCTGACATTAACACCTATTGAGATCCTATCTTGTCCTCTCCTCCTTTCTGCGATGTGATTCCCTCTCCGGCTCCTGACATTAACACCTAGTGAGATCCTACCTTTTTCCTCTCCTCCTTCCTGCGATGTGATTCCCTCTCCACCTCCTGACATTAACACCTAGTGATATCCTACCTCTTTTCTCTCCTCTTTCCTGCGATGTGATTCCCTCTCCACCTCCTGACATTAACCCCAAGCAAGATCCTACCTTTTTCCCCTCCTCTTTCCTGCGATGAGATTCCCTCTCCATCTCCTGACATTAACACTTAGTATGATCCTACCTTTTTCCTCTCCTCCTTCCTGCAATGATATTCCCTCTCCACCTCCGGACATTAACATCTAGTGAGATCCTACCTTTTTCTTCTCCTCCTTCCTGCGATGTGATTCCCTCTCCATCTCCTGACATTAACACCTAGTGAGATCCTACCTTTTTCCTCACCTCCTTCCTGAGATGTGATTACCTCTCCACCTCCTGACTTTAACGCCTAGTGAGATCCTACCTTTTTTCTCTCCTCCTTCCTGCGATCTGATTCCCTCTCCACCTCCTGACATTAACACCTGATGAGATCCTACCTTTTTCCTCTCCTCCTTCCTGCGATGTGATTCCCTCTCCACCTCCTGACATTAACACCTAGTGAGATCCTACCTTTTTCCTCTCCTCCTTCCTGCGATGTGATTCTCTCTCCACCTCCGGACATTAACACCTAGTGAGATCCTACCTTTTTCCTCTCCTCCTTCCTGCGATGTGATTCCCTCTCCTTCTCCTGACATTAACACCTAGTGAGATCCTACCTTTTTCCTCTCCTCTTTCCTGCGATGGGATTCTCTCTCCACCTCCTGACAATAACCCCTAGTGAGATCCTACCTTTTTCCTCTCCTCTTTCCTGCAATGGGATTCCCTCTCCACCTCCTGACATTAACCCCAAGTGAGATCCTACCTTTGTTTCTCCTCCTTCCTGCGATGTGATTCCCTCTCCACCTCCTGACATTAACACCTTGTGAGATCCCACCTTCTTTTTCTCCTCTTTCCTGCGATGTTATTCTCTCTCCACCTCCTGACATAAACCCCATGTGAGATCCTACCTTTTTCCTCTCCTCCTTCCTGCGATGTGATTCCCTCTCCACCTCCTGAAATTAACACCTAGTGAGATCCTACCTTTTTTCTCTCCTCCTTCCTGCGATGTGATTCCCTCTCCACCTCCTGACATTAACCCCATGTGAGATCCTACATTTTTCCTCTCCTCCTTCCTGCAATGTGATTCCCTCTCCATCTCCTGACATTAACACCTAGTGAGATCCTACTTTTTTCTCTCCTCCTTCCTGCGATGTGATTCCCTCTCCATCTCCTGACATTAACACCTAGTGAGATCCTACCTTTTTCTTCTCCTCCTTCCTGCGATGTGATTCCCTCTCCATCTCCTGACATAAACGCCTAGTGAGATCCTACCTTTTTCCTCTCCTCCTTCCTGCGATGTGATTCCCTCTCCATCTCCTGACATTCACCCTTAGTGAGATCCTACCTTTTTCCTCTCCTCCTTCCTGCGATATGATTCCCTCTCCACCTCCTGACATTAACACCTAGTGAGATCCTACCTTTTTTCTCTCCTCCTTCCTGCCATGTGATTCCCTCTCCATCTCCTGACATTAACACCTAGTGAGATCCTACCTTTTTCCTCTCCTCCTTCCTGCGATGGGATTCCCTCTCCAGCTCCTGACATTAACACCAAGTGAGTTCCTACCTTTTTTCTCTCCTCCTTCCTGCGATGGGATTCCCTCTCCAGCTCCTGACATTAACACCAAGTGATATCCTACCTTTTTCCTCTCCTCCTTCCTGCGATGGGATTCCCTCTCCAGCTCCTCTGCCTGTCTCCTCTGGATCTCAGCACGCTGGTTCTCCATGATGGTGGCCTGCAGGTCCATCGCCTCCATCTTCTGCTCCCTCCACTTCAGCACCTGCATGAATACAGTCATTCTTTACAGGTCAGAAGCAAAGTGAAAATGGCTATATGCAAACATATAACTCCCAGACTGTTCAGGTTTTATGCTGTTCGCTGCTTATCAGTATATCAGGGTTGGAAAAGAAGCCTTTAAAACTTAATCTATTAAAAAAGGTCTTTAATTAAACATTGTTTTCTAATGGACTACAAATGTGTCCAAATGGCTTTCTGAGACGTAAAGGGTTAAGAATGAAGCAAGAAAATGGTGTTTTCAATGAACATTTCTATATCATATATAAACGCTTCATGCTCAACTCTTGTAACTAAATGGTTTGCTCCTCCTTAGCAGAACCTGTGACATACACTTTGAAATCAGCACAAATGCGTTGTATCTGCTAAATATTTCTACATCAAATGCAATTGTTTCAGGCTCAACTCCAGAAATAGTATTTCTGTCTGTTGGAATTTTCACAGTATTTCTGTCATGTCCTATCATGGCAAAGTTGGACTTTTCACCGTATTTCTGTCATGTCTTATCATGCCAATAACATACCATATTCACAAGCTTAACAGATCTATCAAGCTTAACAGATCTATGCAGTTTACAAGTTCCAAGTGCATACAGATCTTCCTTAACCTCAAACAAGAAGATTTCTCACCTGATCATACAGAGCATCTCTGAGTGCTTCCTGTCGCTTTGTGTACTCCAGTTTCACCTCCTCCAACTCGTGGGCCACACACGCCTCCATGAACACGGAGCGTGACTTCTCCATCAGCTCATGTCGGTCCCGTGCCCAGTCTGACATGATTGCCCGCGAGCGCTGATTGAAGAACTTGTATGTGTCCCACCAGTGTTCATGCTCTACCTGATTAACATGGTCAGCCATCAAGTAACCCTTTCCCACTCAGAAGCAAAGTGAAAATGGCTATGTGCAAGTACTTGCAGTCTGTTCAGGTTTTATGCTGTTTGCTGCACATCAGTAATTTATGTTTGGAGATAAAGCCTTAAAAACTTGAATCTAGTAAGATAGGTCTTAAATTAAATTGAACTTTATAAGGGACTACAAATGGGTGAAAATACGTAGCTAAGTGGTAAAGGGTTTAATACATATCTAAGTGGTAAAGGGTTAAAAACGTATCTAAGTGGTAAAGGGTTAAATATGTATCTAAGTGGTAAAGTGTTAAATACACATCTAAGTGGTAAAGGGTTAAATATGTATATAAGTGGTAAAGGGTTAAATACATATCTAAGTGGTAAAGGGTTATATATGTATCTAAGGGGGGAATGGGTTAAACTCAGGTGCTCATTATAGATGCTAACAACACAAACAAGAGGGCCATGATGGCACTACCCTTAGTTTGAGGTTAACGTGACCTGTTGACCAAGTTTTTTGACTCTTTAAACCTAAATTCAAATTTGGACGTCAAAAATAAGATTGTTTTGTAAAAATTTGTCATAGATGTTTCCTCTTTAGTGAAAACAAAGTTTTCTAAGTTTTGATGACCTGGTGACATAGTATTTGGACAAAAAATGAACCAGAATAAAAACACTGCTTAAATAGTGTCAAGATATACATTCTTATAAAGTTTGTCAAGTCATTAATGAGGCCTCTGGATTCAAAATTGCAATTGATATTGTAATGTTAAAAATTATAACTAAGCTTGATCAAGATTCAGCCATAAATGTGGCCTCTATAGTGATAATAAGGTTTTTCTAAGATTGACCCCTTGACCTTGTTTTGGAGGCATGTGACTAAAATTCTACATCATATCATCTACTAGATATTTCCAAAATAACCAACAATGACCAACTTCCATCATGATTGAGCAATAGATTGGCCTTTAGAGGAGCCACAAGTTTTTCTAAGATTTAATCTTTGACCTAGTTTTCGTAAGGCTTGGCACTTAGATTTGAACTTGGTCAATAATAAAATTAAATAAATCGTACAAACACGTCACTGTTTATTTAAATGTTTCTGGTACTAAACATGTTTCGGCCGTAGCCTTCATCAGTAGTACATTTATAACTTGGTCTATACAAATTTACATGTTAAAAAATAAACAATCTGAAATTGTATTTTCAATGTTGACTCTGAAATGTGGCCTCTACAGTGATAACAAGGTTTATCTTAGATTTCAATGGGTGACCTAGTTTTTTTATAAGTACGTGACCCATCAAAATCAAAGTTTTGACAAAGTTTCATCAATATAGAGGATTTTACTTAGTGACATTTATACATGCACAAAACCAGATTAAAAATCTGTCTCTATATTGTAATGATTAACATTCTGATTAAGTTTCATTGATTGAGAAGATTGAGTCATAAATGTGACCTCTAGAGAGATAACAAGGTTTTTCTAAGATAAAACCTGGTGATCTAGTTTTTGGACAATCATGACCTGGATTCGAACTCAAAGATATTTTTAAGGTAAATACTCACAGCAAGTTTCAGTATTATTGTATTTAAAGTATGGCCTGTAATGGAATAAGGAGCAAAATGTTTACACCCAAGATTGAAATAGTGTGATCTCATTAGCTAAACACGAAGCCTTTCTTTATGAAAGTCAAATATATTAAAACAAAACCATCATTTGATGTTTTATATTAAAACAACAATTTATATGGGCTGTGCTCTGTGAAAAGGGGGTTTAATGCATGTGCGTAAGGTGTCGTTCCAGATTAGCCTGAGCAGTCTGCACAGGCTAATCAAGGACGACACTTTCCCTCTAAACTGGATTTTTGCTAAAAAGACTTATATAAATCATAAAAGCGGAAAGTGTCATCCCTGATTAGGCTGTGCTAATCAGGGACGACAGTGCATGCGCATGCATTAAACCCCCTTTTTACAGAGCACGGCCCATATCATTGTGCATGATTCCTTTTGCTCATGTGCTTTGCAAATAGAAAGGGCACTAACTCACTTAAAATATGCAGGTAAAAATATTATATTCTGGGGAAAATACAGTTCTGATATAAGGAAGTCATATTTAATTTCAAAACCTGGAAACAACAAATAGGATAGAATGACACATTTATATGGCTGGAATTTTGATATATAATACTTGAAACATTACGCTTTAAGTCACTGGGCGAACTTTGTATACATTACAAATAAATGTTTACCCTAGATCTATGCACGGATCCAGTTTTGAGAATACCAGCAGCCAATACTTACAATATCAGGCCGAGTCTTCCCTGGCACTTGTCGTTTTATTCGGTCGATGATGAGTGTCCGCCGGTTAGCCAGGTCATGTGTGTACTGGTCGTAAATGCAGACAAAGTGGAAATGGTCCATCTCGTCCCAGCCCCCATACTGACCATGACTAGTGGGGATAGAGGAGATGATGTAAGAACACAATTCAATTTGGCCGTGCTCTGTGAAAAATAGGTTAAATGCATGTGCGTAAAGTGTTGTCCGCACAGGCTAATCAGGGACTACACTTTCTGCTTTTATGATATTTTTCTTTTCAAGAAGGAAAGTGTCGTCCCTGATTAGCCTGTGCCAACTGCCGAGGATAATCTAGGACGACACTTTACACACATGCATTAAACCCCCTTTTCACAGAGCAAGGCCCATTTAGATTTGGTAGGAAACTTTTATATTGTGATGCTTTCAAGACTATGCATGGAACATCATGTGACGTTATCTGTTGTTTTTTGTTGTTATTTATTGAGAAAAATCATAAAATGGACACAAAATGTTTGTCTGACTCTTATATGATCACAGGACCATAGACATAATTAGAACTCACAGTAATAAACAATAACCATTGTTACAAAATGTTGTAATATGTTAAGATTGGAAAAAGAAGAATTTTTTACTTATAAACTCTCAGTAAGTATTGCTGCTCAAATTACCTTCTGATTAAGCCGGAGAACAACAAACCATAACAGCTTGATGACAAACCCTGGTAACAAGTCTTGCTTAAAAATATTATTCAAACCTACCAATAACCAAAAATTCTCGTAACTTGTGCAGTCTACTGAGCTTGCATTTTCAAAATTTACCTCAAAGTCCACTCATGGTCCTCCTCAAGTGCATTCAACCTTTCCAAGTATTTCTCGTCTATGTAGATGAATTCCTTGAGGACGTTTGCCTTGAGGTCTTCGTCTGGACACTCCAGGTCAAAGGCCTCCTCGGGAATGCCCTGGTCTATGTGCGGGCGCTTGTACATGTTAACACTACCAAATTCTCCCATCTCACCTGAGGAAAAAACTTTGTTGTAACTGCTATTTCTGCTTACATCTAAAATATTTAAGTAAAAATAGGTTAAAGTGTTTTAAATTATTGTGTTTTTTTATTTTAACAAATCTTGAGAAAATTCCATAAAATCATGATTTTATTTTTAATTCTAAATGGTTTTATTGTTATGTGCATTCTTCCTACTGTTCAATCCTGCAACCAAATTTTGAATTTCTTATTTTTATAAACCAAAAAGAATTGAATTTCTCAAAGTATTTAACAGGCACTATGTAAAATTTACCTAGAAAAACTATGACAAAAAAACATATCAATATTTCACAATTTTTCTTCCAGGTACCCATTTTCAGTTCCTGCTCCAGACACGTCTGCTCATGTTTCAGTCTCTCCAGCACCTGACCCTGCTGGGATTTCACAGAGTCCACCATGCACCGTATCTCTGCATGCTTCTGTACAGCGTCTGGCGCGCCCAGCCGCAGGTCGGCCATGTTCTCCTGCATCCAGAACTGCAAATCCTCCCTGCAACGTGGGCATACTGATAGTGTAATCTAACCCTTTACCACTTTGATATGTATTTTGACGCATTTATAGTCCCTTAGAAAGTTAAATTTAATTAGATACATTTCTAACTAAATTCAAGTTTTAAAGGCCTCATTTCCAATCCTTAGATACTGATGAGCAGCAAACAGCATAAAACCTGAACAGACTGCGAGTAACTCGCAGGCTGTTTTGGTTTTAAGCTGGTTGCACATAGCAATTTTCACTTTGCCTCTGAGTGGGAAAAGGTTAAGCAGTATGTTGAGTATGGCCCAAATCTTCCTTGTATTTTATATAAGTGATAATAAATGATAAATAATAATTAGAAATTCCAAGAAAATCACCATGCCTAAAAACAGATAAGGTAATAATGATATTTAACATCCTTTATTCCGTATGAAGGAATGTATTTTTGGTTTCCATCTTAAATAAATAAAAAATCAAACACAATTTTGGAGAAATTTTAAGAATTAAAAAACTTTTAAAATCCAAGTTTTAGAATTCGTACATTTTTTTTCATTTGTAACAATTAATAATAATAGCAAATATTTCATCAGGAAAGGTCCCAAGAGTGACTTGTAAATTTTGATAATTGCTGGAGGCTTTATTTTATGCCTGTTGTGAATCACAATCTGAAAAAATCTTTTTAATTTAATATGCAATCTTAATAGCAACAACAGCCTTAAACTTCTATCAACACCCTTGGGACCGTTTGCTGTTTGTGTTTGAATAATATCCTAATGCTTCCTGAAATGAAACCCAGGACCCCCAAATCACCAGGCAGACACCATTATCAACCAAGCAACCTTGAAATATCTACATGTATTAACAGTTGGGTTCTACCGTAAATTCCAAACTGGTTCTGTAGTAGCCTTCTTAAATTGTGCAAAGTCATTCTCAAGGCCTGTCTGATAGTCTTCAAACTCCTGGTACATCTGAGAACAAATCCCAGTCTCTGAATTGTCTCGAATATGGTTTTCAATGTCACTCTGAATTCTTTTTCTCATACAGTTCAAGCGAATAAACTCTTTCTGCCAAACAAGCTTATGTTGTTTTAGAAGGTGGTTTTCCTTGTTTTGTTTCGATAAATGCTCAAATTTTTTAACTTTTAAGAGTGTTTTGTGGGCTGAAAATTTCTTTTCTGCAGCAAGATTTCTCAATTTTTCATAGTCCACTGGTTTGATTTTGTTGCTTCGCACTCCATCAATAGCTCGATGGGCAAGTTTGTCTGTAAAAAAAAGAACAGAAATACAAATAAATTTTGGGCTTATAACTGACATAGGAAATAAATTTTGTTAATACCTTTCTCTGCACAATTAACTATCAATTGCTTAAATTATGTTTAAAAAGCTTCAGGACTGACAATGAAATAAAAGTGTGTAGTAAGAAAAAAAAGTACACAAATATCAAAGATTTTTGGTACAATATTATTTAGATTTAATATGAGTATCATTTTAGATAACTTAGTTTTTAATCATGTTTTATTTACTTTGATAATATTTTTAACAACCAAGAACAGAAAGAGCAATCTTATGATGTTCTTTTCATTACTTAGTACTAAGAGAAGCTGCCTACCTATTTCGTCTGA
Source organism: Dreissena polymorpha (assembly GCF_020536995.1). Classification (NCBI taxonomy): domain Eukaryota; kingdom Metazoa; phylum Mollusca; class Bivalvia; order Myida; family Dreissenidae; genus Dreissena; species Dreissena polymorpha. Next base: position 10,572,197 of record NC_068367.1, read on the forward strand.
CTTATAAGTCAGGACAAACGGTCTCTGCTGTGAAGCCATTTTGCCCTGTGGAATTATGTTAACAGCAACACTGAAACAAAATACATACACATCAGGGCTTTTCACCATTATATCACAGGGGCCGAAATTCGGCCTCTTCCCAATCGAAAATAAGGTCATTTTTTACCGAAACTGATAGAGGAATTTCCTAAATGTAAAAATTTTTTTTTTATATTTTTTTTTAATTAGACATATTGGGCATCTCCCAAATTGAAAGCAATGAGCTCTAATATGATTAATAATGCACCACAATGTGTCTTTTAATACTTCTGCACAATGAAAAGACCCTGTTTGAAAAACTTTTAAAAACACCGTCTTCCCAAAATGAGCAGTTATTGCGCATGAAATTCCCAATTTGAAAGGCTAGGGCCTCTTTCCAATTTCCTGATGAAAAGCCCTGCACATTGTGTAAATTGGGCCATTCAAGAATTTTATGAAAAATACCTTACCTAATATTAAGGTAGCTCTGAAACTGTCTTCTGTTTTTAATGATTCTACTTTTTATATCATTTAAAAAAACAGAAAACCGGTTTAAAGCTAGCTTAATAAACTTTTTTATATTAGGTTATTGTCTGTGATATTAAAATGTACATATAAGTCCAAAATATTAAAATGCGGTAAAATATTAAAGCATTTATAAAGTATTAGACATAAACCTTCAGGTACTTGCCCTTTTCATCTACATTTATTTATTCAGCTCATATTATTGTACAATTAATTTACCTATCATTGATAGGGATCTTTTATCGATGATTTTGTTTACATCAAGAACAAGACTGTGATGAAGTCACACGCAACTGTTACAAGTATTCTGTTTAAGTACCAATACTACCATTGAAAATAACGACAAAAACAACAAAAATGAGGAAAAAACAGGTATAAATGAATTTCAACTTAAATAATCCAAATGTATCCATATTCAATACATTGAATTGGTTCACTTTATTAAAATTCCACAGTAATTTTAAAGTGAAGCAGTTGACTGCACTAGTGTGAACACAACACTTTCAGTTATTTGATTTCATTCTAAGAAAAATACTTTCACTTTCTCACGATTTTCAGAAAATGTTGCATTATATAATCGTAGATTTTAGTATACACATGTAAGATCTGTGCGCACACATCTTGTAAGGTGATAAACAAATATCAGGGGTTTTCAGCCTTATATAACAAAGGCAGCATCTCAATTGAAAATTTCTTTAAATCATGCAGTTTTCCCAAAAATCCTCACTTACACCAGCTTTTTCATTTCCCAAAGCAGTAATTTTAGCGAGAATTCTTCCCAAAATGAGCACTTTCTTCACAAAATCCATAGGCTAGGGCCTTTACCCAATGAAGCCAGGAAGACCCCTGAATATGCTCAGTCAGGGCAGGTTTTTTTCCTTCTTTGTGACCCGGCTGAAAAGCGGCCCTTTCCTCTTGGATTTTTCCCCTCAGCAGGTATTTTTTTATATTTTAAAAATATTGCATAATTAAATTATCTGTTGCCTTGAATATGTTTGAAAAACAGTTAAATATGTTAAATTGATTATTAAAGACTTTCCTTATTTTCCCCAAAATCTGGCCTTTCGCACTATTTTTTTCTCCAAAATCCGGCGTTTTACGCCATTTTTTCCCCTAAAAAAATGCCATACCCTTTCCCCAAAATCAGATAAAAACCCCTGGTGGGAATAGCCCGTTCCTGACAGAACATTTATTTCATCCAATCTTTAAATAGAAACATATACAGTCAAGTTACCATTACCTGATAAGTAGCGTAATAAGGTTGTTCTGGTGGAAGGCAATAAATGTTTTGAGACTTATTTTACACCAGTTTGATTAAATATTACCTTTGCTTACTGATTCAGCACATAGTTTTATTTTTAAACGCAGGCAAAATGTATTTGTGATACCTTTTATTCACCGCAGAATTCATGCATTAACGGATCAGTTTTAGCCATAACGGATCACGTGACTGAAACCACTCAGGGGGCATCTAACACGCTATTTGAACTTTCGAAACATGAAATGTGTTGTTTACAATGACCAAGTTACATTGCCAGTTATAAATTATATAATTCATTTTTAAATTTTTGTTATTTATTGTTTTCTATATGTGATATTGTATCCACACTTTATGCATGATGTTCTTGTGTGAATTAACTGTTGAAAATCCTAAAAAGATCGACAAGATATGGGCATCTTATAAACCATCAGGGCTCAACATTAACCTAAAAACCAACTTGCCCTGCGGTGCAAGTACTTAAATAATCTACTTGCCAAAACATGAAGTATCACATTAACTGTTAACCTCATAATTTTAAATAAAGTTCAAAATGATACACCTCAAAACCTATTTTATTTTTGCACATTTAACAAAATGATTACAGCAATTTAAGTCTTAATTTAATGCCCTTTGCTCTTTTTGCACTTGCCTGGGCAGACAACTAGATTATAAAATAACTTGCCCTGACCCAACTTTTACTTGCCAGGGGCAATAGGACAACTGCAAATGTTGAGCCCTGAACCATGTAAATTGTTTGAATCATATCTAATAATCGATATTGAACATGGAACATAAATTAAACATTAAAATTGAGATCATTTATTGTAAGAATCAACAAGATTTGCATATATTTAAATATAATATTTTATCAATTTGCATATTATCACGCTTGATCCATTAGTGTCCTAATTCTTAATTTCATTAATAGTGTTGTAAAATCATAAACACTATTCAAAACTGAAAACTTTTGCAGGCAGAAAGACTACTAAATGGCCTTTAAATTAATGCGGAAACTTCCTATTTTACAACAGAGTTATAGCATGTGACCGTGAAAAATGTTCAACCTCAATTTGGAAACGAGACGAAGTTAACAAAGTCCTATATACATGTCAGCAAAACATTCCGAAATATTTGACAAAGAGTAGTTCCGACTACGACTCAATCAGTGCGTTTAAAGAACAGTCATTGAAGAAGCTTTAGGCAAAATATCATCTAAAAATGTCAACTATTTATCGCGATACTCAGTCTTGAACATCAAAGTGATCCGCAATGGGTAATGATCTGGTAATGGTAACTTGACTGTATGACCAAATTTATTCAATTCTTTATACAAATTGCGAATGCTTGTATTTATGAAATTCTTGAGCACTTTTATGCTCCAAAGTTGCTAAAAAGAAGAATGACCAATAAATAGAACAGAACCTTGTTAAAATGTAAACACCAAAATCTGTGAAAAATTCCCATTAAGATTAAGAAACACTTCGGCAAAAATTTAATTATCAGTTATAACAGTTGAATGCGTTGTTTTATAAACATATAATCTTTCATTCCATCATTCGGTGAAATTACAGATTCATGCATAATACGATTACAAATATACGCAAAATTTGCAAAAAATCTACTGCAACCAAAGTTTGTTTACCTTGGAGTCCTCCATTTTGAAATGTGCATTGTGGATAATCTTCCATGTCATTCGACGCTCTTGAAAAGCGTCTGCATCTACCACGATGGTTTCTATTAATTAGGTAAATGCAAAATTCATTGCTAACAATTAATTTTCATGCGACAGTTGATGAGCAGTTAAAATTTGATTAAATTAACAGTATTGAATTAACAATAATTCAATTTTGCACCAAATATTCGTCAAATAATTAGTAAGTGATGTCAACGAAATATCTTTTGAAATATCAACAATTGTGACATGCTGCTTACCAAACTTTTGTCAATTACTTTTCAATATTTCCACTATTTTTTCAACAACAGTTATTGATATATGTTATTTACTGAAAGTCGTATTTCATATATGTATTTACTTGAGTGTGTGTAAGACCAATAAGCTGAAACATCTTCAGTTGAGCCTGCTTGCATCAAAAGCTTCAGGCTTTATTAAACCCTCTTAAGTCTGTGTTTCATGGGTAGAACCAGTACTTGGTGTCTTTGAGGTGAGACATAAAGAATGCCTCCACAGTGGTGATCGAACCGATGACCCCTGGTCCATAGGCTCATGTATTTGTGTCTGTACCTTGCATACTATTCATAGCTCAGTAAGATAGAAAGAATTAGAATGTTGTCTTAGTATAATATTCTTTGTATACACCTAAGATTTGTAACAATATGATGAAACAATTGTATTTTAAAATGAAGACATAATTTTGTAAAAAAAATTCTCCAATAATAATTTACCTGATAAGTGACAGCTTGTGATGTCATTGTATGGTTTTGGCAATCTTTGGCAACATTTTTATAGTCGGAGAATAAATAATATTTGCGTAAAATATGTTGTTAGAAAAATCTGTCTTATTTCAAAGAATTATCTATAGTTCAAGACACCGTTTATGGATACAGGTAATACATAAAAAAGTCAGCCAAAGTATGCATTTATTTGGGAATGTTCTCGGGAGGAAACATTTTACAAACTTAATTTAAAAATCATTGTCTCCTAATTGTCAAGATGTGCAACAAATCTATGGCACTTGAATGGGATAGATGAGATTGTATAGGCTTGCATGAGTCATACATTTTAAAGGCGTACTGAAGTTAAAACGCAGCTATAAGCATAACTATTAACAAAACATGCTGAAGACTTGTGATTTGACTATTATCCAATCGCACTATATCCCAAATTCTATTTTGGCTGCATTATCAGTTTTAGACTCACCTAGTTGTGGTATTAAAAAGAAAAGAAAAAGTAATACAACTACAATTTAAAAGTAAAATAAAAGGCTAAATGCTAACAAAATTAGTGCTAATAATCATAAAAATTAAAAGTACTATTCTTCTTACAAACTTGTAAGTTCTTGTTTCAGAATTGATGAATGAACAAAAATGGCCGCATCTAGAACACATCCCAGTGAAGAGACACAGAAATTGTTAAACAGGTAGATACATACTGTAATTTTTATTACATGCTAAATGGTGCATGAGTAGAGAATAGCAGCCATGAGTAGAGAATAGCAGCCATGAGTAGAGAATAGCAGCCATGAGTAGAGAATAGCAGCAAATGAGTAGAGAATAGCAGCCATGAGTAGAGAATAGCAGCCATGAGTAGAGAATAGCAGCCATGAGTAGAGAATAGCAGCCATGAGTAGAGAATAGCAGCAAATGAGTAGAGAATAGCAGCCATGAGTAGAGAATAGCAGCCATGAGTAGAGAATAGCAGCCATGAGTAGAGAATAGCAGCCATGAGTAGAGAATAGCAGCCATGAGTAGAGAATAGCAGCAAATGATTTGGGCCGTGCTCTGTAAGAGCTTTAACCTTTGCATGCTGGGAAATTTGTCGTCTGCAAAAATGTTGTCTGCTGAATTTCTAAAATTAGCATTTTCTTTTTCAAAGAATACTTTCAGAATAGCTAACAGTTTGGATCATGATGAGACGCCACATTCTGTGCTGTGGCATCTCATCTGGATCCAAACTGTTTGCAAAGGCCTTTAAAATTCGGTTCCAGCACTGAAAGGGTTAATACATGTGCGTAAAGTGTTCTCCCAGATTAGTCTGTGCAGTTTGCACAGGCTAATTAGGGAAGACACATTCCTCCTAAACTGCATTTTTGCTAAGAATAAACTTTCTTGAAACTAAAAATATCCTAAAAGTGGAAAGTGTCATCCCTAATTAGCCTGTGCTGACTTCACAGCCTACTCTGGGATGACCCAGTACACACATGCATTAAACCTCCTTTTCACAGAGCACGGCTCATATCTTTATTATTTCACTTCAGCTCTACTGAAATCATAAGGATCAATTATTTCACTCACAATTGGTGACACTTTTTTTTAGACTATTAAAACAGTCAAAACAGGTTAAAAACCTTATATTAAATTAGGCCTCTTAAAAAGAAAAAGAACATAAATAATGAAATATATAATAAGCCTTCGGTCTGGGTAGAGATCACCCTCTAAGGCATCAATATTTACTGTACCCATGAACTAACTATGTTTATATAATGTTCTTTAATGGCAATACATAATCTGGTTCCATGATTATTGATCAGTATTGACTTTGAAATGGCTGCTAAGATTTTTTTCTAACAAATATTTACTTTTTATACCTGTTAATATTTTCATACACATTTTCAGACTTAAAAACTTTCCCTCGTAAGAAACAAAGTAACTGGCAGTCTGTTCAGGTTTTATGCTGTTTGCTGCTCATCAGTAACTAAGGGTTGGCAATACAGCCTTTTAAACTGGAATCTAGTAAAAAAGGTCTTTAACTAAATTCAACTTTCTATGGGACTACACATGTGTCAAAATACGTGTCTAATGGGTACAGGGTTAAACCAGAGATGTTTACTATGTAAGATCTGTATTGCAGATAAATCAGCTGTGGAGAGTACCTTGTGAAGATCAGTCAGGAGCTTTGTGAGGTGCCAGGGTTTACTATGTAAGATCTCCATTGCAGATACATCAGCTGTGGAGAGTACCTTGTGAAGATCAGTCAGGAGCTTTGTGAGGTGCCAGGAGCAGCAAAGCTGGAGAGGAAATGTCTGGCTGAGCTGAAATACCTTAAATCTGTGAGTTGCATATCTTCAGGTTTCCTTTTTAGGCTACTTACTCACACTGTGATTGCATTTTTTCTGTCATGTGCTTTCTGTTGTGTGTAAACATTTGTGTTTACTTTATCCCCTTATCCTCATTAGACTTCTATAAGGAAGTAACTTTTCTCGAACAACAAGATCCAGATCATGGAAATTCGGTAAAAGACATCAGAAAGTGGTCTGTTACAAGTTGTTAGAATAATTCACTTGTTATGGACACTTGCGGTTAATATATTGGTAGTCAAAAAAGACAAATTGGCGAAACAGCTTTTTAAATGTTCTTCTCTTACTCCACATTTAAACCATATCTCAGGTGAGTGATGATGAACCATATTGGTCCTCTTGTCATGTTGCACACACCTGGATTACTTAAGATGCCAGCCCAGTAAGAGCGGTTATCTCTCAGGACTTCATTTATGAATGGCTTACATATGTGTATGAAAGAGCTTCATATAAGGAGTTATTTTCCTTCGTAAAAGAGCAAAAACCTGCCCGGGCAAGGAATCAGTTGTGAGTGAGTAAATAACATGGACAGATAGATAGCTTATGAAAAATGAGATAAATATGCTCATTGATTATTATTATTATTATAACTCCACTAAGGGTCTGTCATAGTTTCAAGTTTTCAGAGCCTTATAAAACAACCATAGGTCAGCGTTACAAGGCCTTTGCCTTTCAGTGTTTGAGAATAGAATATAACTCTTGAATAGATCAATATTCATGTTATAAAGTTGTCTCCCTTAGGTTGATAACTCTTTAATAGAGCAATATTTATGTTATAAAGTTGTCTCCCTTAGGTTGATATTCATGTTCAATTGAATGTATATTAACAGAAAATTCTGAGAACAATTCTGGTTAATGAGCACGAAAAACTCACCAATATACAAACTCTCTGCCGTATTACAACTTGGCTAAGGATTACACATCAATTATTTTCTTGCCCAATGGGGAAAAGTACCGGTACCTTAGCCAATTTGGGAAAAATATGAGCGAAAAACCCTGAAATTGTGAAAATACACATCGTGAAATCTTCATATTGGGATATTGGTGTTTGATTTTTTGCTCCCAGATACTTTATAACTTAGTGTTGTCAAGTTGTCAATATTATATTTACTCAGGTTCAAGCCATAGAACTGCATAGGGAAACTAAATGTTGCATTTATTAATAAAAAACAGTAAATATTTTTTATTTGAAACCTTTTTTTTTGACAGCAATTGGGAAATTTGTATTTTTTTCCTAATTGTGAAAGTTCCATGTTCCGGTACTTTATAAAGAAGGAAAAAAAGGCTGCCACGTAATATTTGCACATATGTCTTATGATCCTTATGTTTACTAATGTTTCAAGGTAAAGGAGGAAACAAAAACATTCATGGATGCATCCTATATGTGGGGACATGTGCAACCTTTGAACAAAACACTAGTTTAAAACAGGGTGATTCTTACATAAAGATTATGACTTATGTAATCAGACTTTAATTGATTACGTAAAAGTGGTAGAACCAGTCAAACAAATGATAGCAAAACCATTTGGTGCACAGTTTGATAAAATTCCTAGTATTTTCATGTTTTTTTGTGAACATCTGCCTAGTTGTGAAATCTTTTGAAAGAAGCAGCTGCAAATGCGTTATAAATGTCATATAGATGTAATCCAGAGAATTGTTTGTTTGGATGTTTTTGCTGGCTTCAACTGTAATGCAGAAATATCACTGCATCAGGGAGTTGAAAATTCCTGAGGCAAAATAAACTGAAAAATAAAATCTGTCTCTGCTAAATCTGATTTTGTTAAGAATGTTTAAAGCCAAAACATGAATACCCGGTAAGTTCAATTTTCATGTTGTTGTTATGTAATTTCAGGACAAAAATGTGTGTCAAAAGGCCATTTAACATTTTGTTTAATGTACCATTTACTCATCTTTGTGTATTGTCTGCAATTATTAAATACATTTATTGATTGTTTTACCGGTAGCAAGATTACAGCACAAACCCACACACTAGACTAATTACGATATGTACATATTGCTCTTATGTGATTACACTTAATTACATATAATTCCAGACAAAGCCATTCTTTATTTTGTTAATTATTCTGTTATTTCTGCTCTCAGTACTTGTGCACTTATTACTGCACTTTTAAAGCATTAATATGTAGTTCTAAGATGAACACCACACAGTTATATCTGTGTAAGGCACACAAACACTTTGTTAGTGCTTACAGCCCCGCACCTGAGTGGGAGTACTTTGGCAGAACTCCTGAATTTTGTAAAGATTTGATGTTTTGTGCAATTAATTTCAAATGCTTTTTTCCTTCTGTAGTGTGGTCTTATCGAGGTTCTATATATGTGCAGTGCTCTGTGAAAAAGGGGTTTAGTGAATGTGCATTAAGTGTTGTCCCAGATTAGCCTGTGTAGTCTGCTAATCAGGGAAAACACTTTCCTCTTTTATTTTTTATTTTTTTTACCAAAAGTCTCTTCTTGGCAAAAATTAAGTTTTGGCAAAAATTGTCTTCCCTTATTAGCCTGTGTGGACTCTACAGGCTAATCTGGGACGAAACTTTACGCACATTCATTAAACCCCCTTTTCACAGAGCACGGCACATATATTTTGAATATATTTCTGTTACCTTATTAATCCGAATTTTGACCAAGACCTTGAATTTTATTTGTGCTAATCATCTCTAAAGTCTGGTCACATTTTCATTGATGTTATTTTATTTCAGCATTCCTGCTGGCTAAAAATGTTGTTGCCACTAAATGCTGCCTGTTTCAAAAAATTGTTGCCATTTTGAAAACTAAAACAACAGAACTCTCAAAATTGTTCAATCCTTCCGCGTTTGTAACACTTTATAATTTTCATGTTTTTAAACAGTCAAAAGAAGCATATAATGGATATCTTAGAGCATGATAAATGTTCAGTATTGCTGTTTCCTTGCAAATATCAAATATACAACGAACATTTGCAAATCTAAAACTTTTTTCAATGCCGTTAATTTAGCAATCGTGAAAAGGTGCATTTAACATGTCCCAAAAGCCATTTTCACTTTGTTTCTTATGATGGAAAAGGGTTAACTTTTCTGTAAACAAAAGTGCACCACTGAGTGGTCTTTCGACAAAATCATTTTTCGTAGAATTTCCTTTGTTTAAAATATTCTTATTAAAGCTCTTTAGAAAAATCAATGAAAAGTCCACCTTTTACAGTAAAATCTATAACACCTAATGATAAAACATCATCCTAGCCTGCCATAAAATCCTCTAAAACACCACATCAGCCATTAAAATTTCCACAAATAAATATTTAACAACCATTTTGATACTTATAAACATAAGCTAGACGGAAGTCATAAAAAATATTCACATCAAAATGTAATATAATTTTTTGGAGTCAAGTAACCCAAACAAGGAAATTAAGCATTTTAATAGCAAAGTAATTGTGCTTCGTAAAAATGGGTATGTATCAGGTAATAGATAGGGTAGTTATAGAGAGTATTATGCCACATGGTGACGGCTTTAGTTATGTCAAATAATGATGAGAAATTGGGTGAAATATTTGGGTTTTCTTTATGTACGAAATATTGACGAGTATATCAAAAAGATGAAATATTTGGATCTGGTGTATGTTTAACAACAAAGGGGTTACGATGCTGTTAACACAAGCCTTGGGCTGTATTTGCATTATTTTTTGGTATTACAATGCTGATTAGCGGGTGAATACTTGAATAGTGACTTCTCCAATCCTAGGTTGTAATTCAGCCAATCAGAAATAAACACGCATAGAACACTGACCAATGGGATTCATAACAGAGTTTCATGGGGCAAATGTTAGAGGGGAATAGTGCAGTTAGCATTTAGACCTGGAGGTGGACAGATGGAAAGGACACAATCATGTAGCAATCACAACGTATTTGTATAACTGAAATATTAGTTAAGTCAGACATTAAATTGGATTAGAAACAGATATATGGTGTTGTTGAATATTTTATCCTACGTAATGCAGAGAAATTAACATAAATAGAGAGGGACCGACTTGTCCCATGCGCGACACGAGAAAATGGTAGTTAATGCAAAACTCGTCATCTTGGCAATTCGCGCATGACGAGATATCGAATAATAGGCTACACACCGGTAATTTAAGAGTAATGAACATTGCTAGTAACTATGTGTCGTCCATGAACTATGAACAATTACGGGACAGTTAGACCACTTAGCAGGTATTTAGATGTTAAAACAGGGAAAATTTTCGTCTCATTTTTTTTTGAAAATGCCTAATTGGATATCTCAAACTCTTGTTATCTCGATATTTTTTCTTGTTCCCGACGACTTTGAGATAAGGAGAGTAGATTGTACATTGAAACACTCAATTGTGTTGTGTGCGATTTCTGACGGGAAAGTGTGCACAATCACGCGTCCAAAGGTAGCAAAACGTAATATGAGATATGCAACCGATGTAGATGGATGTATATGGACATCAGCCTAGGATTTACATGAAATTATACAATTAATGGGCTTCATGATCTTACCCAAGAACATGACTAAATAGTGAAACAATTGGCAATAACTTGGTGCATTCTCATTGGCTAGTTTTATGTTAAGATATTATGTATATTTGTATATTCATTTAAGTAAACACAATATTGAAATTGATGCAAAGCAAACATAAATTAATACTATCCTTAGTAATCTGTCTTATGCACTATGTGACAGCTTTAGTAATTTGACATTTCTATATAAGTGTAGTTAGAGGATGGTTAAACCGTGTACAAAAATGTATTTGTTGAACAATAACAAACACTTAAAGTATCAATTACTTATTTTCCAGCAAAATGGGCACAAAACATGGAACAAATATTTGTTGGTTGAAACAAAAATGCTTAGTAAAGATAACTTGTTTTCCAGATAAAAGTTCTAGACACTTTGAACATATTGGTGTATGATCCTACTTTATAGCCTGCCTGGTTGAATTATGTTTGTAATGAAATCTGAGATTTATGACGTAATGAAAATCTAATTTTGAGAAGAATAATTGAGTTATGTGGTGGCTGCAAAGCTGTTTGCCAGTTGTTTTAGAGTAAATTTGCTATAAACAACATCGCTGAATTTTTTAAAACAGTAGTTTATTATGCTCATGTGAGAACAGTTCACAAATAGTTTTATGTGCCTTAATCTTTTATGACTTAGATACGTATTTTGATGCATTTGTAGTCCCTTAGACAGTTAAATTTAATTAAAGACCTTTCTGACTAGATTCAAGTTGTAAAGGCTTCATTTCCAACCCTTAGATACTGATGAGCAGCAAACAGCATAAAACTTTAACAGACTGCGAGTTACTCGCAGGCTGTTCTGGTTTTATGCTGGTTGCAAAATCCATTTATCAGTTTGCTTCTTATGGGGAAAAGGGTTAAATCCAAAGACTAGGGCTCTATTTTGAAATAATAATGCAATAAAATAAGGCTTTAAAATCAACCATTTTAGTGTGACTATTTACTGAACTATTTTAACCCTTTGAGAACTGGAACCGGAATTTGAAGACCTTTGCAAACAGTTTGGATCCAGATGAGACGCCACAAAACGTGGAGTCTCATTAGGATCCAAACTGTTTGCTATTCTGATAGTATTCTTTGAAAAAAAATCGAAGAAAATGCTAATTTTAGAAATTTAGCAGACAACATTTTAGCAGACGACAAATTTCCCAGCATGCAAAGGGTTAATTGAAATTTACCTTGCATTTAAAGCATCCCAAGTATCAATATATTGCATGAAGATGGTTATATATTTTTCTTCAGTTAAAAGCGTAGTTTGCAGAAAATTTAATGGCATTTAATCATAGTTAATTTTCTCTTCATGACTTTTGAATTTCTAATGATTTTAGAAATTGTATTTATTTTGTTTTAGTCTGCAAACCATAAAAGCTTCATACTGGTATCAGATTTCATATGATAGTTGCAAGACCCATTGAATAAACCCTTTCCACCAAAGTGAAAATTGCTATATGCAAACATCATAAAACCAGAACAGCCTGCGAGTAACTCAGGTTATATGCTGTTTGCTGCTCATTAATAACTGGGGGTTTGAAATGAAGCCTTTAAAACTTGAATCAAGTATGAAAGGTCTTTAATTAAACCCTCACAAACGAAGTTTAGGGGGGGTATATAGGAGTGAGCTTGTCGGTCTGACTCGGTCGGTCAGTCGGTCCGTATTAATTGTCCGCTCTCTAATTCAAATTGTTTTCATCCGATCTTTACCAAACTTGGTCAGATGTTGTATCTAGATGATGTCTAGGTCAAGTTTGAATGTGGGTCATGTCTGGTCAAAAACTATATCACGGGGTCACTAAGTGTGTTTTAAACATTGAGCATGGTGTCTGCTTTGTTTTGTTAAGACAACAGAACATGCAAAATATTCTGTGTCAATGCTGCATGTGGGGATATTCCCCATGTCTGTGACAAAGCTCTAGTTAAATTTAGCTTTCTAATTAAGGGACCACAAATGCGTCAAAAAACGTATCTTAGTGGTATTATTAGTTACTCTGTTAGTAACTGACGGTGTATGGGATATACACCATCAGTAATTTCATACCATACGAGAGCTGTCAGTAACTAACCGTGTAAATATTATATCCTAAGCGACTACTGGATTACACGAGTATGGAAACTACTCGGGTGTATGGAAAATACTCCATGGACACGTGACCGCTCTAAGCCAATCAGATTAGGTCATTTTTGTAGGAGGTGAGATATAGCATAATTCTCTATATGTGTAATACTAATGAAGCGTAATGGTCAGTTTACATTTTTTGCCAGTGATCAAAAGAAAAGATATTTAGTGAAAGGATACATTTATTGTACTACTTAAAATGCCACAAAACATGCTTATTGTCCCCTACCGGTTTCACCGGAGGGGACATATGGTTTGCGCTCTGTGTCTGTCAGTCTGTCAGTCAGTTAGTTAGTCAGTCAGTCCGTCAGTCTGTGAGTTTGTCACACTTTTCTGAATCCTGCGATAACTTCTTAATATTTTTTCATGAAACGTGAAACATGGATAGATGGCAATATGGACATTATGCATGTCATTTCATTTTGTTCCTATGTCAAAAATTCTGGTTGCTATGGCAACAAATAGACTAGAAATACTGCTGTTAATGGTGGTTTTCTGGATCCTGCGATAACTTTAAAAGTTCTTCATATTTTTTAATGAAACTTGAAACATGGATAGATGGCAATATGGAGATTATGCACGTCATTTCATTTTGTTCCTACGTCAAAAATTCTGGTTGCTATGGCAACAACAACACACACACACAAATTCTGACATTGCTGGAATTTCTGACAATGGTGGAGCTGGTATTGCTTGACAATAGTCCTGTTGCTAATAATTTGTTATAAAATAATATTCAAACTTAGGCAAAGGTGTTCAATTTTCACTTGGTTCATTTTTACAAAGATACCGACTTATATATATATTAAAAGCTTTTGTCTTTATATTCAAACATTTGCTGTTTTATGTCATTAAACGAGATCCAAATACCATGTTCACGAGATCCAAATACCATGTTCACATTCTTTAGGAGAGACAAATAAAATAATGAGGATAATCTGTTGAATTAATTTATGTAAATGAATGACATGAATCATATAGATTTTAAAATCAACAGCCTACCTTATACATATTTATATACATGATGATACAATTAAAAGCACTGAAAAGTTATTTTAAGCATTATTTAATTATTACACTGATAGTCAAATCGTGACAAAATCTATCAAAGATAATTGCTATGCGTGAGTGCCATGTTTATAAATGGAACAAACTTGTCAAAGAATATCAAGAAAATGTGAAATATTGATGAAAAGGTGCAAAACTGGTCAGATGTATATTAATGCAAACAACTTCAAGTCGACAATGAAGTCTCTTGTTTTAAGGGAGCGCTTAATTAACATGTTTTTATGCCCCCTTTCGAAGAAAAGGGGGCATATAGTGATCATACTGTCCGTCTGTCTGTCCGTCTGTTTGTCTGTCCGTCTTTCCGTCACACTTTGCGCTTAGGTTTCGAAAAATGATCATTACTTCTATGTCCCTTGAGATATAACCTTCATATTTGGTATGCATGTGTATATGGACAAGGCCTTTCCATACGCTCAAAAATTTTTACCCCTGTGACCTTGACCTTGAACTTAGGGTCCGCGTTTAGGTGTTGAAATCTGCGTTTAGGTTTTGAAAAATGCTCATCACTTCTATGTCCCTTGAGATATAACCTTCATATTTGGTATGCATGTGTATATGGACAAGGTCTTTCCATACGCACACAAATTTTGACCCCTGTGACCTTAACCTTGAACTAAGGGTCCGGGTTTAGGTTTCGAAATCTGCGTTTAGGTTTTGAAAAATGCTCATAACTTCTATGTCCCTTGAGATATAACCTTCATATTTGGTATGCATGTGTATATGGACAAGCCCTACCATACGCACAAAAATTTTTACCCCTGTGACCTTGACCTTGAACTAAGGGTCCACGTTTAGGTTTCAAAATCTGCATTTAGATTTTGAAAAATGCTCATAACTTCTATGTCCCTTGAGATATAACCTTCATATTTGGTATTCATGTGTATATGAACAAGGCCTTTCCATACGCACACAAATTTTGACCCCTGTGACCTTGACCTTGAAGTTAGGGTCCGCGTTTAGGTTTCGAAATCTGTGTTTAGGTTTTGAAAAATGCTCATAACTTCTATGTCCCTTGAGATATAACCTTCATATTTGGTATACGTGTGTATATGGACAAGGCCTTTCCATACGCACAACAATTTTTACCCCTGTGACCTTGAGCTTAGGGTCCGCATTTAGGTTTCAAAATCTGCGTTTAGGTTTCGAAAAATGCGCATAACTTCTATGTCCCTTGAGATATAACCTTCATATTTGGTATGCATGTGTATATGGACAAGGCCTTTCCATACGCACACAAATTTTGACCCCTGTGACATTGACCTTGAAGTTAGGGTCCGCGTTTAGGTTTCGAAATCTGCGTTTAGGTTTCGAAATCTGCGTTTAGGTTTCGAAAAAAGCTCATAACTTCTATCAAGCGTTTATAGGGGACACAAGTCATCCTATGGTGACAGCTCTTGTTATTCTTACATAAAGTCACTGCTATTTGATTTCACTTACTAAGAAGCATTTTTTTAAATCATGCATTTTTTATTTACCTGTTATTTTGTAATTTCCACTTCATGGCATCTTTATACAAAACCCCCGTGATTATTTTCGGAGAATTTAAGGACTAAGGGTACTTCTGCAAGAAAAGGAAAGCTTTATGGATAGACACTGATTTCCTGCAGCACAAGGTGGAAAGCCGTCTTGATTGTGGAGTTATTAAATGCAGTTGGATTGAGATGTGAGAGCACATGATTGGTTCCATGTTAAGAATGTGGAGGGTATTGCTACAAATGAGTGAGGGAACATGGGAAACAACTCTCACATGTTATTGTTATGTGGTATACCATAAATGAAGCTATCATTGAAATGTTACTTGAAAAATAATATTCAATTTCAAATAAAATAATATATGATAAATAAATAGATCTGTGAAATTACCCCATAAAAGATGCTAAAAGCAATAAATGCCAACCTGCAATTGTCCACTTTAATTGCATAAGAGAATAGGTAAGACACTTTGAGTACCTTAAATATGTGAATGAATAACATCAGGGCTATAGATAACTTTTGGGGTATAATGGGTAATTCACCCCTGTTTTTGACAACAATATGGTTTTTGTAAATTCAATAGAGTTTTAGCAAAAATTTTCACCCCCTACTTTTGAGCTTATATAATTGTAGTTTTCACCCCCGGTTTTTTTAACTCAATTGGGTAATTCAGGGAATGGCATATATAATATAAAAAAATCTACTAAGGTTACTAGATTATTTATACAAATGGAATTCAAAAAGGAACCTGTACATAACAAAAAACAATTACTGAATTTCTGATCAAAGTTCATTCATTTTTGCGTTGAACAAGACCGAGTTCGTGAAAATCGCTGCACTATGGATGAAGTAAGGGCTGTTCAAAGCGATGCACACCATTTTCGGGTCATTTTGAGTTGAATACCTTGAAAATGAAAGAAGAAATCGACGGGTCTACGAATAATTACAATAATACCCCATAGATTGATAACCACTGGAAAGGCTGCCTAATCTTTTCTTCATAGGACAGCATATAAACTATCCGATACATTTTTGTACCGAAAATAACCAGTCTAAAAAAAACGCCCGGTGTTCGTAAGAATTGCGTTTCGTGACGCAAAGTTTTTTACGGGTATTATGTTATTAAATTTATATTTGCGTTTTTGTACGTTTTATTTTGAATGTAATTACATTTTGGGTTATTTTAATTGCGTAATAACGCAAATAAGCTTGTTATCTATAGCCCTGATAACATATTTACAAAGCCCTTCTTAAAATTACATTTCATAGCATTTAAGCATTTCTCCATCAACATTTACATTTTAAGGCTTTTGTTTTCAATTTATATTTTTTAACCAGGTTTTCCGTCGATATCTCCAAGGTCAAGGTCACACTTTGAGTTCAAAGGTCAAAATTGGCAATAAATGAGCTTGTCTGTGCCATAACTATGTCATTCATTGTGAGATTTTACAATTATTTGGCACATTTGTTCACCATCATGGGACGGTGTGTCGCACGAAAGAATCACGTCAATATCTCCAATGTCAAGGTCACCACAACTTAAAATATATTTATTTTGAAACAAACTTACAAAGAGGGTTAATTTTGTTTGTTCATTTCAAAAGTTCAGTTTGAGTTGTCTCCCTTAATCAGATTTTTTTTTTGATGAAAACCTGGTTTTGTGACAATTTTGTCCCTTGTTTGTATCTGTTTTATAAATATGCCTTAGTAGCAAATCATCCCAGATTGATTATCCCTGAAGAAGTTTTGAGTCAGTTTTGTTTGATGTTGAATAGGGTTTTATGCCATTCTAGGCCATATTGGATTGTCATGAGTGAATAGGTCTATACTCTGGTGGCACATAAATGACATTAGTAAATTAGTGGAGGCTTCCATCTTTCCAAAGTTGAACAGTTTAAGTAACCTTATTACAAACTGAAGGTCAAAAGTTTACTGTTTACTATCCATGTATTAGATCTGCTATTTCTAATTGAATGTGTGGTTAACCCATGGCAGTTTGCATACTTATGCATGAACGCAATTATTGTCCCATACCGGTGAAAACGCTGGTTTACGCTCTGTGTGTCAGTCTGTCAGTCTGTCACACTTTTCTGGCTCCTGCGATACCTTTAAAAGCTCTTCATATTTTTTCATGAAACTTGAAACATGGACAGATGGCAATATGGAGAGTATGCACATCAATTCATTTTGTACCTACATCAAAAATTGTGGTTGCTATGGCAACAAATACATTTTTTTTGTGTGTGTTTTTTTTATATATATTTGTATGATTTTTGTGCAATCGCCCTTTTTTGCTGAATGTTTTCACTATTTGTTATGCCCCCTTTGGAAGAAAAGGGGGTATATAGTTTTTGCACTGTCCGTCAGTCTGTCAGTCAGTCAGTCTGTCAGACTTTTCGTGTCCTCTCCCTATTCAAATAGTTTTCATCTGATCTTAATGAAACTCGGTCAGAAGTTGTATCTAGACAATATCTAGGTCAAGTTCGAATATGGGTCATGCCCGGTCAAAAATTAGGTCACGGGGTTGAAAAAAAAAATAATATAAGATAATTATTCAATATTAAACATAGCAACTTGATATTTGGCATGCATGTGTATCGCATGGAGCTGCACATTTTGAGTGGTGAATCTACAGTCACGGTAGTGGCTTTTAATTATTTGCTACTAAAAATAGAGAGTGGCTTTTAATTATTTGCTACTAAAAATAGAGGTTTACTAGAGACAATTATTTTCAAGGGAAGTAATTTATATAATTATAAATCTCATATTATATATTTCCTTACCAAGAATTTATCTTCTTTTCACAGGTACTGTACAGATTTTTTTACGATGCTGGAACAGCATCGTCCAAGGTATCTAACCATCCAAAAATTTTTCACAATGGCGACCTATGTAAAAGACCGAGCCAGTTCGATTGAGATAACTCGATTTTTCAGTTTCTTCCCTTTTGCATTCGCCACTGCGTAGGAGATTGCTCGTCATTGATAACATTCTCCTAGCAGAGTTGTCGTTTGTGTTTCAACATTCAACAATGGCCGCCCCCATGAGAGTCTCGATTCAAAACTTTCTTACTGCATAAATTGGCTTGTTTCGCTATTAAGAAGCTGTCAATTAGGATATATGAATTATTTATTCACTAAATCTCCGCTTATGACAACAATAGTTGGAATTCAAAGGATATATACTCGATGTGAATGAAGGACTTTCTGGATCCTAACAGCTTGACACGGCAAAACTGGCATACTGGTATTTTTAGTTATCAATATAAGTCACATTGTGCTTTATAAATTGTATTCGAGCATTTTGCGACTTATTGAATAACTATGAATAACTATGATACCCGATATCAACATTTCATCGGGGATTTGCAGATCACCAAGCTGTCCTGAAATTCAACATTGATTTCAAACTCTTTACTGGTTTGTACTGTTTCTTAGTGTTAGTACTTTTTATCATTTTAAAGTTAAATGAACTGTGTCACAGTAAAAGAGACATTAAGGCGATTGTGGCCAGTTTGGATCTAGATCAGCCTGCAGTCGCTTGAAAGCTGTTTGCTTAACAGCGTTTTTCTGACAATAACATATAATTTAATTGGATACTGATTTGACTGCGCTTTTCCTGTGACCTGGCTCAAATAATAGAATTGTCATTAATCAAATTATTTATTTCGAACATTAATCAATTGTTTTTTCTTGTCCCTCGGGATCAATGACTCCAGCACTTTCCTGTTGAGAATTGAATACTGCTAAAGTCGATGCTAGGGGGCGTGAGAGATGTTGCACCTTCCAGTATTGCTCGATTGTTCATTGTCAGCTCGGGTACTACGTACATATACCCCGGGTCTTCTTAAGTATACTTACATATATCCCGGGTACGGTAAATATACTAAAATGTACCTGGCAAATTTAATCCTAAATCAGTCGTTGTCGACTATTTTTTGTAATAATTGTATATACACATTTATGTCAATTTTCTGTAGAATGGCCTCTATATAATCGGAACACATACTCAAAAAGCATGTTGATGCAGTGTTTTTTGAAGAGAAGTGTGTTTAAGATAATCAGTTGCGCGTTTTATGACATCGGATTTTGGGCGCGAATACAACTCGGGTACAGCCTAATATGGACCGAGTACAATTACGTTTATTTACCATACCTGGGGTACATGTAAGTATACTTAAGAGTACCTACGGGTTTGATCCCCAGAAGCGACATTGAAAACTAGCATACTTTGTTATCTAAAAGGCTGCTAAACCTGATATACAATGATAATGTGAATTTTCTCTCACATGATGTTCATCATTCATATTATATAAAAACTTACAGCAGTAGTAAACAACTGGACAATAATTAATGAACGCATCTTTCATTTGTCTTTGACACTTTGATTTTGACATGGCCTATATTTAAATATGTGACTGGACTTTACCAGCACTCTTGTAACAGAGCTAAAGTTTAAATGTACCATTGAAGATCACCTAAATCCAGATTTGCTATTATAGACGTGTGGAAAGTTTTAAGGGTGTGACAAGTAAACAAAAATTGGTCATTACCCAGAGGCCACAACTAATCTATTACTGTATTAAAACAAGAAAAATCAGTGCCTGATTTAGATTTCCTAAGATAGTTCAATAAAAACTAATTTCATAAGCCTGGTAACAGTTTAACGGTAATGCTACCAATGTGTCACACCAGGGCCTTGAATTTGAAATCTAGGACATGCATGGTCATTTCTTCATGAAATCAGGACACAAAATTGTATTTTAAGTCCTTAATTGACCTGGCTATAGTTCTCAGATTATTATAAGCTCAATCAGTATATTTATATCATTATTTATGCTTTGTGTATTGTAAACATATACACAATCATGCAGTTACATGATAGCAATAAATAATATCAAAGCTACTCATACTATAAAGGTCATTGACAAAGCCTATGGTCAAAATGTGAACACATTGAGTGTAATCGCCCTCTCGTGCCAGCAAAAACAACACGTTTAAAGGTTGTCATTTTTGACAGTTCTAATTTCACTTTCATTTTGTGATATCAAACTATTAACAATTATGTGGCTGAGAAAAATATCGCCATTGCTTTTTATGCTCCCGGTAGGGTGGCCTATATCAGTTGAACTGTCAGTCAGTCAGTGTGTCAGTCTGTCCGTCCATCCGAAAACTTTAATGGCCATAACTTTTTTAATATTGAACATAGCAACTTGATATTTGGCATACATGTGCATCTCATGGAGCTGCACATTTTCAGTTGTGAAAGGTGAAGGTCATCCTTCAAGGTCGAATGTCAAATATAAAGCGTCTGTCTGTCTGTCCGAAAACTTTAACATTGGCCATAACTTTTTCAATATTGGGGTGCATGCGTATCTCATAGAGCTGCACATATTGATTTGTGAAAGGTCAAGGTCATCCTTCAAGGTCAAGGTCAAAGGTCAAATTTTGCAATATTGAAGATAGCAACTCCATATTCGGCATGCATGTGTATGTCATGGAGCTGCACATTTTGAGTGGTGAAAGGTCAAGGTCATCCTTCAAGGTCAAAGGTAAAATATATGGCTTCAAAGCTGCGCAGCAGGGGGCATTGTGTTTCACAAACACAGCCCTTGTTTAATATATTTTCTGCACATTTCTTAAAAAAACTTACATCAATACACGATTTTCTTCGTTATTCATGAATCATTCCTGACAGACTTGTGTACATATTTCGCTTACATTTTGACGCGCGTGAGTAGGACCGCATTACCGCTTCCGAAATGTGTATTCATTCTATTGCCTTCGAGGAACTAATATCTGATGTTTGACGGAAAGGGCAGAAAATGTGTGAGTGTGGGTCAAGTTCCCCACAGGTTCTACTTTCCCGTTCCCCCAATTTTTTTTCTGTACTTAAAATTTTTCGTACCCAATTTTTTTTCGTACCCAATTTTTTTTTTCGTACCCATTTTTTTTTCATCCCCAATTTTTTGTTTGTACC
Organism: Dreissena polymorpha; assembly: GCF_020536995.1. Taxonomy (NCBI): domain Eukaryota; kingdom Metazoa; phylum Mollusca; class Bivalvia; order Myida; family Dreissenidae; genus Dreissena; species Dreissena polymorpha. Next base: position 10,593,920 of record NC_068367.1, read on the forward strand.
CAAATTTGTTTTGGTCCCAATTTTTTTTTCCCAGATATTTTTTCGTACCCAAATTTGTTTTCATACCCAAATTTTTTTGGCAAAATTTGTGTACCAATTATTTTTTTCGTACCAACATACACAATTGTGGTAATGAATGTAGATAAACTTAACTTGATGCTTTTATATCCATCCTCTCAAAAGCATTGTCACACCAGTACTGTCAGTACTTTGATTATTATACCCCCACTAAACGAAGTTTAGGGGGGTATATAGGAGTGAGCTTGTCTGTCGGTCGGTCGGTCATTCGGTCCGTCAGTGTCCGCTCTCTTATTCAAGTAGTTTTCATCTGATCTTCACAAAACTTGGTCAGAAGTTGTATCTGGATGATGTCTAGGCCAACTTCGAACATGGGCCTTGCCTGGTCAAAAACTAGGTCACAGGGTCACTTAGTGCATTCAAACATTGAGCATGTTCTCTGCTCTCTAATTCAAGTAGTTTTCATCCAATCTTCACCAAATTTGGTCAGAAGTTGTATCTAAATAATGTTTAGGCCAGGTTCGAACATGGGCCTTGCCGGGTCAAAAACTAGGTCACAGGGTCACTTAGTGCGTTTTAAACATTCAGCATGTTGTCCGCTCTCTAATTCAAGTACCCGGTAGTTTTCATCAGAGCTTCACCAAATTTGGTCAGAAGTTGTATCTAGATGATGTTTAGGCCAAGTTCAAACATGGGTCATGGCAGGTCAAAAACTAGGTCACGGGGACACTTAGTGCGTTTTAAACATTGAGCATGGTGTCCGTTCTCTAATTCAAGTAGTTTTCATCCGATCTCCACCAAACTTGGTCAGAAGTTGTATCTAGATGATGTCTAGGTAAAGTTCGAATACTGGTCATGCCGTGTCAAAAATTAGGTCACTAGGTCACTTAGTACGTTTTACACATTCAGCATGGTGTCTGCTCTCTAATTCAAGTAGTTTTCATCCGATCTTCACCACACTTGGTCAGAAGTTGTATCCAGATGATGTGTAGGTCAAGTTCGAACACAGGCCATGCAGGGTAAAAAACCAGGTCACAGGGTCACTTTATAGTGCGTAATAAACATGAGCATGGTGTCGGCTGTTTTTTGTGAAGACAACATGCAAAATATTGTGTCAATGCAGCATGTGGGGGTATTTGTCACGTCTGTGACAAAGCTCTAGTTTGGATTATTTAAAACTCAAATGAATGATTTGTCAATTTTTTTTTTTAATGATATAATTATCATTTCTTTACTTTACTAATTTGTGAATAGTAGGGTTCATTATACACCTCTGAACTTATGTCTATAGGTACATGATGAACTCTGGCTATGATCTCTTTGATAAACCACAGGTCTTGGTTGTCAGTGATGTCTGACTTGGTCATTTTTGACTGTCTAGAGACCCCCCCCCCCCCCCTCGGTTGGATTGGACAAAATCCAAGGGATGTAATAAGCTTTGAAGGGAGATGATTTCTATACCTGCCAAACGATAAATAGAATTTTTATTTCAAAGCGGCACAGTAGGGGGCATTGTGTTTCTGATGAACACATCTCTTGTTGCTGCTAGATTTGCGGTAGATACTAAATCAATGTTACAATTGTTGTTTTTGTTTGTTCCAGTTTAATAATTGGTTCATTAACTTTTGTATTTGTGCACTTGTTTTAAAGTTTATTCAGTTGATTTCTTGTTAATGCATGTCATAATGCGATCAATTATCTGTGTTTGTATTTTTTGTACTCTACAATCCTAATGCTTTCATGATTCTGCCAAAAACTGCAGGCTTATTTATACACATTATTTCCTGGGTAAAATCTGTATTTTTGATTTCATATTTATACACATTATTTTCTGGGTAAAACCTGTATGTTTGATTCCCAGCATGTGGTAAAACCTGTATGTTTGATTCCCAGCATGCCAATCTTACTTTGGATCTTTTGATCACTAGGCAGACAATGTTAACCTCTACACCACCACCTTTGCAGGCAGACAATGTGAACCTCTACACCACCACCTTTGTAGGCAGACAATGTGAACCTCTACACCACCACCTTTGAAGGCAGACAATGTTAACCTCTACACCACCACCTTTGATGTTTGTTAACTGATTTTCAAATTAATAACATGTTGTTTTTTTAGTATTACCTGTTTTTATTTGCTTACTGCTGTTCTTTTCCTAGGAGCATATTGTTGCAAAAACCCATCAAGATATGAAATAATTGGGTGTTTTAGGTTCTGCAACTGGATGGTAATTACATTACAGTAGTGAATGGTTTTGTCAAAATATAAACACTGAGCTAACTGAGCTAAAATAAATAAGTTTAAACAAAACACAGACACCTTATATAATGTTTGTCTCTTATATAATGTTCAGGCAAAGAGTTGTTACTCATAATAATGGCTTCTGAAACCAAGAATAATATTACTTGATAAATATTAAACAATCAAGTACGCTGATTTTTCATAACATGTGACATTAACATGAAAAAATATTTAAATTTGCTTGATAATAAAGTCCTGTTTCTGTGTACGATTCAAAGAAGCAGAAAAATAGACTGAGTTTGCAGAAGAAGTCATAATTATATGTGACGTCAGTTTGAAAAAATGACTTACGTTGACATAACTCCATTGTGTCCATGGATGTATTATCAAGTATTGACAAAAGCAAAAAAATTAAAACCTTAAAACAGGTTGGAACGTTTTTTTATTTGCCATGACTTTGATCATTATATTATATAACAAACACAACTGTATCGATTACAAGTTCATATGCAAACCAAGCCATCTATTCCTGACAGCAGTATTTTTAATATTAAAATGGGTTCGTTATTGATGGCTTATATCGGAAAGTTATCCTTCATCCATATGAATGAAAACAAGTTTTGTACAAGTGCTACCTTGTTGAGAAACTGAACATAAACATTTACAAACTTAAAATCTTGCTTCCTTAGAATGAAAATTTCAATTCTATACAACAGCTTGAATGACACAGGGAATATATCAACAATCTAAGGCCATGTTTCAATGACACGGGAATATATCAACAATCTAAGGCCATGTTTCAATGTCTGAATGGTACACGTTGTTTAGAATAGCAAACAGAAAGTGATAAATTATTTAATCGTGTTAGCTATTGAATGCATTCATCAATAGCGTTCAACAGTATGTCAAAGCCAATTTGCAGGAGCTTGCATGTGGACTTTTTATGCAATTAACAGGAAGTCAAAATATAGAATACTGGTAATTAACCGACAAAATTAAAATGCTGATGTTGTGTGAGTACATGTCGTAGAAAATATAGGTACACTGACTTAAGATACTTTTTTGAAAATGGTTTAGTGTCGCTTTATATGTGTTTGATACATTGTCACGTAATCGAACGTAGTTCATAGACGACACATAGTTACTAACAATGTTCATTACTCTTAAATTACCAGTGTGTAGCCTATCATTCGATATCTCGTCATGCGCGAATTGCCAAGATGACGAGTTTTGCATTAACTCCCATTTTCTCGTGCCGCGCATGGGACAAGTCGGTCCCTCTCTATTTATGTTAATTTCTCTGCATAATACAGGATAAAATATTCAACAACACCATGTATCAGTTTCTAGTCAAATTTAATGTCTAACATACTTAATATTTTCGGTTATACAAATACAGTCTGATAGCTACATGATTGTATCTTTCTCGATCCGTACACCTCCAAGTCTAAACGCTAACTGTCTTGTTTCCCTCTAACATCTGCCCCGTGAAACTCGGTTATCTATCCCATTGGTCAGTGTTCTATGTGTGTTTATTTCTAATTGGCTGAATTACAATCTGGAGAAGTCACTATTCAAGTATGCACACGTTAATGAGCGTTGTGGTACAAATAATAAATAATGCAAATACAGCCTAAGGCTTGTGTCAACAGCATTGTAACCCCTTTGTTGTTTAACACATACCAGATCCAAATATTTAATCTTTTGACCGTCATGCATACTTGCCACTGATATACTTGTCAATATTTCGTATATAAAGAAAACCCAAATATGTCACCCAATTTCTCATCATTATTTGACACAACTTATCCTCTCAATTTGATTTTTATGTATTTTAGGATACAGAAAAATCTTTAAGAATGTAAGTATGGAAGTAAACGAAAACATATTAATACATACGATGTAGAAAATCAAACATGAAAACATAAGTGACTAAAACATATATATGATGAAAATCTGCATATTATTAATGAAATTTTTATCGAATGTTTCTGCTGAAATAATAAAACGTCGGAATATTTAAATAGTCAATGTCAATCACAATGACGTGGAATGCGTCGCTGATTTGGGAAATCCGATACGAATAGTGTCCATTTTTGACATCTTTGCTGGAGGCGATGTGGCGTCTAGGTAAAGAGATGAGACGTCCGGTATGTGACATCTGGTTGTAGATGGTAACATGCAGTCGATTGAAGACGTCGGCTTCCGAATGAAGACGATTATGGTCGGTCGGAGAAGCTGTTGGTCCTCGGCTGTTGCACGATTTAGAATACTTCAAACGTTTATTATAAAGAGTTCTGCAGAATGACTGCGCTCATGACTGCAGTATTATACTAATTGTTTATGTACACGTAATTAAGGTAACACACATATATATATATATATATATATAAGTTCATAGACGATAAAATGTTCACCTAATATATGTACAACGTACGCACGATTTTCATCATCAAGTCCTTTCATATCATCGTATCTTTAAAAATCATTTTCGACGACGCGTGAAATGTCCATTTACAGTCCACTCGTTGTATGGTACTGATGCTGGTTCACAATTTGGATCAATGTCGACAATGTTGATCCTAATTGAAGTCGTCTGTTACGTCATCTGATTCTCGACGGATACATCGTCGTTGAAGATATCGGCATGTCGATGACATATTCTTCTTCTTTGTCGGGGTGTTAAGATCTGATCACGATCTCAAATGCGTTATGAACGCATGTTGCTGCAGGCAAACCACGCCAACGATGTCAGGAGCGCTGCTTTTCTCCTGAACGTGTATCGCATTGGCAAATCTTATAGGGTCAATTACATGAAATGATAAACGGGCCTTTTATTTACATATTAATGGAATTTGCTATATAAGCCCTCAGATTACTATTCACACCTATGATAAGATATACCCAAATAAAATTAATGTGCTAAAGGAACGCGATTCTCATGACGCAAATTTATGATGTTTTATTTAAACTATACGCGTTTGTCTATTCAATGAAATGCATTGTGCTTTCTTATGTTTTATTTACTTGAGAACAAAAATTTACAAACAAAATCCCTTGTCTTAATGTAGGTATTCTTATAAAGAAACGAAAAAGAATAAACTACATATTCGATCAGTATCAATTTGTAATGAATCATAGCAATATAGTTGTATCTTTTACATTATACTAATAAAAGGTACACTGCTTTGCTTTTAAGGATATTTACAAACTGTATTAAAATGTTATTTATGCCTAAAATGTTGTTTACCTGAGCGCTGTAGGGCATAAGCTAGCGTTGGTTAATGTCGTTGTCAAGTGCGTTGTCATAAACTTGTCACGTAATCGAACGTACTTAGTGAGTCCGCCTATTTTGAGGGTTATTTATACCAATTTCGTTACGTACTCGTCTTATTCGTGACCCACGCCTGTCATCAAGTAATGGGCGTCAAACGTGTGTATCTTGGCGTTCATAGACAGATGACAGACCATCCCTACGTTTGTACGCCTTCTGTATTCGCGGGTCTATAGTGTTTAACGTCACAAGTATTGTGTCCAGTGTTGCGTCACTTGTTGTCCTTCGAAATCTTCTGGCGTTGGTCTTCTTTTAGCGATAGAACCAGGTATTCACTTTGAGAGTAAACGCCGTGATGTTCCATTCTAATTATGTTGTTTGTTTCTTCTATTCGTTGTGGAAGGCGTTGTCTCGCGAAGTCGCTCTCCTTCGGCGTTGTCTTCAAATCTCGATATTTTTATCTGCGTCGTGGTGATACAAGTATCAGTTGTTCAAAATCATGGCAAACATTTATAAATATCCCCTTAGTTATTGTTAAATATCGTCATGACAACTTACTGTGATATCTTATTCAAAAAATAAATTCTTTACAACGAAAAAATATTAGTCAATTCCTCAAAACATACTTCGGATAAGTACATGACAGTTTGACATCTGACAAGCCATTTACTTAATATGACTTGTGTACCGCCTTAGGCATAATCATTTTACGCACGTGCAGCCAGTAAATTTTTGACAGGCGCGCGCCACTTTATTGACTTAGAGTAATGGGTAATGATAGACGTACCTGTTCATATCATGGTTTCATAAACCTCATCTTTATCACTATAGTTTTGCCGTTGGGCATAGATTTATTGACATGTTTGACCTGTGCACTTGTAAAAATGCGCAAATATGACAAGGCAGACTTTTATATATATGCATTCATAATATAAGAACACGTATCGGTATACTTCAAAATTCAGGTCTTTGCTCCTAATCGAACTACTCAAATAATTCTTATGCGACATCGCATCTTCTGTCCATAGCGTAATTTGCTTCGATGGCACAGGGATAAATTCTCTTACTCATGACGCTAAGGTTATCAAAACCTCGGGCTCGGTATGTCCGAACGCTGATCAGTCAGCCGTGCTCATAAAATATAATTGTAACCCTTAAACAATTATATTAGAAATTTAATGCGTACATATCGTTATATTTTCACTGCGCTATACGCGTCAGATCGCATTAAATTCTTACTTAAAATTACTCAAGACCTTCAATATTACCGATATCCTACATATATTTGCATCAACACAATGACGTATATACATATTTACATAATAATTTTTTTTGTGTGTCTGCCCTATTCATATTCGCAATCAACATTATTTTTCTTATTTCCTATTTTCTTTCTTTTACAATTCGGAAAACTATTTTTAAATTTTCCAATAATTTTATTTATTCGTCCTCTTTAATTTTCTTTATCATTCTAATAAACAAAACCCGCCTTATTTTCTTTATTAAAATAATAAACAAAACTGTCTTAAATAATCTAAATTCCTAAATTCTTAATTCTGCCAATGTAAAATACTAGGTAAATTCTTTGAATATTTTTTATATTTGTTCCTTCTTCGAGTTTTTCTATTATATTAATAAATAAAATCATCCACAAATTTTCTTAATTAAAATAATAAACAAAACTGTTTTGAATACTCTTATTTTTCTCGTACATTTTAATTTAATGAAAATTTACAAACATTCTAACAATTTAAAATGTATTGGTATGCAAAAAACCATAAGTCCGTACATAATCCTATATTCTAACAATACCAAAAATATATAAAAATTCTTTAAATACTCGCTGTGTGTACGCCTTTAATTTAATGATTTCCATAACTCATAAAAATAATGTAAAACTCAAATATCTCTTTTTATTCTCAATTCGCCGCTATTTATAAAAATGTACCGATAACTGCAAAATTGGCATGATTTTGATATTTGCAAAATTTGTTCGTACATAATTGATTATCATCATTATTATTTTTAACATCTGACTACGTAAAATTCTTTAAAACAATTTTTAAACATTTCGTTGTCATGACGCCTTTTACTTTCATTTTCTACTTTATAAATTTTGAAATTCCCTCTCCAAGTTTGCCATAATTTTTTTTTAAACAACTGACCTGAATTCATGTCGCGTTGTGGTTGTGATGTTTTCATTTTTTCGGCACGTGATCGCACTTGTGATCGTACTTCGGTCGTATCCTGGTCACGGCTCCATAAAATGTACTGTGTCACGTAATTATGTATCGTTCGTGGAAAAGACACAGTAACCAACAAAGTTCATTTCTGATTTCTTTGCGTTTTATTTCTGCTTATTAACACAACACAACGTTTCCAAAATGTTTGTCAAATACAAGATACATGCGAAGCCCGCAATGGGCCCATCCCGCGAAAGCCAGTAATAATGCGACTTGTATGTTCGGCGGTTTAAGTAAGACTGTTCTTCATACAACGCAGATGCCAATTTATACAATAATGGACAAATAAATTGGGTGACGGCTGTCTGGATGATTGACTTTAACATGAGTTGAATTACCTGATACGGGATGGCTTTATGTGTGACTTACATATCTTGTGCATATATATGCCAATAATTAAGCGAGACCACGTTTTTTTAACTGCATATATGAAAGTTCACCTGTCATTTAACATGAAAATATACACAAATTAACAGTGCTGCATGTTCTTACCATAGACATAACTAATTAGTGAACCCAGCCATGGGCAATAACTTGGTGCATTTTTTTCGTCTAATTTGACGACGACATATGATGCCCATTTATGCATTTCTTCATGAAGACAGATATTATGTATTCAGTTACACCGAACAAGGAATATACATGAAATACACCAATTATGCGACATGAAATACATCAATTATGCGACAATATTTTTAATAAAACAATCAACTATGGATTGAGCACCCTTTCAATATTTCAATGTTCAAGTTATTGTCTTTGTTCGATCTTATAAGCGATTATCAATTCGTCTCTGGGGATAAAATATATCATAAGTCCATATTTATTTATTCTCACAAGTTAGCTTTCGAAGTCATGTTGCCATGGCATAGTGGATATGGTGTTAATCAAGCAACCAGGAGGTCACGGTTTGGATCCCCTCTCTGTTAGCGTTTTGTGGATCACACTCAAAGACACACAAGTACTGGTTATAGGTCCCAGGAAACAGACTCAAAACGCTTCAATAAGCCTTAGGCTTTCGATGTAATTGAGCTAAAATAAATAGGTTAAATCTAGCTTGCAAAATAATTTGCAAGCTGTTGTTTCTGCACCTGGATACTAATTCTTTCAACACATGCATTAGTTTACTATCAGTCTGCATGTTTATACCCTAAGATGTTTGATGTTCATGTAACAATGTGGTAGTAGCTGTGGAAAGACCGCTGCAGCAAATGAGATTTAGGTGCATCAGTTGCACATGCAGAAATGATGAAGCTCACCTGCTGATATATACGCTGGTATGTAATGTATTTTAGTGTTAAGTGGGACTAAATTGTTGCTCCAAAAATACTTTATTGTGACTATTAGCTCATTATTAAATGAAGCATGGTATTAAACTGATAACACATGTCTTGCAATGGATCTGTCTTTTTCATGAAAATCCATGTTACAATTCACTATTCACATTTATACAATTAGTAAAAAATACCTGTTTAGCAAGCACTTCCAATAAGTTGCTCATATCTCTAATATTTGAATGATATTACTATCTTATTTTGAGCATACATCAAGAACAAAATGCATTATATTGGATTAATAAACTTCATGCCAGCTGTGATTTTATCTTCAGTTTAAAGCTCTCATTATACAAAACATTAACGGAAACAAAAAAACAACATCAGTGCTTAATTGCATTCAGTATTTGCTAGCATCGTCAGTTTAATGAGTTTATAAGACTGTGTCTGTACCAATCTGTTGTCAGTAAAAGTACATATTTTTATTTTATGCTCTCTGGTGGTTTATAGAGAAATATCAGTGAATTAAAACTGATCATTTCACTTTTCAAACAGTGAAAATTAACAGTGAAAATTATCAATAATTTTCACTGTTAACTGTGAATGACGTCATTTTTTTAAACGAAATGACGTCATTATCCCAGCGAAATACTTTCGTTAAATCCTTAAACAATGTATATAAACGGTGAAAAAAGCATAAAATAAAATAGAAATTTGTTGGATTTGGTTGAATATCAATTGTAATTCACTCGTGATCATAGAAAAAATATATTTTATATGATCACTTGTGAATTAAAATCGATAATCCACCGAATCCAACAAATATCCTCTATGTCATTGGCCAAAATGAGATCTGCTGATTTTACAAAATATATTATTTTCCTTTACCTTATTTTTTTAAATGATAGATCATAATTATGCCAAATAAATAACTTTTACTGTCTTTCAATTCTGAAAAGACTTGGTTAAATCAGTTCACATTTACTCTTCTTGTTTGCATCAGTAACATTGAGTTTGGTTTGAATTATCTACATGGAGCTCATATTAAATGATAATCTAAACACAGGTTTTCACTCATTCACTCTTCTTAAATATATGTGTGACAACAGTTCTCAATGTTGTATAATTTGTATTATTAAAAAAAAAAGTTTTTAAAGTTAATGTGACAATTGCACAGTTTTGTCTTTAATATGCAAACAATACTCTTTTTTTGTGTGTGGTAAAAATCTGAAAAAAACATTTTCTATTGCATGCAGCATTTGAGTGCACCTGGGGCAGAACCAGGTACATATAACCTATTGAACAAACCTTTAGCTACAATGACCTAACATTTCATCGGTTGGAATGGTTTGAAAGTGTTTAAGACAGCATTGTCCTAGAATTGCCTAGTAGCTTCCAGTAAGATAATAAGTGCCAAGCTGCATTTTAATGATTTGCCTTCTCCAAACACAACAGTCTGATATAAAGGGCCAGTCACATTAGAAAGCTTTTTGTGCTTCTCACCTAGGCAACCTGGCTTCAATCACATTTACCGGCAGTAAGATGTTTAGTTGGTGGTCACCATACTGTACAGGTGGACTTTCTTCCTAAAGTTCTCTGGTTTCCCCACACAGCACAAGACATTGGCAATAATAAAGTACATTTCAATAAAAAAATTAATTTAGACTTTAATTAGACTTTAATTGCTGTATTCATTTTGTTAAATGTGCAAAAATAAAAAAAAGGTTTTGTGGTGTATCATTTTGATCTTTATTTAGGTTTACAGTTAATGTGATATTTCATGTTTGGGCAAGTGGCTTTATGTTCAGGGCAAGTAGATTTTCTAAGTACTTGCCCGGTAGGGCAAGTTGGTTTTTAGGTTAATGTTGAGCCCTGCGCATGCATGTGTATCTCATGGAGCTGCACATTTTGAGTGATGAAAGGTCAAGGTCATCCTTCAAGGTCAAAGGTCAAATATATGGCTTCAAAGCGGCGCAGAAGGGGGCATTGTGCTTCTGATAAACACATCTCTTGTTTGCTGATGCATCTGAATCACTCACCTTTGAAGAAAGAAAACAAAAGACAAATGTACAGATCAAACAAGGATTCAAGTCTTACAGTCTTAAAAATAGGGAAAATAGGGATTGCCAGTGATTCCATCTTTATTGGAAAATGTCAGTAAGACTTGATGAAGAAAAAATAAATGCCCCCAAGAGTCCAATTGAAGGGCATAGGCCACACACAATGCTATGGAATGCATCCATCAGAATCAGTCATACAAATCATATGGTGAGTGTCTCAAAACTAATTGATAAAGGATTTATTTTATCCACTTTAAGATCTAAAGTACGCAAGTGTATGTGTTTGGGATGTCTAACATCAATAGGGCCTGCTACAAAGCTTATCTATATATATTGATATTTCGTTAGTGCAAGATATGTACTCTAGTTGTTAAAGATTGCTGCATTAAAAAGCAAATGTAATCAAAGCCCTGAAGGCATTGTAGGTGTTCGCTGTTGTATAAGTTTAGACGCAACTCAGTTTTAAAAATTATGTTATAGCTTTTTATATTGCAAGTTTTAAATGAACACAACCCATTCAAATTTGTAAAGAGTGTGTCTTAAAGCACAGGTTCAGATATGTTTTTTTTTAAAATCATCAATAAAAAATATAATTTAAGCTTCATTTTGGGAAAACAGGGCTTCATGCATATGCAGTAATTGTCATCCCAGTACCAGAGACTCTTTAAACGAAAAACATTATTAAATCAGAAATGCCGTCCTTGATTAGCTTGTGCGCATTGACAGCATTTTTCTCTATATAAAGTTGGTACCGTAAAACGGCACCATTCCCAATGAGACAATGTTTCCCAATGTCAAAAAAATAAATTCCCAATTCACAAAAAAATCCCAATTTGCAAAAGAAAAATGTTGACAAGTTGCATACACACATGTTGTGTCCGAATGTTCTCAGTACTGTCTAAAGTATACTGATTAAATAATGAATCATCTAAAAACCGTAACGATTAAGATACAGCATGATTTGTTTGATTTGAAAATAATTTTGAGAAAATGTCTCTTCAAAATCATTTGCGATATAATTTAGTTAATATGAACAACACAAGTTTTAACAAAAAATAAAATATTTTAAATGTCTCTATACGCTACTTAGTTTTTATACCAAAATCGATACACCCACGCTTTCGATGCAGTTACGTGACATTTTACATAAGCAGCATATTTTTTGCGCGCTTTTTATTGGAACAAAGTATGAACTGTACACACGAAATATACATGACTTGTGCACTTTGATTTGAAGCTAGAATTTGATAACATGGCGTTAACATTAAAATTAAAAAGTGTGTTTCGGATCACAGGTGGTTAGCCTGTGGCTATGATATTAATTAGTAAAAACATCATTTTGAATGATAAATAACCATATTATAACGAAAAATTAAATTTAATGAAAAAAAAAATTCACTATCAAATATATATATAACAAGGTATGCAACTCAATATCACCCCAAAACGGGGTGCATCGCTTTGAACAGCCATATCTTCATCAATTGTGCAGCGATTTTCACGATCTCGGTCTTATTCAACGCAGAAATGAATTTTCTTTCTGGAAATGTATATGTCTTGCAATATTTTTACAAATGCTGGGTCAACTTTTAAGAAATAACACGATACACAACTCGCATGACCCAGTTGACAATGATCATGCAGTCTTTAAGACTGAAATCTTCACGGAGTAAAGGGCATCTTCCTTACAAAGGTCATCTACCTCGATACCATAATTCAATAAAACGTTTTAAAAAACATTATTACCGTTCTTGTCGTTACATTATGCATCAAGACTAACTGTCCAGGGCTGTTTGAAACCTTTGTTTACATACATTTAAACTAACTGACATTTTAAAGACACGAGTGATTTCATTGGTCCAATGCGGAGGTGTGTCTTTACAACTGGAGATTTCATTCATAAAGACTGCATGATCATTGTCAACTGGGTCATGCGAGTTGTGTATCGTGTTATTTCTTATAAGTTGACCCAGCATTTGTAAACATATTGCAAGACGTATACATTTCCAGAAAGGAAATTCATTTCTGAGTTGAATAAGTCCAAGATTGTGAAAATCGCTGCACAATTGATGAAGATATGGCTGTTCAAAGCGAGTCACCCCGTTTTGGGGTGATTTTGAGTTGCATACCTTGTTATATATATATTTGATAGTGAATTATTTTTTCAAAAAAGTTAATTTTTCGTTATAATATGATTATTTATCATTCAAAATGATGTTTTCACTAATTAATATCATAGCAACACGCTAACCACCTGTGTTTCGGATTACAAATTAAAGTATGGTCTAAGAGAATGCAACAAAACATTTACACTTTTAGACAATTAAATAAATAATAATTTGTTAAACTTCTTAACTTGGCAAAATAAATGTTATAAATGACAGTATGAATAATAAATTGCGTATTTCCATGAGGATTACACCAGGGTTGCCATCATCAGGCTCCTAAATAACTGGCCACGATTTTGCAAAGGAGTACACCGTAATGACTTATTAGTTTGGTAGGTACAGCAACACCACAGAACCACTGAAACTATCCATTGATAGTGAAACTGGGTTTTTCACACATAACTGATTCTCATTCGTTCGCATCTTCAGTGCCATGGAGCCATACTCTTATACTATACTACTCGTTCAGTAGTATGTAACCAATTTCTGTGTAAAATGAACACAGCCAAACAAATTGTTACTGATTATCAATCACACATTTATACAATTCTAACTTTAAACTCTTCCAGTGCTGGAACCGAATTTTGAAGGCCTTTGCAAACAGTTTGGATCCAGATGAGACGCCACAGAACGTGGCGTCTCATCAGGATCCAAACTGTTTGCTATTCTGATAGTGTTCTTTGAAAAAAATCAAAGAAAAGGCTAATTTTAGAAATTCAGCAGACGACATTTTTGCAGACAACAAATTACCCAGCATGCAAAGGGTTAATATTGGGGATTATGTATCAAATATTGAGTCCAGTGCATAGTTGTCAGATGTTGTTTATAGCAAAGTTTCATCGACGGTCGAGTGTACTGACGCAAACTTTGTACAGTCAGAGGCAGGTTATCCTATGGAACACAAGGATCAAGAGCCTCGCTTTAGACAGTTGATCCGTCAAGCTCGGCTTCAATTAAAAAATGTTTGGTTTAATAAACTCAAAATAAATATTGATAAAAAACAGGCTTTTTCCGGTAATCATTCACCACTTTGATGGTAATATGCAACTGAATATTTGAATATGTTTTCTAGAAGTTTTCCGGCATAATTAATAAATTTCCCAATTTGTATGAAAACACCGCTAATTTTCTCACTTTGGCCGGTACCGGCACCATTCTCAAAGTAGTGAGGAAAAACGCTGATTGAACAGGCTAATCAGTGTGCACAGGCTTATCTTGTTTGACATGCATTAAGCTTCGTTTTCCCTGAAAGCAGCCATAATTATGTACAGATTTCAATGATAAACACTAGACTGGCCAATGTCGTATTACAAGCTGTTAAACACTATAAGTCATATACACCCACAGCAGTGAACAGGAAGATGTGGTGATTATCTTTCCTAGCAGACGCTTCTAGCATAAATTTGTTGTCTGCATATTTTACTCCAACAGGCAGTGGTTGTCTTTCCATAGCGTAGTTAAGCAGATAAGCACATACCGATTTGCAAAATTTGCCCTGTAACATTAGTGTGAGCTAATGCTCACACTAAAAATGGTTATTAAATTCCATTGTAGCAAAGGTCTATCTCATTACAAGCCAGTTTCTTAAATTAAATAAGGTATTAAAGTTCACATAAATTATTATTTAGATTAGAATATGTAGTTGTTACTTTAAATTGTATGAACAATTCTGCAGTAAAGTCACCTATGATAAGTTATTAGCTACGCTCATACGTTTTCGCTTTATCCAATCATCTAGTCTCATTCAATGTTTTGTGTGGGCGAAAAAACATTTGACAGGCAGATTGGAGCTTTATCCCATTAGGATTCAGTTGTTGTAAACGGATTATTCCATTAATAACACAACTGAGAAATATTTTTAACAGGAAAGTGTCCCATTTATCTTAGATAATAATTATTCCTTGTAGTGCTCTAAATAATCATATTATTTTACCTAAAACATGCTGAATTGTTTCTGTGTTTTGCAATTTTTTAATATCACAATCATGAATAGTAAACAGTTCAGTTCTTCCTTAGCAATACTAAAAAGTGAATGGAATGCATTTCTATGTTTGTCATGTATTCAGCTTAAATAATTTACAATATATGTTCATATAACATGTTATAAACTATACGTAAGATTTTACTTAATTTAATACCATTAAAAACGGCCAATATCTGACTTCGTTGTTACATGATTAGTGCGCCATTTATCTTAGATAAAAATTATTCCTTGTAGTGCTCTAAATAATCATATTATTTTACCTTAACCCTTTGCATGCTGGGTAATTTGTCGTCTGCTAAAATGTCGTCTGCTGAATGTCTAAAATTAGCATTTTCTTCAAAAAAAATTCAAAGAATACTATCAGAATAGCAAACAGTTTGGATCCTGATGAGACGCCACGTTCTGTGGCGTCTCATCTCGATCCAAACTGTTTGCAAAGGCCTTCAAAATTCGGTTCCTGCGCTTAAAGGGTTAAACATATCTGTGTTTTGATATTTTTTATTATCACAATCATGAACAGTAAATAGTTCAGTTTTTCCCTAGCAAATACATTATACTTAAAAGTGAATGGTATATATTTCTATGTTTGTCATTTATTCAGCTTAAATAATGTACAATTTATGTTCATAGAACATGTTATAAACTATAAGAAAGCTTTTACTTAATGTAATGCTATTACAAACAGCCAATTTGCGACTTTCTTGGAACAAGTTTTCCTTGATGCTAATGCTTCAAATTAATTTTACTTGACGTCATTTTCTCACACTTATGATTCTGAAGACGTAGTAGTACGTGACATATTTGTGCTTTGATTTGATATTAGATGAAGAAAACAACAGCTATGTTGGATTTTTTCTGTTTTGTGGAACATCATTTGTATTTTGAACTTGTGGACTAAATGAAAGAATGGCATACCAGGAATCATGTTTGAAATAATAATTGTCTTTTAAAATTGGCCTGCTTGATAACGGTCAAAAATGGCCAACTTGAATAAACACTTAAAAAAACAACAACTGTCTTCAATTTGGATTTTAATATGTGAAGCTTTTAATATGTGAACTTTATGTGAAGCAAGTCTCTTCATTGCTTGTCAGTTAATGTATGGTATAAATGACATTGCAAATATTTATTTATTGAGACATGCATATGATATTGTTTTTATAATTTTGGTATGAATATTGACCGTTATTAGATTAAATGACTTAAGAACCTTAAAGATCAATATCATACTTTGACATTAAAAAACTAAAAAGCGCATATAAATTCATTCAGCATATGCTATATGGAGTCAATAATATCCTTCTAGCTGTTGTTATGTTGTTCTGTTTTCCTTAAGGTTTATCATATTATGCAATAGACCCTCAGTTTAAGTACATACATTTTAAATGCTTCTTCAAATTTTTATAGTTTCTTCTTTAGAAACAAACCCTTAACTACTTCATAAAATCTTTTTGTAATGTGTGATAACAGCCTGTAGACAGTTTGTGTGCAAGTGACACTTTAAGTCTTTTGCGCAAAATGATCAACAGTGTTTTATCACCATGGAAACAATTATTGAATTTGTCACAAGCTTTCAGCATGTATTTACTATGTTCAAACGTGTGAAAAGTTCAATATGACCCTCTAGCTTGCATCTGGGTGTCTGCCAAATGTGTTAATTAAGTCTCTGTTGACTTATTTTTAATGTTCTATTGTGAGGGAAAGTTTCACAGTTTTGGGTACATAAACATAAATTTAGTTTTTCCTATGAATTTTGAAAGTTTCATTTGTATAATCACGCATATATCTGCATAAAATCTGCATTAGCTTGTCGATTAGACTATATTAATTTCACAAATAATCATACTGATATTGGAAGCCTTACTGTAACAAAAAGCCTTTGGTAAGTGATCCATTGTCCCTACCTTACAATACAATAAACAAATTTTATAGAACACAAAATAAAATAGTTATATGAAATGAATTTTAAATGAACCAAAACTGTGAAATGTATGGTTAACCCTTTCAGTGCGGGAATCGGATTTTAAAGGCCTTTGCAAACAGTTTGGATCCAGATGAGACGCCACAGAACGTGGCGTCTCATCAGGATCCAAACTGTTTGCTATTGTGATAGTATTCTTTGAAAAAAATCCAAGAAAATGCTAATTTTAGAAATTCTGCAGACGACATTTTAGCAGAAGACAAATTACCCAGCATGCAAAGGGTTAATATATTAGTCATCCAACCTGTATACCATCTTAACTGCCTTGGTGAAATTTGGTGCGGGAAATCCATAATTATTTGTCACCTTATGAAAAACATTTTAATATATGTATAGCAATTAATTTTTAGCTGTACTATTTTAAATACATATGATTTTGTTATAAATTTACATGAAACATATCTGCAGAATTTTTGTAGACAATAAATGAGTATTCATGTATCCACCACAATATTGCTTACGTTTTGTCTGTTAGTGCCAAACACACATGCTTACATCTGTGGTTTATGTTACAAAGTAATGCTGATATTAGACTAGTGACAAATCCATCAGTTGTGACAGTTGGAGGCTTTGATAGTACTGGATCAGGTATAGTTCATATAATATTGATCAAAGTGCCATGGCTGGCTGAGGGTCATCAAAAGTAGGCTTAATCAAGGGAATACAAACAGCTCATTAGCAGATTATAATATTGTATCAAGTAGATAATATTTAGCCTGTTTGGGAACACATGTAGGAAAGATCATTGATTATTCTCATTACTAACGACTATATATGAGATCAGTATAATATGCAACGTACTTAAGATGCCAAATGACATGGAAATATGATGTTTAGCAACAATGATAGCCTTCCTCATTGGCTTTACTTAATACAATGTAACTTAGTAAAAAAAGTTATGGAACAGAAATGTTACAAAATGTTAAATTTCTTCATATTTACACTTTGACGTTGTTTTATGTTTTTGTGTTTTATTCAGTATTTAAGATTTTCAGATGCTTTTATTCAGTATTTAAGATTTCCTGATGCTTTTAAGAGAGTGATGTCTTGATGTCTTTATGAATGTTTACATTTGAACAAAAAAATAATGTGTTTTCTTTCGCCTACTAAAGTTTCACTTGTGAAATACTGAATATATGAACGTTTTGATTTTTATCAGATGACAATTATCATTTGTGATAAATTTTACATCACAAAATTCATTTTTTAATCTTTATTATTAAATTTAAAACACTCATTTTAAATAGGTAAAATGTATCAATAAAACTGGTGCAAATCAAAATGTATCAGTGCCTGAAATTAAATAAATAATTAAGCACACTTCTTGATGATATTATTATTTGTTTACTCATACAATGTTTTGCATGCCCACTTTTACCATTAAATAAAATCCCTATTTGTATTATTTAGAAAGGAGACATACAAAAACCATAATATAAAACAAAAATCTTTGAACTACGTTTAACTGTATGTTCGTCGTTAAACTGTATGTTCGTTGTTAAACTGTATGTTCGTCGTTAAACTGTATGTTCGTCGTTAAACTGTATGTTCGTCGTTAAACTGTATGTTCGTTGTTAAACTGTATGTTCGTCGTTAAACTGTATGTTCGTCGAATGAGTCGCTCTCTGGAAGAGCAATCATTCTTTCTTTGCTTGTCACATCTATTTGCTTCGATGCAACATCCCTTCGATGTGTTCCGCCAGTCGCCCCGTATTTACTGAGATCTGTATCATCAAAGTCAATGTCAGTAATAAGTAGGCGCTTCTCCAACTGCGGTTTTGGAGCTTGATTATTGGGCCCGGTGTTCAATTTTGTTGACGACTCTTTCAAAGCAGCGTCTGTTCCCTCATCCAGAAACGTTGATGTATTCGGCACTGAGTGAGGTTTGTGCATTATTGTCTGTACATCCAGTGTCTCTTGCGGATGGTCATTGGCTTGCATTGGACTTAATTTCGGGATAGTCCACGATCCTTTTTGTGGTGAGTCCTGTTCTTCTTTCGTTCTTGAATCTTTTGAGTCTTGTCTGTGAAACGCTGATCGCCGCGGTTCCTTCGCTAGCGGCGAACATGGCTGATTGAAAAAACACACGTTGCCATCTGCTTGGATTGAGTACGCCCGAAATTGGCGCGAATGTTGATGTGGCTGGAAACACTGTGCTCGTCCGCAATAAGTCTTTTGAGGATTGTGAGAAATGCTGTTAGAATGAATATGGCCCCTGCATAGGCCATTATGAACACATACTTTTTCGCCGACTGTCGGCCGCGTAGGTCGTTTGTTGTCATGCAAATAGACATCGTAGAAAGCTTCATCGTCAAATTCTGACACAAATTCGTCATCGTTTCCGTGAGTGACTGTCTCACTGAATTCGTATTGATCGTCGTGGTATGTCGACGAAATTGTGTCATATTTTTGCAATCGCTTTGATTTTTTCCCTCTGTATTTTAACCGAGTTTGACAACGTGAAAGCAACACTATTAGAACAATCACTGACAAAGCAAGAACAGCTCCGATACTACTACCGATAGAAACCGGCAGTTGCCAATTCGTTGTTGAAGCGTCCGTGCATGTGCGATATGGTGAATGCGTGTAGTTCCTGTACACAACAAGACATATTTTGTAATAGGTATCTGCAACTAAATTTCCAATTTCGTATTCGTTTTCGGTCGGATACAGTTTTGGTCCGTATTGCACGTACGTGCTGGAGATCTTCTGATAATGTACCCTAAAACCCTGCACAAATGGCACATGGGCGGACCTTATATTCCAGCCAACTTGTATCGACGACGCTGTCGATGACGATACGTCAAACGTATCCAGCATGTTGTCTTCAAACTGTGTTGTAGTATCCATGTTTTTATGTAACAATTTACCGCCGTGTACACAAATGTTATCGGTATTTAAAAAAACGTGATTTCTTTTTATTTAACTTGCAACTGTCTACCGAGAATTCTTTTGAACATCTCATTTATTAAACTCTATAAAGTTATGTTACTTTCAGAAATAATACTATACAAAGTTTTATAATGGCATATCTTGTCAATTAAATCTTAGATCCACTGTCACTTCTAGGAATTCAATTTAAGATAATAATACGTCATCTGTATACACCAAAGTTTTTTTATTATACATAATCCGTTGTAGATCTTTCCTGAGCTCACGTTTGACCGTTTTTTGTATTTCTTTGTTTTCTAACTTGGTTCAATTGCTCGTTGTTCTAAACACAGCGAGGTTTCTGAAAAAGGAAACACACACCTTTTATCACATTATTGTGAAAATCATACTAACCGATAATAACACGTTAGTGCTTTATACTGCGCATTATCAACCACAATCGGATCGTATGAGGAAAAAGGTAGATAGATAGATAGACTTTTATTTTCCTCCATTCATGAAGAGCATAACATATAATACAAGCAAGGAAGTACAATCGAGTATATACACACACATGAGATCATAAATGAAACAACTCAATACATTCAATTAGATTATTTACAAAGATAAGTATAACATAGCTATGTAGATGATAAATAATTGTTAATTCCTAAGGAAAATAATCACGTTGAAATAATAATTAAAATGTGTAATCCCTACAATTAAAAAAAGGTTTCCGTCATACAAGAAGAAAACAAGTTTTCTTTTAATGTAAATTATTAAAATATTGTGTCGTGCATGGTTGCGAATAAAATTGCATTTCTTTCATGTGAAAAGTAATACGCTTCATAAGATTGTTTTGGTATGACTGGTGACCGAGTAAACTAAAATGAGTGGTAATGAAGGTTTCAAAGCTTTAGATTCAAAGTGTTTGAATTATCACCAAGTTCATTCACGATGCTCATGTCTATAAACAGACACACAGTTTATGTGAATAATACAATCACCGCGACATGCATGTACACGCACTATTTAAGAAATATGTCAGGAGTGGCAAGCCAGGCGGCCATAAAGCTGAGGATGGTCCATATCTTAAACGTACGCATGTTTTCAGACTTGTTCTTCTTAATAAGTCTGCTTATAAGTATTATACTCTCGGCAAGAAGACTCATCTGGTTTTAAGCAAGTATTTGAAGAAAGAATGTTTTAATATATATTCACCTTAAGCACTGTTTGTTCTTTAATTAATGTATTTTAACGTTGGGGCACTTTGCTGTGAATGATTGCACAAGTTACTGAGTGACATTCATTACAAATCCATGAGATATGTCCGTTACATTACATCAGTTTCTAATTCCCACTTCATATGTATTCGTCTTTTTCATTCCATATTGATCGGCTTCTCACGTTCCCTTCCGTTCGAAGAGACATTAACGCCGTGAAAGTGATATGTATGCTAATATGTTCTGCGAAATAACATTCAATTGCATGTACCGGTATACATTGTTTCGATGGGATCACGCCACTTTGATGTGTTTATTTTTCAATATTTTTTGCAAGCTATAACAACGACGACTTTGTCATAAATAAAGGTAATTTAAGACAATATTGAGTTTATTAATTAAACAACTTTAATTATGTTGCAATTTACTTAAGATCATGCTCGTTATATATATAACTTAGCACTCGTGATTTAATTCCTACGCATCTATAACCCTTACTGTGGGTTATTCGACAACAAACCATGATAGAAAAATATTATTTATTTATCAAAGCATAGACACATCATTAACAATTAGCGCAAACGTTAGACCCAAGTTTGTTGTTCGTTCATATACAATTAAACGTGATTGTTGTTATTATTGATTTCATTTTTATATTAACCATGAAGCATAACCCAACAAACACTTTCTGTCTGGAATCAATTAACTATTTAAGAACATTTTCCCCAATATATAACATACACAACATAATAGATTATTATACCCACATTACCATTGGTAATGGGGGTTATATAGGAGTCACTTTGTCGGTCTGTCGGTCGGTCGGTCTGTCGGTCTGTCCCGAAATTTTATCCGATCTTCACCAAACTTTGTCATAATTTGTATCTTGATGATGTATAGGTCAAGTTTGAATATGGGTCATGCCGGGTCAAAAACTAGGTCACGGGGTCACTCAGTGTGTTTTAAACCGAAAGTTTGTCCGGACCATAACTATGTCATTTATCGTTAGATTTTAAAATAACTTGGTGCATTTGTTCACCATAATGGGACGGTGTGTCGCGTGAAAAAAGTACGTCGATATCTCCAAGGTCAATGTCACAGTTGGAGTTCAAGGGTGAAATGCTTGTCCGGGCCAAAATTTTATCATTTATTGTGAGATTTTAAAATCATTTGGCAAATTTGTTAACCATCATGGGACGGTGTGTCGCGAGAAAGAAATACGTCAATATCTCGAAGGTCAAGGTCACAATTTGAGTTCAAAGATTAAAAAGGGCAATAAATGAGCTTGTCTGGGCAATAACTATGTCGTTCATTGTGAGATTTTAAAATCATTTTGCACATTTGTTCACCATCATTGGACGGTGCGTCGCGCGAAAGAATTACGTTGATATCTCTAAGGTCAAGGTCACACTTTGACCTCAAAGGTCAAAAATGGCCATAAATGAGCTTGTTCGGGCCATGGCAATGTCATTCATTGTGCGATTTTAAAATCATTTGGTATATTTGTTCACCATCATTGGACGGTGTGTCGCGCGAAAGAATTACATCGATAACTCCAAGGTCAATGTCACACTTTGAGTTCAAAGGTAAAAAATGGCCATAAATGAGCTTGTCCGGGCCATAACTATGTTGTTCATTGTTAGATTTTAAAATCATTGGGCACATGTGTCCACCGTTATTGGACGGTGTGTCGCGCGAAAGAATTACGTCGATATCTGCAACGTCAAGGTCACACTGTGAGTTCAAAGGTCAAAATTGGCAATTAATGATCTTGTCCGGGCCATAACTATGTCATTTATTGTGAGATTTTAAAAATACCTGGTACATTTGTTCACAATCATTGGACGATGTGTCATGCGAAAGAATTATGTCGATAACTCCAAGGTCTAGGTCACACTTGGAGTTCAAAAGTAAACAAATGGCCATACATTTGGACGGCATTTCATGCGAAAAAATTCAAGAGTTCAAAGGTCGAAATGGCCATAAATGATAATGGCATTATAATTCTTAAAAATCGCCATAAATTTGATTCTCTTGTTTTGTGAAGACAGCATGCAAAAAAGTCTGTGTCAATGCGGTACGTGGGGGTTTACGTCACGTCTGTGACAAAGCTCTAGTTAAAGTAGTTATCCCCCGCCAAAGGCGGAGGGATATTGGTTTGGCGTTGTCCGTCCGTCCGTCCGTTTTTCCGTCCGTCCGTCCGGCACTTTTGTGTCCGTAGCCATATCTTGTAAGTGCTTTGGCGAATTTCATTGAAACTTGGTATGCGTATATATATAGATAAGAGGATGATGCACGCCAAATGGCATTTTACACCATCGAACAATAACGGAGTTATGGACCGTTGTATTTTGAAAAAATGCTTTTTTGTGTGTCCGGAGCCTTATCTTGTGTCCAGAAGTATAATGGCGTTGGATATCAATTCAAAGAACTTGCTTGTTTTCATTTGATCTTTACCAAACTTGGTCAGAAGTTGTATCAAGACAATATCTAGATCAAGTTCGAATATGGGTCATGCCGGGTCAAAAACTAGGTCACGGGGTCACTTTACCCTTGACCTTGAACTTAGGGTCCGCTTTTAGGTTTCGAAAAATGCGTTTAGGTTTCAAAAAATGCTCATAATAAATATAAAAACGTTTCTCGGGGGCATATGTCATCCTATGGAGACAGCTCTTGTTTGTTCAATAATTTTACTAAGCTATAACCTTGATGGATAAGCAATAAATGAAGGGAATTTCAGATATTATTTAGTTTATTACACAAAATCATTTTAGTGATCCAGCTATATTTAATTAAAACGTTATTAAAATTACCGGTAAAACATAATCGACATGCGGCTTCATAAACACCATTTTACATAAATTTAATGGTTATTGTGTTTAAATGATTCATTTAATTGATGCTTTAATACAAATAATGCTTATTATATACAACATTGTTTTTAACCAGGTTTTCCGGAGGAAAAAACTGGTTATTAGATTGGCGAATGCGGGCGGGCTGGCGGGCTGGCTGGCGGGCTGGCTGGCGGGCTGGCGGGCCGGCGGAACAAGCTTGTCCGCGCCATAACTTTGTCCGTCATTGTGAGATTTTAAAATCATTTGGCACATTTGTTCACCATCATTAGACGGTGTGTCGCGCGAGAAAATTACGTCAATATCTCCAAGGTCAAGGTCACACTTTGAGTTCAAAGGTAAAAAATAGCCATAAATGAGCTTGTATGGGCTATAACTATGGCATTCATTATGAGATTTTAAAATCATTTGGCACATTTGTTCACCATCATGGGACGGTGTGTCGCACGAAAGAATCACGTCAATATCTCCAATGTCAAGGTCGCCACGACTAAAAATAGATTTATTTTAAAACAAACTTACAAAGGGGGTTAATTTTGTTTGTTCATTTCAAAAGTTCAGTTTGAGTTGTCTCCCTTTATCAGATTTTTTTTCACAATGAAAACCTGGTTTTGTGACAATTTTGTCCCTTGTTATCAGTAAAATCAATAATGACGCATGTGTATACAAAAGTAACATAAACACTCAACGAATATTTCGCAAAAGATTTGGTACAATAAAGTAAAGTCATACAATATCAGTGTTTCTGCTAGCAATAGCAAAAATTTAAACGCTATTTGCGGTAAAGTAACATATATTTAACGAGATACAAAATGCTTTTTTTTGCGATAATATATTCTATGTCAATTTCGCGCCAAGATATCAGAACTTTTACGAGCGAACGCGAGACTGGCTGGGGGTAGCGTCGGAAGAACGACGTATGCAAGAGAACTGCGGCGTGCTTCCGAAGTTACCCGAAGCTAATATCGCATTTGCTCATTAATGGTCGGATATTTCTAGCCGGAAATTCGCATGGAATATATTGTGACACAATAAAAGAACGAGCATATTTTATCGCGTCAAATCTTTGTTACCAGACCTCATCTAGCGTTGAAATTTTGGCTATTGATTGTGTATGTGTTAACTTTATTTTTATTCCCCCGGATCGAAGGATCGGGGGCATATTGATTTTGGCCTGTCTGTCTGTCACTCTGTCATTCTGTCCCAAAACTTAAACCTTGGTTGCAATATTGAAGATAGCAACTTGATATTTGGCATGCATGTGTTTCTCATGGAGCTTCACATTTTGAGTGGTGAAAGGTCAAGGTCATCCCTCAATGTCAAAGGTCAAATATATGGCTTCAAAGCGGCGCACTAGGGGGCATTGTGTTTCTGACAAACACATCTCTTGTTCGAAATATTGTACGAACATTCGTTGATTTTGAATGTTTATGGGCTTTTTACACGTCTTTAACTATAAGCTCATACTTTCGACCCGTTAGCTGAAAGCTAGTACGGTAAATTTGGACCCGCTGTGTATTTACATGATTTCACGAATATCAGTTTTTCACAAAAACTAGCAAAAAAGTGTTGTTGTAATTATTATTTTAATGGTCAAATTTTCGTATAAGCATATCCGCATATGTGTCAGCAGGTGTTTTGTGCACTGCAAAATAAATGGATTATTCTCTAAATAATAAATGAATTATAATCTGAATAAATCATGACAATATTCTGCAAACGTCGCGTTAAAAATAATACTATATTGTAAGTGCATGGCAAACGCATATGACCTATGAAACCATCCATTACCATTTTGAAACGTTGTATAAGAGACGGAACGGATCTGATAGATGATTATGCTGATTGACAAGTATTGTGAGATCGTTATGGTCGATAGTCAGGCTCACTTA
This sequence comes from Dreissena polymorpha, assembly GCF_020536995.1. Classification (NCBI taxonomy): domain Eukaryota; kingdom Metazoa; phylum Mollusca; class Bivalvia; order Myida; family Dreissenidae; genus Dreissena; species Dreissena polymorpha. The sequence goes on from NC_068367.1 coordinate 10,620,002, forward strand.
AACCGCAAGTGACATGCTTCAAATGGGACTTGAATGACTGGTACGAATTGTATTGATCCACTCATCTTGACAATCATGTGACCTAAGAAACGCACTGAATGGCTTGATATATTTGTATAGGATCTGGCACGAGTTGTCATATCATACCATATTTTATTAAACGAGTTCAGGGATTTTTTTAGTAAGCAAGGCTTTGGCGAGTGTCAAATCTATTTTATCACATGCTTTTAAATGAGTAAATTAAATAAATATTTACGCAAACATAATAATAAATCCCGAATGTTATTTACATTTCGTGACGTCATTTGACGTTGCAACGTCATTTCAGCAAAAAAACAAAATGCGATTGGTCATTAAACGAAAACTAAGCCAATGAAAACGCTTAAAAAGTATATTACACATGTGTTAGATAAAATATTCTTAATGGTTATATTACAAAGGAAACCGGGTATGGCATGCTATAAGTATATATATATTACGTACATGTTTTTGTTGTAACACTTTCCCGCAGTTCTTTGACCGTATACTAGTACTTACTTTTTGTAAAATGATGTATATGTGCAGCTTTTCTTGTATATGGTCATTGTTTAGCATGTTTATGATTGTTTGTAAAAGGTTTATATGTTAACACGCACGAAATCTTTCGTACTTGAGAACCTTTTTTTGTTAGATAAAAATCAGTTTTGAGGTCAAATTTAATAAGTACAAGCCAAAATCTTTTTCTGTCCGGAATTGGTTTACTAATGAAGATTTCCCCCCGAAACACGATTCAAAGTACAATAGATACCAAACCAAGATATTGCATCTGACCCATCAATTGCTGCCTTAACTACGGGAAGGGAACATCTTATCGGAAAAGCAATCGTGATTTGAACAAAATTATTTATAAAGCACGTCTTGAAAGAAAGTGAAATTTAAAAGCTGCGCACAACTGACTTAGATTTGTATTGATCATTACTTTGCTCTTCTTGTATGAATTTGTCTAAGTTATCTGGAAGGTTGTCTAATTTTTCTGACATGTGTTCTCTTCATAAACGTAAACAAATTAGCTTCATTAAATGGTTCGTAAACATATGTTATTCCTAGAATGTTTACCATTATGTTGTATACACCGCAGACAGGTTAATGCGGGGTATAAGGTTTCAATCATCTTCTGATTGTAAATATACGTAATTTAACTTTTAAATATACGTAATTTAAGTGTAAATATACGTAATTTAAGTGTAAATATGCGTAATGTAAGTGTAAATTTACGTAATTTAACTGTAAATATACGTAATGTAACGGTAAATATACGTAATTTAATTGTAAATATACGTCATTTAACTGTAAATATACGTTATTTTACCTTTTTTACGGACATTTAGTCACATTACAACAACATCTTGGATGAACTCGGAAAGTTTTAAGATTGGAATTATTCATTTATTTTCTATGCGGACTTTCCAAAAATATACACATGACTTTCTCATTTATGATTTTATTAAAATTATATTCGCTTATTTTTTCATTAAATGAATTTCATAATTTGCATATGTAATACTTTTGAATTTTGTTAGATCAAACGTATTAACCACCGCGAGAATAAGAAGTATTTTCATATTCTATTCTGATAAACACAATAATTTGGGAGGCAGAAAACTACAACGGGCGAGGCATGGTATGGTATTGCGCAAGGGGGGGTTAGAGGGTTAGGGTTTGGGTTAGTGTTAGGGGTCGGGTTAGGGTTTGGGTTAGTCTAAACCCAACCCTTACCCTAACCCTTACCCTAACCCTAACCCTTACCCTAACCCTTTTTGGGGTTATCACCCCTGACCATGCCTCGCCCGTTGTAGTTTTCCGCCTCCCCAATAATTTCTTCTAGTTAATGCTTTTATACGAGAGTAATACAAGCGCGATAATTGGTAACACTTCCCGAATGTGCATTCGCTAAGATATTGTCCACGGAAATTTTGTAAATATTTCTTAACAAGGATACTTTCTTGAATGTTAAAACAGGATAACGTTAACATGTATGGACATCAAACTCTAAAACAGTGTTTTTAATACACGTATATGTAAAAAAAAAATGCGCGTTGTTATGCAGTTACTTGCGAATGCAAGCACACCTATTTCAAATGAACGTTTATTTATTTATCATATCAAGTGAGGAAGCATTTTAAAGTTGATTTAAATGCTGCACAGATGTACACAACCAAAAAATAGTGTGGTGCGTTAAGCAAATCTTTATTGGAAGTGTCTCATGCTTATATTGGCGCCAAATAAAAATAGTACTTCATATTTCTCATCATGCGACGGGCATGCGCGCAAAGGTTAGTTTAGAAGCGACAAAAGTTGATGCAATCTTTTGGGGGCTTCATAAATATGACCTCATATGATTGTAAAATATGTAACTTACTGTAGATTTTTAGATTCTTCATTCGTATCTTTTATTTAAGAGTTTGAAATTTACATTTATAGACCGCATAGCAAAATATTAAATTACTTATGATTGCATATGCGGACCTATTTATTCAGCTTTTTGAGTTCAATTGTGAAGAATTCATTTATATAACAGTACTTAAATATTATTAATATCGTTTACTTACAGTGGTATTTTCCTTTTGATACAACTCTATTCTTGTTCAACTTCATTATTTTCCGATATTGTAAGGTAGCTGCACATACTTTTATGTGTTTTTTTATACGTTTTTAGTTCATTCACAACACATGATTATCCAATTGCGTTTAATTGTATAAATAACACTTTAACAAACAAGCAAAATAATTTTCGATTTTCATATTTTTGAAAGTGAACTGTGGCTATTTGTATTTCAACACGATTTCCAAAGGTATATTAAACCTGAACGTGCGCATTTGCTGATATATTAACTATCCACGTTCCGTAAGTTATCACATAACATCGACTGACGGACACTTCCAGTCACGTATCTAGAAACGTTGTATTGTGAAAAGAAATATACTCCATATATTGACTGCTTGCCGACAATTGATGAAATTCTATTTCGAGCCTCGCCATACATATTAATATATGCCACAAGCGTAGAGGCAGCATAGCGATTGCGAGTCAATGTAACAAAATTGATCGCCGTAGTTAGAGAGTATAGAGACAAATCTTGCTCTAGAAAGACCGGCTGCAAAAGACGGACGATGTTTTGCATTTAGGCAATAATTATGCCATGATAACGATTTCTGGATTAATTCTCCACGATACATACAAACCTATCATATTTTAGTCGTTTCCACTTAAAGATAAATTTCGTTTTTGCATTGACGTTTAAATTGATGTTCGATTGTGGAATCTTTATTCTTGATAATAAAGCAGAAACAGAGAACCAACAAACTCAGCACAAATGTCGAAGTATTTTCCGTAAAACATGTATATATTTGATGCATAGAGCATCACGACGTTCTCCGATAAAAAATGTTCTTTTTATGCCCCCGAAGGAAGGCATATAGTTTTTTTAACTGTCCGTCAGTCCGTCCGTCTGTCTGTCTGTCAGTATGTCCGTCCGTCCGTCCGAAATCTTTAAAATTGGTCATAACTTTTGCAATATTATATATAGCAACTTGCTATTTGTCATGGACGTGTATCTTATAGAGCTGCACATTTTGAGTGGTGAAAGGTCAAGGTCATCCTTCAAGGTCAAAGGTCAAATATATGGCTTCAAAGCGGCTTAGAAAGGGGCATTGTGTTTCTGACAAACACATCTCTTGTTAATAATAAAACGAACGCATTTTTAGCCAGATCTTGTTGTCTAATGATGTGTATGACAGACAGATGGACGGACTGAAGGACAGTTCAAAAACTATATGCCAGCCTTCGGGGGCATAACAATCTTCACCGTGACCTTGACCTTACAGGTCAAAACTACAATTCGATGTTTTCTTTTTTAAGTAACAGTGATATTGGCCCAAAACGCCTCAACATCAACGTATCTTTACCTTTTCAAAGAGCCTTATAATGACATCCAATACATATTTTCTAAACGTCAAATGCCGCGTTATGATCCTTTTATAGACATAATTGTTTGTAATATAACAAAGTGTTTTGCAAAAAAAACCCACCTGCTATACGGTATTCATTTTCCTTAAAACATGACTAACACATAATGCGAGACTTTAAATAGTGAAGTTGACAATGATCGCTGTTTGTCATTAAGAACTCCGTCGGTCGCCAACAAAGGATAATAGACTGTAAAAAGAAAAATATATATGTGTGGAGACCAACCTTGATGAAAGTTGCTATTGCAAGCTATCAATGTGATTAGATTGGGATTGTATTTGTGGATTTTCTTGCAAAGGTCAAAGTCGCTCTTACTAAAACAATTGAGTATCTCTCAATAACGTTACATTGAATAGATGGATTGTGATACAATGTTATGAGGTCAGTTACTTGCATAACTAGCTTGGGGTTGTAATTGGGACCATTAAGGTCAAGATCATTGTCACTGTAACGGAAATATAAAATTGGTTTCCTATAAATAAATAGAGTTGTTATTAAGGTATGCGCTGAACTTTGATTTGCAAGTTTCTTCTATGCATGGGTTTTAAGTTTGGGTAAGTCGGGTTATTCCGTTCGAAAGTCGGAATACTCCGTTCGGAAGTCGAGTTATTCCGTTCGGGACCAGTTGGGTCAACTTCTATGTAACTTTTTCAAAAAATGCACAAAGTATGTTCCCTATATATGTGTAGTTTTAATGCTGATATTGTTCTAAAACTTTGTATGTTGGTAGCTTACATGTATACCTAGCTTGGTATTGCATTTGAAGAGAGTTGGATGAAGGTAATCACTCAAACTGAAATGAGAAGAAACTTAAGTTTTTATTTTACTAAATAGCTTGGAATTAAATCGAGGTATTGCGCTACAATTGTGTGTGTAGATTGCTTAGGATTATACATGTATTTATTTTAAGCTATTTTAAACAACCAGATACCTGCGCACTTTAGTCTAGACTTTTAACTGTGCTCAAACTGAGTCAATGACGCACTCGTGTCTGCTTTATTTCACGCAAATTGAGAACGTGTCTGATGCCGTGTCGTGTCTAAAAATATATATTAATTTTACCACATGTAGCGGTTGTAACTTAAAGATCCATTGATATGTATATCAACATGTTTATACATAAAATCACCTGAACGTTGTAAAGCACACACATGGTGTCCGCATGGTAAAATTTAGTTATTGTGAAAAATTAAGAATTTCAATTTCGGAGGTCGTAAAATACTATGGTAGTATTATGTTAGAAAAAACGTTTAACGCATTCCAAAGAAGATCTATTAGAGATACGATACTTACCATGATAATTTTATTTGGTACCTTGTTAACTAAATAATTTACCTTATCTAGATTAAGTGGTGTTATGGATACGAAGAAATACAACCATTCATTGTTCAAATGTGTTGAAATATGTATGATGCACGTCGATGTATTAGTTAATTAGTTTGAAGTGGAAAAATAATGTATTCTGTTAATGTTTGAAGCCAATTTTGTTCACCTAATTCCTGTTTATGTTTTTTCTTATTAAGAAGGTTTTCTTGATGGGTTTATTGCTTGTTTAATCTATATCACTCTCTTACATTATTAGATTGCATAGGATAGCATCATATTAAAATTAAGTGTACTTTATTTTATTTCAGTTGTCAAGGCGACGTGGTGGTTATGACGTCACTCACCTACGCAGCAGCAACATCAACCACTATGCAGGTGTTTTGCATGCAGCTAAATCTCTACCGCAGGTTACACACCTTTTGCAAGCTTTCAGATGCCCTGAACGGTCTGAAGCCTTACACGTCGACGTAGTGGGTGCCCAAGGCCATCTATGGATAAAAGTCATTGCAAGAAAAGCGCAAGCTCTGCATCTCGTCTGGGCTGGTACTACATTTGTTGCTTCTCATTTACAGCTAAACTGTAGGTTTTTGAAATTAGTATTGTTATTTTCGGATTTAATAACCTGTTTATAGATCACACTGATGCATGAAATTCATGATTAATTGATTTCATGAGACAAACCAGTTTATTATTTGTTAACCAGGTTTTCCGAAGGAAAAAACTGGTTATTAGATTGGCGAATGCGGGCGGGCTGGCTGGCTGGCTGGCTGGCTGGCTGGCTGGCTGGCTGGCTGGCTGGCTGGCTGGCTGGCTGGCTGGCTGGCGGGCTGGCGGGCGGGCGGAACAAGCTTGTGCGGGCCATAACTATGTCGTTCATTGTCAGATTTTAAAATCATTTGGCACATTTGTTCACCATCATTGGACGGTGTGTCGCGCGAAATAATTACGTCGATATCTCCAAGGTCAAGGTCACACTTTGAGTTCAAAGGTCAAAAATGGCCATAAATGAGCTTGTCCAGGCCATAACTATGTCATTCATTGTGAGATTTTAAAATCATTTGGCACATTTGTTCACCATCATGGGACGGTGTGTCGCACGAAAGAATCACGTCAATATCTCCAATGTCAAGGTCGCCACGACTAAAAATAGATTTAAAAAAAAACAAACTTACAAAGGGGGTTAATTTTGTTTGTTCATTTCAAAAGTTCAGTTTGAGTTTTCTCCCTTTATCAGATTTTTTTTTCACAATGAAAACCTGGTTTTGTGACAATTTTGTCCCTTGTTTTAATAATATTTTAAGATTTTTGGGTTTTATGTTGTATAGGACAAGGTCAATTTGGTGAGCGAGATATTGTTGACCAAGGTTTGGATTACATAGCGGCGTCGAAGGTTCATCCGGTAGACTTTACGGACCCGATTATTGTTTTTGCTTTCTATGGTGGGGTGACATCTACATTAGCGGAAAAAATACGCGATCTTGGTATTGTAGTCATAGGACATAGCGTTCCTTTAGACGATGCAGTTGTAACGAAAATAGCAAGTTTAAGTTTTTTGGGTGACGAAAGCGATGAAGGGGATGTCGAGTGGGACCATTTTGTTCAAGGTTTCCTTTACGAGTCTGAAAGTTCAGTTTCAATGCCTCAATCTGATTACCAGGATGCGTTTGAAGCTAGGCTAGACAGCGTGTATCTGAGTTATTCGGATGATAGTGAAGGCCTCGCAATCGGAATCGAAAACGCCGCCGAGACACTTGATAGTGTCGATGCACGGATAGCTAATAGCGATGGTGAAAAAGAACCGGTACTAAAATCTGTATATAGAACCGGTTGTGTTGTAAATGAATCTCGATTTGAGAAGCGGCTGGCAACGGAGTATCTTCGTCCTGTGGGTGACGACGAAGACGAACAGCTGTTGTTAGTTGGTGAGCAATCCATTGTACAAATGCGAAACGATATATCCGGTGATGGTAAATGCACCGCTGTTACTTCATGTACATCTTCCGGCTGCGTTGATTCGATCGTTCAAAGCAAGCTTGGTTTGAGAATAAAAACATCCCCTCTAACCTTAAGTGAGAGAACGGATTTCTTTGATCCTTGTGAAGAAAAGCAGCAAGCCGATATGACAATATGTTCTCATCTGCACAATACAAGCACAAACATCGAACATTCAACAACCAATCGAACATTACTTATGGAAAACAGCGATGGCATTAAATCAGGCAAAAGTAATAATGATGTGACCATGGTCAAGGGGCGAAACCAATTACAAACTATTGATCTGGCAACCACACAAAAGGAATACAACTCTGATGAAATCGTCTCTGGGGATATTAATACTTGCCAAAGTATTAGAGAAAGTAATCCGAATTCTGAGCTCGGCTACAATATGTTGCTAAGTAAATTAAGCAGCAGAAGCCAATTTTCATCGGAAACTAATATGGACGTGGAGCCGCAACAAGATGTAAAATGTAGACGTTATGCAAATATTGGGAAATGGAATTTCCCGGATCAAACGATTCAAGTTTTCATCGAGAATGAGATTCTGGGGAACACGTTAATAAATTATGCCGATTTAGACTCTGTACTTGAGAAAAGTACTTTTGAGTCGATCAACAGTAATCCAAGAGTGAACCTAGATGTAACAACACTAATAACATTGGTTTCCTCGGTTGCTAATGGCAACTGTTTCTTCAAATTTCACGAAAAGATACTTGCACAACAAGCCGAAGATGAAAGGGATAATCCTGTTCTGCCCACTTTAAAAGATTTCCTCGAAGGTAAACTAAGTTATTTAAATGACTTTACAGGGGCCTTTTCCCGTTTGGGTAAATTGACAAAATTGAAAAAAGTTGTTTCAGATTCGCAAATTTTCGTTTTAGTTATGATATTTGTGAGAAAACAGTAATACTGAACATTAACCATGCTCTAAAATAGCCATTATATTAATCTAATGACGATTTAAAAACCCGAAAATTAAAGCGTTGCAACGTGAAACGAATTAATAATTTGGAGAGTTCTGTTGTTGTCGTTATATTTTGTGAAACTACGAGGATTGCTTATATAAAGTATAAAATACATCTGGTTTTATAGGCGGAAGAATGGCGGAGTGGTCTAAGTGGTAGACTTTTTACTCCAGTACTCCAGTGATTAGTGGTTCGAGCCCTGTTGAGGGTTCTTTTTTAGCTCACCTGAGCACAACGTGCTAATGGTGAGCTTTTGTGATCGCCTTTTGTCCGGCGTCCGTCGTGCGTCGTCAGTCGTCCGTCGTCAACATTTTGCCTTGTTAACACTCCAGATGCCACATTTATTCATTTATTTTATGATCTTAATGAAACTTGGTCAGAACATGTGTCCTATTGATACCTCGACTGAGTTCGAAACTGGGTCAAGCTGGGTCAAAAACTAGGTCACTAGGTAAAAAAAAATCTTGTGAACACTGTGAAAGTCACATTTGATGCCCAATCTTCATGTCACTTTGTCAAAATGTTTGTCTAAATGATATGTTGGTTAATTTGAAAAATGGTTCCGGTCCATTGAAAAACATGGCCGCCAGGGGGCGGGGCAGTATATTTTATACGGCTATAGAGAAACCTTGTGAACACTCTAGAATTCACAGTTATTGCCCAATCATCATGAAACTTAGTCAAACATTGGTTTCATTGATATCTCGGACGAGTTCGAAAATGGTCCAAATCAGTAAAAAAAAACATGGCCGCCAGGGGGCGGGGCAGTTTTCTATATATGTATATAGTGAAAACATGTAAACACTCTAGAAGTCACATTTTTGGTCCAATCTTCATGAAATTCTGTCAGAACATGTGTTTTCAGGATATGACGGTTAAGTTCGAAAATGGTTCGGATTGGTAAATAAACATGGCCGCCAGAGGGGGGGGGGGCGGTCACTTTCCTTATATTTATATAGTTAAAAAGCTTGTGAACACTCTAGAAGTCACATTTTTTGCCTAATCATCATACATTTTTTTATCTAAACATCGATTTTTTAGATATCTCGGACGAGTTCGAAAATGGTTATGATGGATGGAAAACATGGCCGCAAACTAAGAGATATAAAGCTGAAATAAAGACAACATGTACATAATTTTGCAGTATTTGTCTTTCTTGTTTAACCTGGTTCAGTAATCTATTTTAAGTTCTGCTCTGGAATTTGGGAATATATTGATAATTGATAAATGGACTGTTCTGAGGGAAAATAGACTCTTCTGCCAGTGCTTTCAGAACTGTATAAAATAAGCTGTTTTGGCTGATTTAATCATCTCTTGATGCTTTCTTGAAAAGGTAACAGCTCTTGAAAAAGGTTGGAATTTTGAAATAGTTAAACTCTAAATTATTGTAAAACCAGCATCAAGACATTTTGGCATTATTTTCTAAATTATTCTAATTATTTTTATTTGGTATTTTCTAAATAAGAAAGGTATATTGCTTTGCTCATGTCGGTCGGTCGGTCGGTCGGTCCGTCCACCAGGTGGTTTCCGGATGATAACTCCAGAACGCTTGGGGCTAGGATCATGACACTTCATAGGTACATTGATCATGACTCGCAGATGACCCCTATTGATTTTGAGGTCACTAGGTCAAAGGTCAAGGTCACAGGTGAAGGTCACAGTTACTGGAAATAGGCATTTTAAGGATTTAGCATGGTTCAAACAAGGGAAACAACTACCGTTTATGCATGTCCTTTTTATTACAGCATTTGCCTCCCTTTTATTCATTTAAAATCTCATTTTACATCAGAGATTCCAAATCTGACCTGTAAATGAGCCCCATATTTACTGCAAGTGATACGTTACCTTTTTCCTGTACTACTACTACTACTACTACTACTACTACTACTACTACTACTACTACTACTACTACTACTACTACTACTACTACTACTTCTACTACTATTACTACTACTATTACTACAACTTCACCACCACCACCACCACCACCACCACCACCACCACCACCACCACCACCACCACCACCACCACCACCACCACCACCACCACCACCACCACCACCGTTCACAGTGACTAAAAACGTATTCACACAATGGCTGCTACTACAACTTATAGCCCATATAGGGGGGCATGCATGTTTTACAAACAGCCCTTGTTTCAATAACTTTAATAAATTCTTCTTATTTTTATGCCCCCCTTCAAAGCAGAGGGGGTATATTGTTTTGCACATGTCGGTCCGTCCGTATGTCCGTCCGTCCACCAGATGGTTTCCGGATGATAACTCAAGAACGCTTAAGCCTAGGATCATGAATCTTGATAGGTACATTGATCATGACTCGCAGATGACCCCTATTGATTTTTAGGTAACTAGGTCAAAGGCCAAGGTCACGGTGACTCAACTTAGAAAAATGGTTTCCGGATTATAACTCAAGAACGCTTACGCCTAGAATCATGAAACTTCATAGGTACATTGATCATGACTCGCAGCTGACCCCTATTGACTTTCAGGTCACTAGGTCAAAGGTCAAGGTCACGGTGACTTGACACAGTAAAATGGTTTCCGGATAATAACTCAATAAAGCTTACGCCTAGGATCATGAAACTTCGTGATACATTGATCATGACTCGCAGATGACCCATATTGATTTTCAGGTCACTAGGTCAAATGTCAAGGTCACAGTGCCAAAAAACGTATTCACACAATGGCTGCCGCTACAACTGACGGCCCATATGGGGGCATGCATGTTTTACAAACAGCCCTTGTTACATTTGATTCACTGAAGTTTACTAATCTCCATAAATTGTGTTCTTAAGATAAAGTTAGACCTATTTTCTAAACTAGATTTTTGAAGCAACTTCTAGACTTACAGTAACTATTATTTATATCAGTTTTTTTGACAGATTGTGAACTTCTTTTTGCATTAATTAAGGTAGTTGCTGGATGTTGTTCATTTTTGTATCGATACTTAGATTATTTAGACTTAGCTTGAACCTGTTCTTAATTCTCTGTCATTGTTCTTCATTTTGCGAGTTCTTGGAATAAAAGGTAGTTATTTTCGTTAAAGCTGCTTTGGTTTTCACTTAAAGATTAATTATTTAAATGTATTCAGGCGTATCTGACTGGACGCCTTTAGTTAATTGAATTACAACCAGTCAGCGGTGTCATCCTGACCGGAAATAAGCGTTCGTCGAATAAATATTTCCGCATTACATAAGTGCACACAAAGTTACATAACTCGTAACCGTCCCGTGACCGGTTCACTTGCGTAAGCGAACGAGACCGCACTACCACACCTGGATACGACAGTTGAGTTCGAAACTGGTTTGGACCGGTAAAAAAACATGGCCGCCAAGGTGGAGGTATTTTTCCTTATATTTATATAGTACAAAAGCTTGTGAACAATCTAGAAGTCACATTCTTTGTCTAATCATCATGAAATTTTGTCAAAACATTAGTTATGTTAATGTTCTGGACGAGTTTGAAAATGGTCGTGATCAGTGAAAAAACATGGCCGCCAGGGGGTGGGGCAGTTTTCTTTTTATGTATATAGTGAAAACATGTGAACAGTTTAGAAGAAACATTTTTTGCCCAATCTTCATGAAATATGGACATATCTTGGAAGAGTTCAAAAATGGCTCAGGTCTGTTAAAAAAAAACACATGGCCGCAAGGGGGCCATTTGTTGTTCATTCTTCATGAAACTTGGTTAGAACATTTGTTCCCTTGATATCTTGGGCTGCAAAGAACGGGTCATTTCTTTTTATCTCAGGGGAGCGACTTTGGGCCTTTCAGACGCTCTTGTTTCTTTTTTTAAATTTTATTCTTGATTTTTTTACTAGAGCGTTTTGTATCCAATATTTACATTTACCAATATAAAGCATTTAATGACATATAAAGCATTTAATGACACACTTCAAAACATGCCAAAATCTGTGAAAAGGCCCTTTTAAAATAAAAATAAACTTTAAAGAACATATATTTATAATGACTTTGTTTGTAGAAGATAACAACTGTTGAATTACATTTGTTTCTTGATATTTGTTACATAGGAAAACAAATGTTTAGTTGTAAGACTGCGGTCGACAGTTTCATGCACATTCTGGATACGCTGGGCGGACCTGGAGAACGCCTGCGAGCAGAGACTTTGTTGCCGACGATAACCGTCGTCCCTGACGACCCATCATTTCGAACGACTTCAATGCCAATTACCGGGAAGATTAAGGATAGGTCTAAGGTTGTTTTTTGTTTTATTGTTTGTATTGACTAATTGTTTAACACAATGTATTATGCTCTTCATATTACTCAATTGATTAATTAGGAACACCTAGTGTATGTTTCTTTTTAACGGAAATGCAATGCACAATTAAATACATGTTACGGTAAACCTCATACAGCATGGTATTTATTATATGTGTGAAAGAAAATGTGTTGACACCAATTGATGTTTACTTCAAAGCAATTTGCATGATAGTTACTTGCTTTCGTTAAGAAGCTACATTTTACCAACATGTATACATTTTGCTTTTAAATTATTACGTGTTTGAACATCTGACATAACTCCGTTTTTATTGAATCTCGACCTGCCATTTCACGTGATTTCAGATCATATTCGGCACAGGTGATAGCCTTCGTGCAGTGACGGTAACTGCGAACTCCGGCTTCGTACGCGCCGCAAATCATCAGGTATACAGCGTGCAATCTTAAGTATACTATTTCAATATAATGTATGTTTGTTGGTTACTTATTTACTTAAATACGTATTTCTGATACTAAGTTACATACTTTGTTTTATGTCCACGCCGAAATTCGTTTGTAACATATTTTATTATTAATTGAATGTCATAATTTTTTATTTAAGTGTGTGATGCTAGTACAAGAGGTTTGTTTTTGATTAGTGCCTTTTCGATTCGTTAGCGTGTAAATTGTCTTGTCTGCGTTAATTGTCATGAATAAAACACGTTATTAATGTAGTGTCGCAATAACATGACCTATTCGAAGAGCAAATGGACAATATTCAGAAATGTTAGCCAGAAACATAAATAGAGGTAGTCCTGTTACAACCAACTTTTATATGAGACACGTGAGACTATTAAACCGTGAACGTAATAAGGATTTAAGTCGGGGTTATCGCACTGGAATGATCAATACAAATCATTGCGGTTTAAACCGGTTTGAAGGCTATTCTCACCTAAGTATGAGAACAGAAAACCTTTAGTGACAATAAGAGAAACAGCGGTCGTAATACGACTTCTATTGTCAGAGATTTGATACCGGCAAAGGATTTGTTTCTTATTCTTTTACTTACGTACGTGAACAGATTTCTCAAAACAAAGTGTTTTTTTCAAGACACTACTTTAATAACGTCTTAAAGATTTACAAAAATGTGTGAAAACGTGTCTGAAAAATGAAATGAATGATTGACCTGTATTTGCATTAAAACCATGTTAAATACTTATAAAAACATATAATACAATAAAAAATTGAACCTAACCATCCAACAACACATACTATCCAAATGTGTCATTTTTCAGGGAGTGATGTTGTCCGTGTTTCTTCATGCCTCGCGGGCGCTCACAGAGCGACGGGAAGAAAGCGCGGAGAGAATCGAAAAATGACGCGAAAGAAGGCAGTAGTAGTCAATTTGATTGAATAACAGTATTTAATGTTATGTATGTGGAGTACCGGTATTACAATGCACGTGACACTTGTATGTTAATTGATACTGAAAGATAAAAATATGTGCATCGATTTCAATGAATAGCAAAGCATTCAATTATGCAGTGGTTATTGACAGTTTTGCAATTTTAGGTTATTGGCTCTAGAAAATTTACATTAATAATAGCTCCATATGTTTCCACATCAAGGCGCCAGATCATTTGATTCGTTAATATAAAAAGGCCGACGAAACAATGCATTGTTTTTGTGGTTTTAGTTTTGTTGGCCCGTCACTTTGTTTTGTTCGGGTTTTGGAAATGGATTGCGATAAAGTATAAATTACTTTGTATGTATTTTAATTTAAAATGTGCGTAACATTTCAATTTGTTCTTTTTTTATAATTGTAAGCAAACCTATGCGGCAATTGTTTCAACTAATTTATGTATGATTGATATATGTTTTTTACCGTGTAATATGTTTAACGTAAGTGCCAGTAATCGTAAAACAATTCATAATTTGGGAATTACTTACGGCTTGCACTTGTAATGCTATTAAATAACTAAATCATTGAATATAACAACTAATATGTAAAATACAACACCTTACAAATGTATATGCATGGTTAATTAAATGCTTAACATTTCGTCAAATGTTCATATTAAGACTAATGCATTCAGAAAAGCTCTGTTTTAATGTTCAAAGTAACCATATTATTGCATTGGAATGCAAGTTTTCACCTTGCAACGAAACCTAGTTTAAGCTTATGTTAAAGGTAATTTATGCATAACTCATAACAAGTTATTGATGTGTGTGTTTTGTGTATTCGAATTTTTATGTCCCCCAGTCTATACTAGGGGACATATTTTTTACCCTGTCTGTTTGTTGCTTTGCGTCAAACTTTAACATCGGCCATAGCTTTGGCAATGTTAAAGATAGCAACTTGATATTTGGCATGCATGTGTATCTCATGGAGCTGCACATTTTGAGTGTTGAAAGGTCAGGGTCATCCTTGAAGGTCAAAGGTCAAATTTATGCGGCGGGGATATAGTGTTTCACAAACACATCTTGTTAATTATATAATGGTTGATATCAATGAACGTTATTTTTGTTTTATTTTTATTTAACTAAATGGGAAGCAACATGTGCGATTGAGGTTCCGAAGGCATGCATGCTATGTTTTGTGTAAACGATGCCGCTTTAAACGGACGGTATTGTTAATTATGGTTAACGTTTATGATGTATCTACTTATTGCTTCTCAGCGTTATTATGTTTAAGTTCTTACTAAAGCTTATTGGAACAACTACCTCGGAACATAACTCCGATATAGTTTTCTAAAAACATTTTAATGCTGTTACATTAAAGAGCAAAAAAAAACACGCTACTTGAACATGCAGTGTTTGTGTTTTACTGAAGGTCTGTATGCAATTATATATGAGCTGATTATTTCTCTCGTGATAAATGAAGCAAATGAATGGGTGCAGGCTAAACTTATTCTTAATTTAACTTTATTTGTCTATGTGAAAAGATGATACAGGATTACATGACGTTTTTCTAAAACACATGGAGTAAATGCTATTTATGGTCTTTAAATCCTTATATGTCATGTACATGCAGTTTCTGCGCACAGCTTTTAAATACTTTGATTTCAGATTTATTAATAGAGGACATGAAGTTATAAAAGTTATTTAACACGTTCGACCGATTTTCTCTTTCAATGGTTAAGCTACATTAAGATTTCTATTATGATACCAATACCATTTGGAAACTCTGATGGTAATGTAATCAGAAGCTTGATATTTCGATGGTTTCCAAGCTGTGTGGGATGCATAAATATTGCAATTTGTATTTACTTTGAATTTTTAAATTGATCAGTCACTATCTTCAAGACTTATTTTCCAAATGCGTTTCCTCTAACACAAGATTATTTCAGCGTGTGCTCTTTATAAGGCACGCATAGATTACAACAAGTTGAAATGACAATGTGCGCTCACTACCACGATTAACACTTAACCAGTAACCGTTTCTTGTTTACTGTAATTGTTTCGAATCTCTTTGCGTTTCATCAAAGCTGGTTAATAATTAAATTGCCCTTAAATAAAGTGCAAAATATAGATGCATGCAGAATAATGCGCTTTCGTAGCATTACAAGGGCCTATCAGCTGCATGTGTGCATGTATAATAGCCACTCAGGTCGCCACATATCGACTCCTTCGTCTTTCGCAGTCATCGTTGTGATCAAGTGTGTCTGTTAGATATTCAATAAAATAGCATGTTTGTTTTACACCGCCATCAAGCAGTATTGTCAATTATCACGCGATCTGTAAGTGTAAAGTTGTAACTTCCCGATGAATATAAGCTTCAATGCCGGAAGAAGTCTTATGCCATAATTCGATTCTCTGATTCAAAGAATGAGCAGGAAATTAAAATATGTCATTTGGTTGCCATGTAAGGTCGCCATATTTGAAAAAAGCACAGGGATTTAGGAAGATGAATAATAATTACTACAAGATTGCCTTTTATCTATGAAATTGCCGGTTTCTTTAAACCTCTGAATGTCTGCTTACTATTTTACAAGTGTTTATTGTAACGGTCCCTTAACATATGAAATACGACAAACAGTCTGTTATATAAATATAAAGCGACTGGTCGAGGACGTATTGATGTTCTTATTTCAATTGCACGAAAAAAGGGTATCATGCTTTGAAGTCAACTTTAGACAAGCTTGGCTTGGTTATATGCTTTATATATTTAATTACACGTGCGACATTTGTTATATGGCAAACCAAAGAATTAAAGATCAATTTCTTCAAAAGTAGAGTGATAATTAATCTTCAAAGTCCAAAGTGGAATTCTACTTAAAATTAAATAATTTATCGAAAATGAAAAATTCATCGATTGTATATCTAAAAAAGCAAATAATCGAAATGAGCCAATTTCAGTAAGGTTCCAATTGCCTTCAAAAAGAAGTTGACGGATAAGGAAGGTTGTTCCTAGTAGTACGCAAGTGTGAACGCTGTAAAATATAACATCCGGACATCATGGCCTACCATAAGTAAATACATACCAATTATTGCTAATGTTCTTAAGCTCAAACATTTTGCAAATGTTTTAGTCGAAGCGTTAAAACTTGGAGGTGAGAATTCAAATCTGCTGTATAATGTATGATAACAAACATAATACTACACTTAAGAATACCTGCGGTACATGTAAGTAGTACCCGAGCCGACAATGACCAATGGAGCGTAAATAATGTATAGCGGTAGAAAGTAATGGATTCACCCAACAGCATTTGAAACAGTGTTGTCATATTTAGGAAGCAGAATGTTTGCTATTTTTATGTTTTTGCCCTATATCATTTAAGGCAAGAGTTAGCAAAGCTGTGAAGTTGTATTGATATTTTTTAACAGAAAAAGAAGAGTTAATCACAAGAAAATTATTGAACATTGATAAACTGCATTTATTTCAATATAATTATAATTTTCGGACGGCTTAATTTTTGTATCTAAATTTTCGGACACCTGTAATTTTTGAATATTTTTGGTTTCTAAATTTTCGGACCTGATTTTTTTTTTAAAGTGTCTGAAAACTTAGAGTAATTACAGTATTTCAATAAAATAACCCCATATCAGAAACTGCATCTATAGTTATAACTGTTTCAATACAAGAATAATGCATCCAAACAATAAAATATTATTTTTTGCTGGCGTCTTATATCAGCCAAGCTTTTAGATCTTATATTTTAAAATTGTGTGCTTATTTATTTATATAGTTGTCCGAACTTCCATAAGTTTAAAGAAAATTGACATGTTTAGTCTATTATCAATAAACCTTTCTACAAAGATTGACATATGCATGGATGATTTCTTTGAACGTTATCAATCAAGGCACCCACTAACTGGACTTCATTTTGACCTTTGACTTGACCTATATATGGACAAATTCAGAAGGTCCAATTTTCAGTTAATTCTTAAAAAAGCGCTGCGTCTAACATCAATACTGTTTGCTACAAAGCTTCTCTATGGACACTCAATAAACCCACCTCACCTGACCTCATATTGACATGACATGAATTAACCCTTTATCACTTACATACGTATTTGACGCATTTGAAGTCCCTTAGAAACTCAAATTTAATTAAAGACCGTACTTACTATATTTAAGTTTTAAAGGCTTTATTTCCAACCCTTAGTTACTGATGAGCAACAAACAGCATACAACCTTATACAAGTATTGAGTTTATGGAAGTTTACAACATAAAGTGCCATTACGTTTACAGAGAATTAATGACACTTTTTTTGCTGATGCATCTCAATAAATCACTTTGAAGAGAGAAAACAAAGGACACATGTAAAGATCAAACAAGGATTTTAGTCTTACGTCTTAGAAATAGGGAAAATAGGGATAACCAGTGAATCCATCTTGATTTAAGAATTATAGTAAGACTTGATACAGAAAAATTAAATGCCCCCAAGAGACCAGTTGAAGGGCATAGGCCTCATACAATGCTATGGAATGCATCCATCAGAATCAGTCATACGGAGAATGTCTCAAAACTAATTGATAAAGGCATTTATTTTATCAACTTTAAGATCTAAAGTACGCATGTTGTATGTGTTTCTAATGTCTTACATAAACAGGGCCTGCTAAAAAGCTTTTCTTTATATTTATTGCTATTTTGTAAGTGCCATTTCTGTATTTTATTTGTAAAAGACTGCTGCATTTTAAAAACAAATGTAAAAATGTCAATTTATTAATTAAATGGTTATTTAATTCCATTATAGAATAGTTCGTTCTAAATACGAGCCTGTTTCTTAAAGAAAATAAGTTATTATGAATAAATGATTATTTAAACTAGAATATATAGTTGTAACTTTAAATTGCATGAGCAATTCTGCAGAAATTTTAGTCACCTACACATATAAGTTTTCGCTTTGTCCAATCATCTAGTCTCATTAAAAAAATGTTTTGTGGGGGAGTACAAACATTTGACAGATAGATTGGAGCTTGATCCCATTAGGATTCAGTTGCTGTAAACTGATCATTATATTAATTACACAACTGAGCAATATTTTAGACAGGAAAATATCTTACTTTGTCGTAACATGATTAGTGTGCCATTTAAGTTAGATAACAATTATTTCTTGTAGTGCTCTAAATAATCATATTATTATACATGACACATGCTTAATTGTTTCTGTGATTTAATGTTATTTAATATCACAATACTGAATAGAAAATGTAGAGAATACTAGGTTAGCGTTGAGTACAGAGAAGTTTATGTTGCGAGGCTTAGAACGCCGGGAGCGCGAGCCGAGCACAAAAACTTCTCTGTATTCAACGCTAATCCAAGTATTCTATTTATCCCATTTGATTTTTGTCAACGTGACATTTAACATAAATAGATATAATAACCTTAATAATAATTTTAATTCATTCTTAAAAGCGCTTAAAATCTAACGAATGTAACATTGCGTAGTGAAATAAATGTACATACATTTGTTCTGGTACTCAAAATAGTCTTTAAAATATTCACACCCAAACTGCAAAACAAGTAAAAATATCATCATATGCCTCGATACAATTTTACGCAGTATGCGAATTGTAACACATGACGACCGCGAAAAGAAGATTTTACTTTACTATAATTCATTTCCCGAAGAACAGGGAACGACAAAAGTACAAACAAAAACCATAACACGTTCGAACTAGTATCTTACTTTAAAATCCATCTAATAATCCATTTATCTCAATAAGTGACGATTTTGCATCTAGGGTCTTTAATAATTATTTTAGCATAGTCAAATAAAGACCCTTATGCCATCCTATCACTATATTCAAATGAGTTTATGAGCTCCATAAACTGTCTTCTTCTTCACACGCTACGTCATGTAGCCTACTCTATGTACATTACTGCTGTTAAAATGAACCGAAGCAGTTTATCGAATAAAGCCGTTGGTAAACTCCGTTGCATTTGCAGATTTCTGAATTATGTTTAAACTTGCACAATGTTTTATATATCTATGGTAAATGCCATTATTGTACAAGAAAATAATTTAATATATAAATACACAAAGAATGGAAAACATTCCATTACACAACAGATAAATGAGTGGATAATAATCGTTTACAAAATGGGACGTTTCGAATTCCAGTGTGGTGCTATTTTTACCATCGTATACTTTGCACAGCTCTGCCTAACGTGAATTAAATCGGAAAGCAAATATTGCAGATTATTTATGAATTGTGCGATATTTGTATGGCTTGTTGTACATTCTTTAATGTCAAAAGTATATGCATGGATTATAAACAATTTACATTACACGAAATAAAAAAATGTGATAAATTGACAATTCAAATATGTCGATATACAGTACATGTACATGTGAAATAAGTCGCGTTTATAATAAATCGTCAAACAAAATTTGGGGAAAATGACGCAATAAGTATGTCATTTTATGACGCCATCTATCAGCTGATTCGTTATACGAATGGCGAAAAATTATGTCATGACTAGATTTAAAGGTTGAAGGTCGTATAATTTTGAAGGTAAAGTTTTCTCGACTTTATTTCTTATGGAAAATCATTCAGTGGTAAAGTAGAAAGTAGTCCGTGCACGCGACAGGTATATCCCACAAGGTTGAATAAAGGTTAGTATATTCCATAAGGTGTTATACCTTCAATGTCGCGTTGAAAATGGGATAAAGTTCAGTTCTTCCCTAGCACATGCATTATACTTACAAGTGAAAGGTATGCATTTCTATGTTTGTCATTTATTTAGCTTAAATAATGCACAGTATATGTTCATAGAACATGTTATAAACTTAAATGCCATTACACACGGCAAATTTGCGACTTTCTTGGAACATGTTTTCTGTAATGCTAATGCTTCCATTAATTTTACTTAAAGTCAGTTTCTAACACTTGTGATTCTTAAGGAGAAGTAGTACGTGACATATTTGTGCTTTGATTTGATTTAAGATGAAAAACAACAGCCATGTTGGATTTTTTTCTGTTTTGTGGAACCTCATTTGTATATTAAACTTGTGCACTAAATGCAAAAAAGGTATACCGGGTATCACGTTTGAAATAATAATTGTCTTCAACATTTTAAAATTGGCCTGCTTGATAAATTTCATAAATGGCCGACTTGAATAAACAATTAAAAAAAGTTGTCAATTTAGTTTTTAATATGTTCAACTTTATGTGAAGTAATTCTCTACTTCGCTTGCCGGTTGATGTAAAGTATAAATTGACATTGCGAAAATGTATTTATTGAGACATGCATATGATATTGTTTAGATAATTTTGGTATGAATATTGAGCATTATTAGATAAAATGACTTAAGAACCTTAAAAATCAAGATCATACTTTGACATTAAAATACTAAAAAGCACATATAAATTCATTCAGCATATGCTATATGGAGGCAAAAATATCCTTCTAGCTGTTGTTCTGTTGTTATGTTTGCCTTTTAACACAGTATGCAATAGACCATCGGGTTAAGTAGCACATACATTTAAAATTCTTCTTCAAATTTGGATTGTTTATTCTTTAGAAGCAAACCCTTAACTACTTCATAAAATCTGTTTGTAATGTGTTATAACACCCTGTATGCAGTTTGTGTGCAACTGACACTTTAAGTCTTTTCGCAAATTGATCAACAGTGTAACATCACCATGGAAACAATTAATGCATTTGTCACAAGATTTCTCCATGTAATCGCTCTTTTCAAATGTGTAAATAGTTCATTATGACCCTCTAGATTATCTCTGGGGTTGCGCCAAATTTGTTAAAGTCTCTGTTGTGTTAGTTTTCATGTTTGTTCATTTTTGAGGGAAAGTTTCACAGTTTTGGTCACATATAAACATTAATTTTGTTTTTGCTTTGAATTTTGAAAGTGTCATTTGTAGAATCACGCATTTATGCATAACATATGCATAAGCTTGTCTATAAGCTGGTATATTCATTTGAATATAATATAACAGCCTTACTGTTGCAAAACAACCTAAGGTGTGCTTATATATAACAATGGAAAAACACAATTATAAGTGATCGATATTCCCTACCTTACAATAGAATAGAACACGTTTTATTGAACAAAAAATAGTTAAATGAAATGAATTGTTAATGCACCAAAATATATAATATATGGTTAATATAAGTCATCCAACCTGTATACAATTTTAACTGTCTAAATGGAAATGTGTGAGGGAAATCCATCATTATTTGTCACCTTATTAAAAACATTTTAACATATGAATAACAATTAATTTTCAGCTGTACGATTTTAAATACATATGATTTTGTTAAAAGTTGACATGAAAAATATTTGTAGATTTTTGTTGGAGACAATAAAATGAGTATTCATGTATCTACCACATAAATGCATACGTTTTGTCTGTGTGTGCAACACAATCACTTTGCTCTAACATCTGTGGTTTATGTTACAAAGTGATGCTGATATTTGACTAGTGACTAATCTATCAGTCGTGACAGTTGGAGGCTTTGATAGTATTGGATCAGGTATAGGTCATGTATTATTGATCAAAGTGCCATGGCTGGCTGAGGGTCATCAATAAAAGGCTTAATCAAGGGAATACAAACAGCTCATTAGCAGATTATAATATTTTATCAAGAAGATTATATTTAGCTTGTTTGGGAACACATGTAGGTAAGATTATTGGTTATTCTCATTAGTAACGACTATATATGAGATCAGTATAATATGCAACGTACTTGTGATTCCAAATGACATGGAAAATGTGATGTTAAGCAACAAAGATAGTCTGACTTTACTTAATAACTTAGTAAATAAAAGTTATGCTGCAGAAATGTTACAAAATGTTTAATTTTTCTCTTTTACACTTTGACGTTGTCTTATGTTTTTGTATTTTATTAAGTATTTAAAAATTCCCGATGCTTTTATTCAGAATTAAAGATGTCCCGATGCTTTTAAGAGAGTGATGTCTTGATGTCTTTATGTATGTTTACATTTGAACAAATAAAATATGTTTTTTGCCTACTCAAGTTTCACATGTAAATTACTGAATATCTGAACCGTTTTGATTTTTATCAGATGATAAATATCATATGTGGTATATTTAACGTCAAATAATTCAATGTTTAATCTTAATAATTAAAATTAAAACATTCATTTTAAATAGGTAAAATGTATCAATAAAACTGGTGCAAATCAAAATGTACCCGTGCCTGAAATTATCAAATACATTATTAAGCACACTTCTTGATGCTATTATTATTTGCTTACTCAAACAATGATTTGCATGCCCACTTTAACCATTAAATAAATTCCCTATATGTATTATTTTGAAAGGAGACTTACAAAAACCATAATATAAAACACAAATAATTGAACTGCGTTAAACTGTATGTCCGTCGTTAAACTGTATGTTCATCGAATGAGTCGCTCTCTTGAAGAGCAATCATTCTTAAATTGCTTGTAATTTCTATCGGCTTCGATGCAACATCCCTTCGATGTGTTCCGCCTGTCGCCCCGTATTTACTGAGATCTGAATCATCAAAGTCAATGTCAGTAATTAGTAGGCGCTTTTCCACCTGCTGTTTCGGACCTTGATTCTCGGGCCCGGTGTTCAATTTTGTTGACGACTCTTTCAAAGCAGCGTCTGTTCCATCGTCCAGAAACTTTGATGTAAGCGGCACTGAGTGAGGTTTGTGCATTATTGTCTGCACATCCAGTGTCTCTTGCGGATGATCCTTGGCTTGCATTGGACTTAATGTCGGGATAGTCCATGATTCTTTTTGTGGTGAGTCATGTTCTTCTTTCGTTCTCGAATCTTTCGAGTCTTGTCTGTGAAACGCTGATTGCCGCGGTTCCTTCGCTAGAGGTGAACATGGCTAATTGAAAAAACACACGTTGCCATCTGCTTGGATTGAGTACGCCCGAAATTGGCGCGAATGTGGAAGTGATTGGGAACACTGTGCTCGTCCGCAATAAGTCTTTTGAGGATTGTGAGAAATGCTGTTAGAATGAATATGGCCCCTGCATAAGCCATTATGAACACATACTTTTTCGCCGACTGTCGGCCGCGTAGGTCGTTTGTTGTCATGCAAATAGACATCGTAGAAAGCTTTATCGTCAAATTCTGACACAAATTCGTCATCGTTTCCGTGATTGACTGTCTCACTGAATTCGTATTGATCGTCGTGGTATGTCGACGAAATTGTGTCATATTTTTGCAATCGCTTTGATTTTTTCCCTCTGTATTTTAACCGAATTTGACAACGCGAAAGCAACACTATTAGAACAATCACCGACAAAGCAAGAACAGCTCCGATACTACTACCGATAGAAACCGGCAGTTGCCAATTCGTTGTTGAAGCGTCCGTGCATGTGCGATATGGTGAATGCGTGTAGTTCCTGTACACAACAAGACATATTTTGTAATAGGTATCTGCAACTAAATTTCCTATTTCGTATTCGTTTTCGGTCGGATACAGTCTTGGTCCGTATTGTACGTACGTGCTGGAGATCTTCTGATAATGCACCCTAAAACCCTGCACAAATGGCACATGGGCCGACCTTATATTCTAGCCAACTTGTATCGACGACGCTGTCGATGGCGATACGTCAAACGTATCCAGCATGTTGTCTTCAAACTGTATTGTAGTATCCATGTTGCTTGTTACCATTAACCTCTGTGTACACAAATATTATTGGTATTAACAAAAATCCTCGATTTCTCTTTATTTAAGTTTTGACTGTCTTCCGAGAATGCGTTTGAACATGCACATCTCATGTATAAAACTATATAAACTTATGTTACTATCAGAAATAATACTATACAAAGTTTCATAATGGCTTATCTTGTCAATTAAATCTTATACTCGCTTTCACTTCAATGAATTCAATTTAATATAATACACGTTATATGTATACACCAAAGTTTTATTATTATATATAATCCGTTGTAGATTTTTCCCTGAGCTCACGTTTGACCGTTGTTTTGTATTTCTTTGTCTTCGCACTGGGTTCAATGGCTCGTTGTTCTATACACATCGAGGTTTCTGAAAAAGGAAACACACACTTTTAATCACATTATTGTGAATATCATACCAACCGATAATAATACGTCAGTGCTTTATACTGCGTATTATCAACCACAATTGGATCGTATGACAAAAAAGGGAATTATAAGTATGCGGATGATTATTGCTTGGAGACAAGATGTTAACTATTAGCAATCGAGACATAACAAAATGTACTTAAAGATGTGCAATCCTTAAAAAATAAAGGTTTCCATAATACATGAAGACAAACAATTGATTGCTTCAAATGTAAATTATTAAAATATGTGTCCTGTATGGTTGCGAATGAAATTGCATTCCTTTCATGTGAAAAGTAATACTCTTCATAAGATCGTTTTTGTATGACAGACTGGTGACCGAGTAAATTTAAAATGAAGCTTTCAACGCTTTAGATCATGACGCTCATGCATATAATCAGACACACAGTTTATGTAAAGAATACAATCACCGCGACATGCATGTACACGCAATATTTAAGAAATATGTCAGGAGTGGCAAGCAAGGCGGCCATAAAGCTGAGGATGGCCAAATCTCAAACTTACGTATGTTTGACATGTACTTTTAATAAGTCTGCTTATAAGTAGGATATTCTCGGCAAGTAGACTCATCTGGTATAACGCAATTATTTAAAGAAATAATGATTTAATATATATTCACTTTAAGCACTGTTTGTTCTTTAATTATTGTATTTAAACGTTGGGGCACTTTGCTGTGAATGATTTCACAATTTACTGTGTGACATTCATTAAAAATCCATGAGATCAGTCCGTTACATTACATCAGTTTATAATGCATACTTCATACGTATTCGTCTTTTATTCCATATTGATCGGCTTCTCACGCTCTCTTTCGTTCGAAGAGACATTAACGCCGTGAAAGTGATATGTATGCTAATATTTTCTGTGAAGAAACATTCATTTGCGTGTATACATTGTTTCTATGGGATCACGTCACTTTGATGTCTTTATTTATTCAATATTATTTCCAAGCTACAACAACGAACTATTTGTCATAAATAAAGATAATTTCAGTCAATATTGAGTTTATTAACAAAACAACTGTATTTATGTTGCAATTATACATAAAATACATTATTTTCTAAGGATAATGCTCGTTATATAACATTTATTCATCCTAATGAGAGATTATTTCACATCAGAACATAAACACATCGTTAACATTTAGCTTATACGTTCGACCAACGTTTGTGCTTCATTCATATACTATTAAACGTGTTTGTTGTTATTATTGCTTTCATTTATATATTAACCTTGAAGCATAACCCAACAAACACTCTCTGTCTGGAACCAATTTACTACAGAACATTTTCCCCAAGATATGACACACAACATAATACATACTAAAACAAGAACTTGCATCTGATCCACCAAAGGCTGCCTGCAACTCAAGAAAAAGAACATCTTATCGGAAAAGCAAGCATGATTTGAATACAATAATTTAAAATGATGTCATAAAAGAAAAGGAGATTGCATTTAAAATCAGCATAGAAATGAATTACACTGATATTCGTCATTATCTTGCTCGTCTGTCTGACATGCGTTCCTTTCATAAACGTAAACAAATTAGCTTCCTTTAATATTTCGTAAATATCTCTTATTCCTGGAATAAAGCTCCTGGTTGATCTTGGTAATGTTTCCCAGTATGTCCAGACAGGTGAATGAGGGTTATAAGGTTTCAATTATCTCCTGAAAATATAATTATTATGTATTTTAACCTGGTTTCACGGACGTAAAATCGCATTTCAGCGATATCTTGGTTGGATTCCGAAAGTTTCAACATTTTGTTTTTTTATGCTTGTTTGTTCGATTATGTGTGAGAACTTTAACATCATATAAATTGCATTCTTTGCATATGAAATACTTTATAATATGCTATATCAATAGTACCAATCACAGCGCAAAGAACAAGTATTTTGATATTTGATTATTCATGGTAAAGAGAAAATTTATTTTAGTTCATGCTTTTAGACGATAGCAAAATGAATGCTCTAGAATTGCTAACACTTCCCGAATGTGCATTCGCTTGGTTATTGTCCGCGAAATAATGAAATTATGTCTTAAGGAATAGTATTTTGACTGTTTAAACGTGATCACGGCATCACGATTTGAACATCCAATCATAAAAAATGCGTTTTATCTATAAATATATGGAATAATATGCGCGTTGTTATGCAGGTTCTACTTTCGTATGCAAACACATACATTTGAAAAAGGCGTTTATTTATTTATCAAATTCAGCGGAAATGCATTTTAAAATTGATTTAAATGTTGCATCATATTTCTCATCATGCGACGGGCATGTGCGCAAAGGTTAGTTTAGAAGCGATCATTGATGATGAAATGGTATGTAGGCCTCATAAATATGATATCGTATGATTACAAAAAAATGTGACTCACTGCCGTAGATCTTTAATTTTTTCATGGGTGTCTATTGTTAAAGAGTTATTCACCAATTAAAAAAACCTAGTTAAACAATAATTCAAAGTAAGCTTATAACACAATCACACATTTCATTTCACTCTAGCTAGAGTAACATTATTAGGTTAAAAATCACTGGAATTTACCACGCATACACCACATAGCATGACATAAAATTAATTGAAGAAGTACATGCGGATATTTTGTATTTTTTTTAATTAAGTCGTGCATAAGTCATGATAGGTCTGCATGAAACTGTTATCAATATAGTTTACTGACAGTAGTATATTCCTTTGTAGACAATTGTTATCTTTGTCCAACTAAATTAAATTCCGATATTGTCAGGAAACCTCCCATGTTTTGATTGGCATTTAAACTGTGTTATTTCACTCACAAAACGTGTAATTGACCTTATTTTTACATCTGGTTTAATTAAATAAATAACACTTTTAAAACAAGCAAAATAATCTAAATTTATATATTTTATTTAGTGAACTGTGGTTATTTGTATTTCAACACGATTCCACAAGCTCTATAATACCTGAGCGCACGCATTTTCTGCTATGATAAATATCCACATTCCGTTCCGTAAGTTATAACAGAACATCGGCTGCCTGACAGTTCCAGTCACGTACATCGTAACTTGTATTGTGAAGAGGAATATACTCCATATATTGACTTCTTGCCGACAATTGATGAAATTATATTTCGAGAAAACTCTTTTGCTCGAACTAGACCGGCTGCAAAAGACGGATGATGCTTTGCATTTAGGCAATAATTATGCCATGATAACGATTTCTGGATTAATTTTCCACGATTCATTTTTTAGCCTACAAACCTACCATATTTGAGTCGTTTTCACTGAAAAATAAATTTCGTTTTTGTATTGACGTTTAAATTGATGTTCGATTGTGGAATCTTTATTGTTGATAATAAAGCAGAAACAGAGAACCAACAAACTCAACACAAATGTCGAAGTATTTTCCGTTAAAAATGCATATATTTGATGCATAGAGCAACACGACGTTCTTCGATAAAAATAATTTTGTATGCCCCCGAAGGAAGGCATATAGTTTTTTAACTGTCCTTAAGTCCGTCCGTCTGTCTGTCTGTCTATCTGTCTATCTGTCTGTCTGTCAGTATGTCTGTCCGCCCGTCCGAAAACTTTAAAACTGGTCATAACTTTTGCAATATTGAATAAAGCAACTTGATAATTGGCATGGACGTGTATCTCATGGAACTGCACATTTTGAGTGGTGAAAGGTGAAGGTCATCCTTCAAGGTCAAAGGTCAAATATATGGCTTCAAAGCGGCATAGAAAGGGGCATTGTGTTTCTGACAAACACATCTCTTGTTAATAATACAACGAACGCATTTTTACCCAGATCTTTTTTTCTAATGATGTGTATAAACCATGACTTTTTTAATGAAATACGTATATAAATCATTCAAATTTATCTTTTGACAACCTCGTTTCTAAATTTACAGCTTTGAAGAAACATAAACTCATCATCATGATAAACTACGCTAAATGTGGTTAACCATCTTCTAAAAAGACACTTTATCATGATCTTTGAATCTAATAGTGATAAGGGGTTTATTTACGTGTTTATTACACAAGTTCATATTTTTTATTGGTCTGCATTCATATCGATTGATATTCAGCCACGGATTGGCTTAATTGATATGGCGAATGTCATTCACAGAGTTGCAGGTTATACTCTTATGAGATTGGAGAGTGCTTATCAAATCATTTGATTTCACCATGTCCTGAGATAATTTTGTTAGTATAGAAATACATATTGCGCTATATTCTAATACATTTCATGAACGTGGGTGTTATTCTGTGCAAGTTGTGCTGTATTTTTATAAATAAATATATGCCATTTGCATTTCATCTCACAGTGGTTTTGATACATATTTGTTTCAGAAGTAAAACTTCAAATGTAGCTTTTATTTTTATGCGAGCGTTTCTACTGAAACGATGTTTTTTTGTTTTTTTTTTAATTTATGATAGTGAAGAAACGTTACACATAGATAGTGGCCGCGCACTGCTGCATCATTTATAAAACGAACAGCAACAAATAAGTTTGTGTGTTATCTATGAAACGATAATGATACAAATAATCGAGAAATCTCGTTCAATAGATTCCGGCTCTTATTGATGAATGGATGAAAATTTCTCAGAATAACATGTTTATTCTTTGATTAGTCGTTCAATCCTAGCCCGTGGCAACATCTTGTTAGTGGTTCTAATACTGCCAATTTGTGTTTACTTACGAGTACTTTGAATTTCCCCAACAGCATAAGGCCACACTAAAACTGAAAAATGTATTAGTAAAATCTAAAAAGCATGACAATGAAGCTGATAAAATTAGTCTCGACTTTCGTAAGTCTGGTTATATAGTGGTTTACAACATGCAATCAAGATGGTGACGTCCCTGCCGAAACAGATATTTGTCCACGTTTTATTCCCATTATTACCTGGGTTTTAAGTTTAAATGCCGCTCACATTTCAGCCATATCATTAAGACAGTGAACGGCGTTTATTTCCTATTAATATTCGCTTTATATCTCGATTGTTTCGCAAATAATTTTCTAAACGGGAGCCGCAATTGTGTGATCCCGCTAAAAAATTTCGAAGCGAGAAAAGTCGAGACTTAGAGCGAATTTTATAACGAAATAAACGCTAACACTGTTTTGCTGATATGGCTGGAGAGTGAGCGGAATTTATTAAAATCATAAAGGGTATAACAACCTCGCCATTTTTGGATATGAATAACATATGAAACTTGATACTAATGCTTTTGGTGAGTTACTTCTATATATTTAGGACTATTTGTAATAACAACACTGCTTAAAATGATAGAGGATGTGTTTTTACTTCACTTGTTTAAAGTGCTTAAAGGAGATGATTTAACTTCATGTTCAACATGTAATTTTGTACTTCGTAGCTTGCGACCCGAACCGGTATCGTTCGCAAAAACTTTGACCCGCATCTGCGGGTATTTCTTGACCCGCGGGTTCTGGTTTGTTCGGGTACTCGTTTGAGCACTAATAACGACACCCAATAGCGTTATGTATTATTCAAAATAACAATTCGCCTGCTGAATCGATGTAATGTAATTAATAACATTATATTTCCGTCTGTGTATGACTTGCTTCCCACGAGTCTCATACAGATTGCACGTTTGAAACAATATTGTCCTGGACCGTTCGCCACAGCGTAGAAATATTCCCGCGAAATGAACATAACCAATTTACTATTTTGAAGGGTCAATGACAACTTGTACGGTATATTGGTACGGCTGTAACGATGAGGAATGTTAACGTTGGTATATTTGCCGGAGAGTTGAAACATTCCATTGACAGACACATAGCCAATTATCAATTTTGACATCGATGACATTTTCTTCTTTATAGATACGGTTGCAACGATGAGGAATGTGAGCTGTGTTGTATTTGCTGGTGTTTAATGACCACCCACAGGATGTTAAATTGTCCAATAAGAGGTGTTATTGACCGCAATATTGTGCTCTTATGTTTGAAACAATTATATAGGACACTAGACAGAAGTTATATTTGATAAAAGGTTATAAAATTTGTTATATTACTTGCATAGTTTAAATGTTGTTTTGTTTTGTGTAAGGTGTCATTGCTTGTGATACGTTATTTGAACGTCGAACTCTTCACATGTATGTCATATCGTAAATGTTCTGAAATACTCTCTACGAAGTTGAAAATACATGTTATGCGATTTAGGTTTGGCGATCGTCTTGGCGTGAAGTCGGACGGCGTTAGACGGGTCAATTGCATTAACCTATTTAAGTGTAACTTTGGATATAGAAAGCTTACCAGGAGACCTAGTCTAATTGATTTTGAGACGTTTTGGGTCAATGTCACTGTTACTTAAAAAAGAAAACAGTCGGATTGTAATTTTGGCCTGTTAGATCAAGGTCACGGTCAAGATTTGTTAAATTAAAACATAGTTTTCGCTCGTAAACCTTACATGTTGTAGTTTGAATAAATATATTGCACTGCAACGTTGTATATATTACGCTTAGACAAAGACCTAGTTTGGATTTGCGATTTGGACACGGCGGATCGAGGTCAAGGTAAATGTTTCGTATGAAGGACACAACAGCAAATAGGTGGTTTCCGATGAATACATTTTGTTTAAATCGACTAACATTGATAAAAGGTATGATATTGCAAGCTTTCCTGGTGATTTAGATTGGGATTGTATTTTTGGATTTTCTTGCAAAGGTCAAAGTCGCTCTTACAAAAAATGAGTATCTCTCAATAACGTTAAATTGAATAGATGAATTGTGATACAATGTTATGAGTAGGTCAGTTACATGCAGAACTAGCTTGGGGTTGTATTTGGGACCAGTAAGGTCAAGATCATTGTCACTGTAACGACACTAGAATATTGGTTTCCGAAAAATAAAGAGTTGTTATGAAGGCATGAGCTGAAATTTGATTTGCAAGTTTCTTCTATGCATACGCGTGGGTTTTAACTTCGGGTAAGTCGGGTTATTCCGTTCGAAAGTCGGGTTATTCCTTTCGGAACCAGTTGGTTCACGATCTAGGTAACTTTTTCAAACATTGCAAAAAGTGTGTTCTCTATATATGTTTAGTTTTAATGCTGATATTGTTCGCAAACTTTGTATGTTGGTAGCTTACATGTATACCTAGCCTGGTATTGCATTTGAAGAGAATTGGATGCAGGTAATCACTGAAACTGAAATTAGAAGAAACTTAAGTTTGTATTTTACTAAATAGCGTGGGTTTAAATTGAGGTATTGCGCTAAAATTGTGTGAGTAGGTTGCTTAGGATTGTACATGTGTTTATTATAAGCTATTTTAAACAACCAGTTACCTACGCACTTTCGTCTAGACTTTCAACTGTGCTCAAACTGAGGCAATGACGCACTCGTGTCTGCTTTATTTCACGCAAATTGAGAACATGTCTGATACTGTGTCGTGTCTTAAAATATATATTAATTTTTCACATGTAGCTGTTGTAACTTAAAGGCGCGCATACGAAGTCTAAAGAAAAGGAACCATTAATATGTATATCAACATTTTTATACATAAGAACATCTGAATGTCCAAATGATTTTTTTTTCTTGAAATAATTAAGTGTTGATTATTTTATTTGAGGTACCTTTTTACAATGTGTTTCCTAATTTTAAGTTGTATGGGTTATTTTGTTAATTTTTCTGATATTGTATAGGCAAGAAAGTGAAAAAGACAAACAACAATATATATTGTATGTTTAAGTATTTACAATGCACAGTCATATAAAGTTTTACTGTTAATAAAAAAGCTCAGCTCGAACCTTTGACATTCGGCTCGCGAGCTACACATTAATCCATTTCTCTAACCCAGTGAGAGTTATTGTTAAAAAAAGTAATGTGGTTGACACTTGTTCGTAGTTTCATTTCATCGTTCCTCAAAAGGTTGTAACTCTGTTGTTCTGGTCTCTTTCCTACCATTGAGTAATAAAATGGTAGTTAAATTGAATGCGTTTTAATTCCCTTTTATTATTGTTTAATTTGAGTTGCAATGCTATGAGGTTAAATGTATCATGAATATCGCTGGGCCAAGTGTGAGGTTGAGCGCTCTAACACCGGTTTAATCCCCCAATGCCTTGCATTGACCGTTCAAAGGCGGTGAACACAGCTTTAATCTTGTATGTGTTTATGTTGTTTTGTATTGTGCTGTTTTGTACTGATTTGGCAATTGGTAACTTATCTATAATAAAGGACCAACTAATTGTATATAATGAGAATTCAATACTGATCCAGCAGCTGGAGTTCCACTTCTTTATATTGTTCGCTGTTTATGTATACCGCTTGACGGAGGCAATTTTTTTTTCTCTTTACGTCGTATTCCGTTTTTAGCTCGACTATTATATATGAAATATATATAGTGGAGCTATCCTACTCACCCCGGCGTCGGCCATCTCATCTGGGCTGGTACTACCTTTGTTGCTTCTCAATTACATGTAAACTGTAGGTTTTTGAAATTCGTAGTGTTATTTTCTGATTTAATAACCTTATAGATCAGTGTGATGCATGAAATTCATGATTGATTTATTTCATGAGACAAACCAGTGTATTATTTGTTTTAAAAATATTTTATGATTTTCGGGTGTATTTTGCATTGGACAAGGTCAATTTGGTGAGTGAGATATTGTTGACCAAGGTTTGGATTACATAGCGGCGTCGAAGGTTCATGCGGTAGACTTTACGGACCCCATTATAGTGTTTGCTTTCTATGGCGGGGTGACATCTACACTAGCGGAAAAAATACGCGATCTTGGTATTTTTGTCATAGAACATTGCGTTCCTTTGGACGATGCAGTTGTAACGAAAATAGCAAGCTTAAGTTTTTTGGGTGACGAAAGCGATGAAGCGGATGTCGAGTGGGACCATTTTGTTCAAGATGTCCTTCACGAGTCTGAAAGTGCAGTTTCAATGCCTCAATCTGATTACCAGGATGCGTTTGAAGCTAGACTAGACAGCGTGTATCTGAGTTATTCGGATGATAGTGAAGGCCTCGCAATCGGAACCGAAAACGCAGCCGAGACACTTGATACTGTCGATGCACGGATAGCTAATAGCGATGGTGAAAAAGAACCAGTACTAAAATGTGTATATAGAACCGGTTGTGTTGTGAATGATTCTCGATTTGAGAAGCGGCTGGCAACGGAGTATCTCCGTCATTTGGATGACGACGAAGACAAACAGCTAGTGTCAGTTGGTGAGCAATCCATTGCACAAATGCTTAAAGATATATCCGATGATGATAAATGCACAGCTGTTACTTCATGTACATCTTCCAGCTGCGTTGATTCGGTCGTTTAGAGCAAGTTAAGTTTGAGCATACAAACATCCCCTCTAACCTTAAGTGAGAGAACAGATTTCTGCGATCCTTGTGAAGAAAAGCAGCATGCCGATATGACAATATGTTCTCATCTCCAAAATACAAGCACAAACATTGAACATTCAACAGCCAATCGAACATTACTTAAGGACAACAGCGATGCCATTAAATCAGGCAAAACTAATCCTTATGCGACCATGGTCAAAATGCAAAAACCAATTATAAACTATCGATCTTACAACCACACAAAAGGAATACAATTTTGATGAAATCGTCTCTGGGGATATAAATACTTGCCAAAGTATGAGAGAAAGTAATCCGAATTCTAAGCTCGGCTACAATATGTTGCTAAGTTAATTAAGCAACAGAAGCCAATTTTCATCGAAAACTTATATGGAAGTGGAGCCGCAACACGATTTAAAATGTAGACGTTATGCATATATTGGAAAATGGAATTTCCCGGATCAAACGATTCAAGTTTTCATCGAGAATGAGATACTGGGAAACACGTTAATAACTTATGCCAATTTAGACTATGTACTTGAGAAAAGTACTTTTGAGTCGATCAACAGTAATCCAAGGGTGAACCTAGATGAAACAAAACTAGTAACATTGGTTTCCTCGGTTGCTAATGGCAACTGTTTCTTCAAATTTCACGAAAAGATTCTTGCACAACAAGCCGAAGATGAAGGGGATAATCCTGTTCTGCCCTCGTTAAAAGCTTTCCTCGAGGTAAACTCAGATAATGAAATGACTTTAAAATAATAATAAATTTTTAAGAACATATATTTATAATGACTTTGTTTATCGAAGATACCAACTGTTGAATTACATTTGTTTCCTGATATTTGTTACATAGGAAAACAAATGTTTAGTTGTAAAACTGCGGTCGACAGTTTCAAGCACATTCTGGATACATTGGGTGGACCTGGAGAACGCCTTCGAGCAGAGACTTTGTTGCCAACGATAAGCGTTGTCCCTGACGACCCATCATTTCGAACGATTTCAATGCCAATTACCGGGAAAATTAAGCATAGGTCTAAGGTTGTTGTTTGTTTTCTTGTTTGTGTTCAATAATTGTTTAACACAATGTTTTATGCTATTGAAAGTATTGTGCAAGAAAATGTGTTAACAGCAATTTATGTTTACTTCAAAGCATGACATTTTGATAGATCGTCTAATAAATGACCACAACCCACATTTAAACCCCCATTCAACCCTCCCACCCAATCCAAAAAGAATATTTTTTATATGAAACATGGTTTAAAAAACAACAACAAATATTCATTTACTTTATTTTTGAAGGACCGTCCAAACTTCCCACCCAAGCTTTTGCTATCAAACTTTAAATAAAGTCTTATTAGTTTGTTTAATGTCTTAACAAATGTTCAATAGATTGTGGAAACTATACCTGAACTATAACCTTATTGAATAATTTGAACAATTACCCCATGATGGTTTATGTTATACTGTCAAGCGCTCGAATAGTCAAGCGCGCTGTCCTCTGACAGCTCTTGTTAATTTTCCTGCTTGAAAAATGTCAAAAATGGCCGACTTGAATAAACAAGTGTTTTTTTGTTTAAAAAAATATTCCAACTATGATCAGTGTTAAACATTATGTGAAGCAACTCTCTTCTTCGATTGCGGGTGAATATATGGTAAAAAATGACAGTACAAATATTAATTTATTTTAGACATGCATATATATAGGATCTAGTACGAGTTGTCATATCATACCATATTTTATTAAACGAGTTCAGGAATTTTATTAGTAAACGAGCCTTTGGCAAACTTACTAACAAATTTCCTGGACGAGTTTAATAAAATATGGTATGATATGACAACGAGTGTCCGATTGTTTTTATCACATGTTTTTAAATTAGCAAATTAAATAAATATTTACGCAAACATAACGATAAATCCCGAATGTTGTTTACATTTCGTGACGTCATTCGACGTTGCAACGTCAGTTCAGCAAAATAACAAAATGCGATTGGTCAATAAACGAAAACTAATCCAATGAAAACGGTTAAAAAATTTGTATTTCACATGTGTAATAAAAAAAATATGTAATGGTTGTATTTCATGGAAAAGAGGGTATCGCATGTGCTAAAATATTGTTTAGATAATTTGTGTATGAATATTTAGCAATATTTGATAAAAATGAATTAAGAACCTGAAAGATCAGTTATAATACTTTGACATTAAAAAACTAAAAAGCACATATTAATTCATTCAGCATATGCTTTTATGGAGGCAATAATATCCTTCAAGCTGTTGTTCTGTTGTTATGTTTGCCTTTTTACATATTATCCAATAGATCATCGGTTTAAGTTACACATACATTTAAAATGCTTCTTTAAATTTTATAATTTCTTCTTAAGAAGCAAACCCTTAACTACTTCATAAAATCTGTTTGTAATGTGTGATAACAGCCTGTAGACAGTTTGCGTGCAAGTGACCATTTAAGTCTTTAGCGCAAATTGATCAATAGTGTTTCATCACCATGGAAGCAATTATTGAATTTGTCACAATATTTCTGCATGTATTTACTATGTTCAAAAGTGTGGAAAGTTCAATATGACCCTCTAGCTTGCATCTGGGTGTTTGCCAAATGTGTTAATTAAGTCTCTGTTGCCTTAGTTTTAATGTTCTATTGTGAGGGAAAGTTTCACAGTTTTGGGCACATAAACATAAATTTTGTTTTTCCTATGAATTTTGAAAGTGTCATTTGTAGAATCACGCATATATCTGCATAAAATCTGCATTAGCTTGTCGATTAGACTATATACTAATTTCACAAATAATCATACTGATATTGGAAGCCTTACTGTAACAAAAAACCTTAGGTTAGTGATCCATTGACCCTACCTTACAATACAATAAACAAGTTTCATCCTGCCTCCATGGCAAACATTGACCAAATAAAGCAGGGTCGTATAAACTAGTTTATATCCGGCAGTACATCACGTGAGCGTTTAATAAGTAGGTATTCCTACGCGCCGATTAACATGTTAACGTGTTCTAATATTTGGCCTTTGAAATTTATTGGGACGCATCATGAATGTTATCGTTTAATATTATATATCATCCTTTTTTCTTTTTAAAATCATATTTCCGAACCAGCTCTCCGTATTTATTATTTTCATTGACTTGATGACGCAATTTATGACGTATCTAGTGTGACGTCATTTCTCAGACAAAACATACTATCTAGTTTCTCCCTAGGATTTTAGGCACAATTTTGACGTGGTGGTTTTAACAGTATTTTTTCAAAGAATTTAATGCATCGAACGAATCATAAACGTATTCCGGATTGTGTGTTTGTCATTCATAAGTGTTAACCTCGATAGGAATAAAATAACTCGCTACGACAGGATTACTATTTCGTAAATCGGGATTTGGGTCAGAATGGTATGCATTCGATTCAAACGCTAGCAAAACATAGTGACAGTGTTGTTTAAAATACATTTCGATACAGATGGAAAAACAGAAATGGATTTCGACAAAGGGATTGAAGAACAGAAAATAGATGTGTATATCGTTGTTAATGTTTTGTTATAAGCAATGGATTAAAGTTGTCATTAAGGTGAATAAAATTTAGTTATTGTTTTGCTGCTGCATTTTGTTTTCATTTTTGTAACAAGAAAATTATCACATTCTCGATTCGTTTTTTATTTCTTCTCATATTTTCAATAGGAAAGTATGAAAAGGAAAAGTTTCATGTGGAACTATTTTTTACGTGACACAATCGGTAGTTATTCGATCGTCAGGAATGTAGGTGGCCCGACAAGAATTGTTATATCAATTTATCATTTGTCTTTGATAAAATGTGTCAACGGCATGAGGCAGGATAAATCGCTAAAGCTCGCCCTATTTTCTTTTTCTAAGCCTCACCAGATAAACTTTCTCCATCTCGGCACCAACCATGTGTTCTCTATTTATTGAACAAAGAATTAAATAGTTAAATGAAATGAATTGTTAATGCACCAAAATATATATTGTATAGTTAATATAAGTCATCCAACATGTATACAATTTTAACTGTGTTAGTGGAATTGTGTGAGGGAAATCCATCATTATTTGTCACCCTATTAAAAACCTTTTAACATATCTATGACAATTAATTTTCAGCTGTGCCATTTTAAATACAAATGATTTTGTAACAAATTGACATCAAACATATTTGTAGATTTTGTTTGGAGACAATAGAATAAGCATTCATGTACCTACCGCATTATTGCATACGTTTTGTCTGTTTGTGTAACACAATCACTTACCTCTAACATCTGTGGTTTATGTTACAAAGTAATGCTCATATTACGCTAGTGGCAAATCCATCAGTAGCGACAGTCGGAGGCTTTAAAATCGCTGGACTATCAGGTATTATTCATATGAGCCATGCTCTGAAAAAGGGGATTTAATGCTTATGCGCAAAGTGTCGTCCTAGATGAGCCTTTGCAGTCTACATAGGCTAGTCAGCGACAACACTTTGCAGTCTACATAGGCTAGTCAGCGACAACACTTTGCAGTCTACATAGGCTAGTCAGCGACAACACTTTGCAGTCTACATAGGCTAGTCAGCGACAACACTTTGCAGTCTACATAGGCTAGTCAGCGACAACACTTTGTAGTCTACATAGGCTAGTCAGCGACAACACTTTGCAGTCTACATAGGCTAGTCAGCGACAACACTTTGCAGTCTACATAGGCTAGTCAGCGACAACACTTTGCAGTCTACATAGGCTAGTCAGCGACAACACTTTCCGCCTAAACTGGATGTTTGCTTAGAAGAGACTCTGTAAGCGAAAAATATAAAAAAGCGGACTGCAGACTGCACAGGCTAATCTTGGACGACACTTTACGCACATGCATTTTACCCACATTTTACAGAGCATGTGCGTACATTTATTTGCAGCATTATTGATCAATGTGCCATGGCTGAGGGTCACTATTATTAGGATTTATCAAGGGAATACAAACAGCTCAATAACAGAATATAATATTTTATCTTTAAGATTAGATCGCCCCAATGGAGCAAAAAGGAACCATGTGCCTTTTAATTGCAATGTCACATGGCACCTTTTTGCACCAAGGGGCGCTATTAAGATTGTGTGGGAAAATCATTGATTATTCTCATAAGTAACGACTATATAGGAGATCAGTATAAAATGTAACGTACTTAAGATGTCGAATGACGTGGAAATATAATGTTTATCATCAAAGAAAGCCTGACTCAGTGGCTTTACTTAATAACTTAGTAAATAAAAGGAATGCAGCAGAAATGTTTCAAATTGTTCACTTTCTTTATATTCACACTTAAACGTAAGATTGTGTTATGTTTTTGTCTTTTTGTGCGGTATTTAAAATTTCCCGTTGCAGTTGAGAGAGTGATGTCTTGATGTCTTTATGTACATGTATGTTTACATTTTAATAAGAAAATAACGTTTTTCTCTCTCGCCTAATCCAGTTTCACATGTTCATTACTGAATATTCTAACTGTTTTAATTTTTAACAGATGATAATTATCATTTGTGGTATATTGTACGTAACAAATCAATTTTTAATACTTTTTATTAAAATTAAAACAATCATTTCAAATAGGTAAAATGTATCAATAAAACCGGTGCAAATCAAAATATACCCGTGCTTGAAATTATCAAATACATTATAAAGCTTGTTTTCACACTTCTTGATGATATTATTATTTGTTTACTCGTACAATGTTTTGCATGCCCACTTTTACCATTTAATAAAATCCCTACATGTATTATTCTGAAAGGAGACTTACAAAAACCATAATGTAAAACACTAATGTTTGAACTGCATTAAACTGTATGTTCGTCGTTAAACGGTATGTTCGTCGAATGAGTCGCTCTCTGGAAGAGCAATCATTCTTTCTTTGCTTGTCATTTCTATAGGGTTCGATGCAGCATCTCTTCGATGTTTTCCGCCTGTCCCCCCGTAATTACTGAGATCTGTATCATCAAAGTCAATGTCAGTAATAAGTAGGCGCTTCTCCACCTGTGGTTTCATAGCTTGATTCTCAGGCCCGGAGTTCAATTTTATTGACGGCTCTTTCAAAGCCGCATCTTTTCCCTCGTCCAGAAACGTTGATGTATGCGGCACTGTGTGAGGTTTGTGCATTATTGTTTGTGTCTCTTCGGGGTTATATTTGGCTTGCACTGGACTTAATATTGGGATAGTCCATGATTCTTTTTGTGGTGAGCCCTGTTCTTCTTTTGTTCTCGAATCTTTCGAGTCTTGTCTGTGAAACGCTGATCGCCGCGGTTCCTTTGCTAGAGGTGAACATGGCTGATTGAAAAAACACACGTTGCCATCTGCTTGGATTGAGTACGCCCGAAATTGGCGCGAATGTGGATGTGGCTGGGAACACTGTGCTCGTCCGCAATAAGTCTTCTGAGGTTTGTGAGAACTGCTGTGAGAATTAATATGGTCCCTGCATTGGCCATTATGAACACATACTTTTTCCCCGACAATCGGCCGCGTAGGTCGTTTGTTGTCATGCAAAGAGACATCGTAGAACGCTTCATCATCAAATTCTGACACAAATTCCTCATCGTTTCCGTGAGTGACTGTCTCACTGAATTCGTATTGATCGTCGTGGTATGTCGACAAAATTGTGTCATATTTTTGCAATCGCTTTGATTTTATCCCTCTGTTTTTGAAAGGAATTTGACAACGTGAAAGCAATACTATAAGAACAATCACCGACAAAGCAAGAACAGCTCCAATACTACTGCCGATAGAAACCGGCAGTTGCCAATTCGTTGTTGAAGCGTCCGTGCAAGTGCGATATGGTGAATGCGTGTAGTTCCTGTACACAACAAGACATATTTTGTAATATGTATCTGCAACTAAATTTCCGATTTCATATTCGTTTTCGGTCGGGTACAGTCTTGGTCCATATTGCACGTACGTGCTGGAGATCTTCTGATAATGTACCCTAAAACCTTGCACAAATGGCACATGGGCCGACCTTATATTCCAGCCAACTTGTATCGACGACGCTGTCGAGGACGATACGTCAAACGTATCCAGCATATTGTCTTCAAACTGTGTTGTAGTATCCATGTTTTCATGTAACCTTTTACCCCTGCCTACACAAATATTATTGGTATTAACAAAAATAATCGATTTCTGTTTATTTAAGTTTTGAATGACTACCTAGATTGGTTTTAAACATCTCATTTATCAAACTCTATAAAATATGTTACTTACAGAAATAATACTATACAAAGTTTCATTATGGCATATCTTGTCAATTAAATAATATACCCGCTGTCACTTCAAGGAATTGAATTGAATAGAAAAATACGTCATTTTACACCAACGATTAATTATTATAAACAATCCGTTGTAGATTTTCCCTGAGAACACTTTTGACCTTTATTGTATTTGTTTTGTTTTCGAACTGGGTTCAATTGCTCGTTGTTCTAAACACAGCGAGGTTTCTGAAAAAGGAAACACACACTTTTAATCACATTATTGTGAAAATCATACTTACCGATAATAATACGTCAGTGCTTTATACTGCGTATTATCAACCACAATGGGATCGTATGACGAACAAGGGAAGTATAAGTATGCGGATGATTATTGCTTGGAGACAAGAGATTAACTATCGTATGACGAACAAGGGAAGTATAAGTATGC
Source organism: Dreissena polymorpha (assembly GCF_020536995.1). Lineage (NCBI taxonomy): Eukaryota > Metazoa > Mollusca > Bivalvia > Myida > Dreissenidae > Dreissena > Dreissena polymorpha. The sequence continues at coordinate 10,662,030 of NC_068367.1, forward strand.
GGATGATTATTGCTTGGAGACAAGAGATTAACTATCGTATGACGAACAAGGGAAGTATAAGTATGCGGATGATTATTGCTTGGAGACAAGAGATTAACTATCGTATGACGAACAAGGGAAGTATAAGTATGCGGATGATTATTGCTTGGAGACAAGAGATTAACTATCGTATGACGAACAAGGGAAGTATAAGTATGCGGATGATTATTGCTTGGAGACAAGAGATTAACTATCGTATGACGAACAAGGGAAGTATAAGTATGCAGATGATTATTGCTTGGATACAAGAGATTAACTATCGTATGACGAACAAGGGAAGTATAAGTATGCGGATGATTATTGCTTGGAGACAAGAGATTAACTATCGTATGACGAACAAGGGAAGTATAAGTATGCGGATGATTATTGCTTGGAGACAAGAGATTAACTATCGTATGACGAACAAGGGAAGTATAAGTATGCGGATGATTATTGCTTGGAGACAAGAGATTAACTATCGTATGACGAACAAGGGAAGTATAAGAATGCGGATGATTATTGCTTGGAGACAAGAGATTAACTATCGTATGACGAACAAGGGAAGTATAAGTATGCGGATGATTATTGCTTGGAGACAAGAGATTAACTATCGTATGACGAACAAGGGAAGTATAAGTATGCGGATGATTATTGCTTGGAGACAAGAGATTAACTATTGTATGACGAACAAGGGAAGTATAAGTATGCGGATGATTATTGCTTGGAGACAAGAGATTAACTATCGTATGACGAACAAGGGAAGTATAAGTATGCGGATGATTATTGCTTGGAGACAAGAGATTAACTATTGTATGACGAACAAGGGAAGTATAAGTATGCGGATGATTATTGCTTGGAGACAAGAGATTAACTATTGTATGACGAACAAGGGAAGTATAAGTATGCGGATGATTATTGCTTGGAGACAAGAGATTAACTATTGTATGACGAACAAGGGAAGTATAAGTATGCGGATGATTATTGCTTGGAGACAAGAGATTAACTATCGTATGACGAACAAGGGAAGTATAAGTATGCGGATGATTATTGCTTGGAGACAAGAGATTAACTATCGTATGACGAACAAGGGAAGTATAAGTATGCGGATGATTATTGCTTGGAGACAAGAGATTAACTATTGTATGACGAACAAGGGAAGTATAAGTATGCGGATGATTATTGCTTGGAGACAAGAGATTAACTATCGTATGACGAACAAGGGAAGTATAAGTATGCGGATGATTATTGCTTGGAGACTAGAGATTAACTATCGTATGACGAACAAGGGAAGTATAAGTATGCGGATGATTATTGCTTGGAGACAAGAGATTAACTATTGTATGACGAACAAGGGAAGTATAAGTATGCGGATGATTATTGCTTGGAGACAAGAGATTAACTATCGTATGACGAACAAGGGAAGTATAAGTATGCGGATGATTATTGCTTGGAGACAAGAGATTAACTATCGTATGACGAACAAGGGAAGTATAAGTATGCGGATGATTATTGCTTGGAGACAAGAGATTAACTATTGTATGACGAACAAGGGAAGTATAAGTATGCGGATGATTATTGCTTGGAGACAAGAGATTAACTATTGTATGACGAACAAGGGAAGTATAAGTATGCGGATGATTATTGCTTGGAGACAAGAGATTAACTATTGTATGACGAACAAGGGAAGTATAAGTATGCGGATGATTATTGCTTGGAGACAAGAGATTAACTATCGTATGACGAACAAGGGAAGTATAAGTATGCGGATGATTATTGCTTGGAGACAAGAGATTAACTATCGTATGACGAACAAGGGAAGTATAAGTATGCGGATGATTATTGCTTGGAGACAAGAGATTAACTATTGTATGACGAACAAGGGAAGTATAAGTATGCGGATGATTATTGCTTGGAGACAAGAGATTAACTATCGTATGACGAACAAGGGAAGTATAAGTATGCGGATGATTATTGCTTGGAGACTAGAGATTAACTATCGTATGACGAACAAGGGAAGTATAAGTATGCGGATGATTATTGCTTGGAGACAAGAGATTAACTATTGTATGACGAACAAGGGAAGTATAAGTATGCGGATGATTATTGCTTGGAGACAAGAGATTAACTATCGTATGACGAACAAGGGAAGTATAAGTATGCGGATGATTATTGCTTGGAGACAAGTGATTAACTATCGTATGACGAACAAGGGAAGTATAAGTATGCGGATGATTATTGCTTGGAGACAAGAGATTAACTATTGTATGACGAACAAGGGAAGTATAAGTATGCGGATGATTATTGCTTGGAGACAAGAGATTAACTATCGTATGACGAACACGAGAAGTATAAGTATGCGGATGATTATTGCTTGGAGACAAGAGATTAACTATCGTATGACGAACATGGGAAGTATAAGTATGCGGATGATTATTGCTTGGAGACAAGAGATTAACTATTGTATGACGAACAAGGGAAGTATAAGTATGCGGATGATTATTGCTTGGAGACAAGAGATTAACTATCGTATGACGAACAAGGGAAGTATAAGTATGCGGATGATTATTGCTTGGAGACAAGAGATTAACTATTGTATGACGAACAAGGGAAGTATAAGTATGCGGATGATTATTGCTTGGAGACAAGAGATTAACTATCGTATGACGAATAAGGGAAGTATGAGTATGCGGATGATTATTGCTTGGAGACAAGAGATTAACTATTGTATGACGAACAAGGGAAGTATAAGTATGCGGATGATTATTGCTTGGAGACAAGAGATTAACTATCGTATGACGAACAAGGGAAGTATAAGTATGCGGATGATTATTGCTTGGAGACAAGAGATTAACTATCGTATGACGAACAAGGGAAGTATAAGTATGCGGATGATTATTGCTTGGAGACAAGAGATTAACTATCATATGACGAACAAGGGAAGTATAAGTATGCGGATGATTATTGCTTGGAGACAAGAGATTAACTATTGTATGACGAACAAGGGAAGTATAAGTATGCGGATGATTATTGCTTGGAGACAAGAGATTAACTATTGTATGACGAACAAGGGAAGTATAAGTATGCGGATGAATATTGTTTTGAGACAAGAGATTAACTATCGTATGACGAACAAGGGAAGTATAAGTATGCGGATGATTATTGCTTGGAGACAAGAGATTAACTATCGTATGACGAACAAGGGAAGTATAAGTATGCGGATGATTATTGCTTGGAGACAAGAGATTAACTATTGTATGACGAACAAGGGAAGTATAAGTATGCGGATGATTATTGCTTGGAGACAAGAGATTAACTATCGTATGACGAACAAGGGAAGTATAAGTATGCGGATGATTATTGCTTGGAGACAAGAGATTAACTATTGTATGACGAACAAGGGAAGTATAAGTATGCGGATGATTATTGCTTGGAGACAAGAGATTAACTATCGTATGGCGAACAAGGGAAGTATAAGTATGCGGATGATTATTGCTTGGAGACAAGAGATTAACTATTGTATGACGAACAAGGGAAGTATAAGTATGCGGATGATTATTGCTTGGAGACAAGAGATTTACTATTGTATGACGAACAAGGGAAGTATAAGTATGCGGATGATTATTGCTTGGAGACAAGAGATTAACTATTGTATGACGAACAAGGGAAGTATAAGTATGCGGATGATTATTGCTTGGAGACAAGAGATTAACTATCGTATGACGAACAAGGGAAGTATAAGTATGCGGATGATTATTGCTTGGATACAAGAGATTAACTATCGTATGACGAACAAGGGAAGTATAAGTATGCGGATGATTATTGCTTGGAGACAAGAGATTAACTATCGTATGACGAACAAGGGAAGTATAAGTATGCGGATGATTATTGCTTGGATACAAGAGATTAACTATCGTATGACGAACAAGGGAAGTATAAGTATGCGGATGATTATTGCTTGGAGACAAGAGATTAACTATCGTATGACGAACAAGGGAAGTATAAGTATGCGGATGATTATTGCTTGGAGACAAGAGATTAACTATCGTATGACGAACAAGGGAAGTATAAGTATGCGGATGATTATTGCTTGGAGACAAGAGATTAACTATCGTATGACGAACAAGGGAAGTAATAGTATGCGGATGATTATTGCTTGGAGACAAGAGATTAACTATCGTATGACGAACAAGGGAAGTATAAGTATGCTGATGATTATTGCTTGGAGACAAGAGATTAACTATCGTATGACGAACAAGGGAAGTATAAGTATGCGGATGATTATTGCTTGGAGACAAGAGATTAACTATCGTATGACGAACAAGGGAAGTATAAGTATGCGGATGATTATTGCTTGGAGACAAGAGATTAACTATTGTATGACGAACAAGGGAAGTATAAGTATGCGGATGATTATTGCTTGGAGACAAGAGATTAACTATCGTATGACGAACACGAGAAGTATAAGTATGCGGATGATTATTGCTTGGAGACAAGAGATTAACTATCGTATGACGAACATGGGAAGTATAAGTATGCGGATGATTATTGCTTGGAGACAAGAGATTAACTATTGTATGACGAACAAGGGAAGTATAAGTATGCGGATGATTATTGCTTGGAGACAAGAGATTAACTATCGTATGACGAAGAAGGGAAGTATAAGTATGCGGATGATTATTGCTTGGAGACAAGAGATTAACTATTGTATGACGAACAAGGGAAGTATAAGTATGCGGATGATTATTGCTTGGAGACAAGAGATTAACTATCGTATGACGAATAAGGGAAGTATGAGTATGCGGATGATTATTGCTTGGAGACAAGAGATTAACTATTGTATGACGAACAAGGGAAGTATAAGTATGCGGATGATTATTGCTTGGAGACAAGAGATTAACTATCGTATGACGAACAAGGGAAGTATAAGTATGCGGATGATTATTGCTTGGAGACAAGAGATTAACTATCGTATGACGAACAAGGGAAGTATAAGTATGCGGATGATTATTGCTTGGAGACAAGAGATTAACTATCATATGACGAACAAGGGAAGTATAAGTATGCGGATGATTATTGCTTGGAGACAAGAGATTAACTATTGTATGACGAACAAGGGAAGTATAAGTATGCGGATGATTATTGCTTGGAGACAAGAGATTAACTATTGTATGACGAACAAGGGAAGTATAAGTATGCGGATGAATATTGTTTTGAGACAAGAGATTAACTATCGTATGACGAACAAGGGAAGTATAAGTATGCGGATGATTATTGCTTGGAGACAAGAGATTAACTATCGTATGACGAACAAGGGAAGTATAAGTATGCGGATGATTATTGCTTGGAGACAAGAGATTAACTATTGTATGACGAACAAGGGAAGTATAAGTATGCGGATGATTATTGCTTTGAGACAAGAGATTAACTATCGTATGACGAACAAGGGAAGTATAAGTATGCGGATGATTATTGCTTGGAGACAAGAGATTAACTATTGTATGACGAACAAGGGAAGTATAAGTATGCGGATGATTATTGCTTGGAGACAAGAGATTAACTATCGTATGGCGAACAAGGGAAGTATAAGTATGCGGATGATTATTGCTTGGAGACAAGAGATTAACTATTGTATGACGAACAAGGGAAGTATAAGTATGCGGATGATTATTGCTTGGAGACAAGAGATTTACTATTGTATGACGAACAAGGGAAGTATAAGTATGCGGATGATTATTGCTTGGAGACAAGAGATTAACTATTGTATGACGAACAAGGGAAGTATAAGTATGCGGATGATTATTGCTTGGAGACAAGAGATTAACTATTAGCAATCGAGACATAACAAAATGTACTTAAAGATGTGCAATCCTTAAAACATAAAGGTTTCCATAATACATGAAGACAAACAAATGATTTCTTCAAATGTAAATTATTAAAATAATGTGTCTTGCATGGTTGCGAATGAAATTGCATTTCTTTCATGTGAAATGTAATACGCTTCAGATTGTTTTTGTATGACTGATGACCGAGTACATTAAAACTAAGTGGTAATGAAGGTTTCTAAGCTTTAGATCTATTAAAATGTTTTGAATTATCACCAAGTTTATTAATGACGCTCATGTATATAAACAGACGCACTGTTTATGTGAAGAATATAATCACCGCGACATGCATGCACACGCAATATATAAGAAATATGTTAGGAGTGGCAAGCCAGGCGGCCATAAAGCTGAGGATGGCCAAATCTTAAACGTACGTATGTTTTCGGACTTGTACTTCTTAATAAGTCTGCTAATAAGCACTTATATTATCGGCAAGAAGACGTATCTGGTTTTAAGCAAGTATTTAAAGAAAGAATGTTTTATATATATTCCATTCAAGCACTGTTTGTTCTTTAATTAATGTATTGTAACGCTGAGTCACTTTGATGTGAATGATTGCACAATTCACTGTGTGACATTCATTAAAAATCCATGAGATATGTCCGTTACATTACATCAGTTTCTAATGCCCACTTCATATGTATTCGTCTTTTTTATTCCGTATTGATCGGATTCTCACGTTCACTTGCGTTCGAAGAGACATTAACGCCGTGAAAGTGATATGTATGCTAATAATTTCTGCGAAAAAACATTCATTTGCGTTTATACATTGTTTCGATTGGATCCCGTCACTTAGATGTCTTTATTTATTCAATATTTTTGTCCAAGCCATAACAACGACGAATTTGTCATAAATACAGGTACTTTCAGACAATATTGAGTTTATTAATAAAACAACTGTAATTATTTTGCAATTACACATAAAATACATTGTTTACTAAAGATAATGCTCGATATTATTATCATATTATCGTTAACATTTTTTAATCCTAATGGAAGATTATTTCACATCAGGTGATACACACATCATTAACATTTAGCGCATACGTTTGACCTGAGTTTGGTGTTCATTCATATACTATAAAACGTGTTGTTGTTATTAATGTTTTCATTTATATATTAGCTATATAAAATAACCCAACAAACACTTTCTGTCTGGAACCAATTTACTAAAGAACATTTTCCCCAAGATATAACATACACGACATAATGAGATTATTAAATAAGAACTTGCATCTGATCCACTGCCTTTAACTCAAGAAAATACATCTAATCGGAAAAGCAATAAAGATTTGAATACAATAATTTAAAATTATGTCATATAAGAAAAGGAGATAGAATTTAAAATCTTCGTAGAACAGAATTACACTGATATTCATCATTATCTTGCTCTTCTGTCTGATATGCGTTCCTTTCATAAACGTTAACAAATTAGCTTCATTTAATGTTTTGTAAATATCTCTTATTCCTGGAATCCAGCGCATGGTTGTCCTGGTAATGTTTACCATTATGTTGTATAAACCGCAGACAGGTTAATGAGGGGTATACGGTTTCGAATATCTCCTGAAAATATATGTAATTAAACCTGGTTTCACGGACGTAAAATCGCATTACAGCGATATTTTAGGTGGCTTCCGAAAGTTTCAACTTTTGGCTTTTTTCACGCTTGTTTGTTCAATTATGTGTGCGAACTTTTACATGATATAAATTGCATTATTCGCGTATGAACTACTTTTGAATATGCTATTTCAATAGTACCAATTACAACGCGAAGAACAAGTATTTTGATATTCGATATTCATGATAAAGAGAAAATTTCTTTTAGTTCATGCTTTTAGACGACAGCATAAAATGCTCTAGAATTGCTACACTTTCCGAATGCGCATTCGTTAAGATATTGTCCGCGGAGTAATGAAATTATGCCTTATAAAATATACTATTTTTGAATGATTTAACGTGATCACGGCATCATGATTCGAACATCCAATCATAAAAACTGTGTTTTAATACAAATATATGCTACAAAATGCTCTTTGTAATACAAGTTGTACTTTCGTATGCAAACATATACATTTCAAATAGGCTTCTATTTATTTATCATATCCAGCGAGGAACCATTTTAAAATTAATTTAAATGCTGCACAGCTGTACACAACCAATAAGTAGTATGGTGATTTTAGCAAATGTTTGTTGGAAGCGTCTCATGCACATATTGACGCAAAATAGTTCTTCATATATACCATCAAACGACGGGCATACGCGCAAAAGTTAGTTTAGAAGCGATCATTGTTGATGAAATGGCATGTAGGCTTCATTAATATGACATCGTATGATTACAACAAATATGTGATTTACTGCCGTTCATCTATTGTTTAATAGTTATTTACCAATTAAAAAAAACTATTTAAAAATAATTCACAAATTTATCTTATAACAAAATCACAAATTATCATTTCACTCTAGCAAGAGTAACATTACAAGGTTAAAATTCATTGGAATTTACCACGCACACACCACGTAGCATGTCATAAAATAACTTATAGAAGTACATGCGGATATTTTGTAAATTGTTTCAATTATGTTGTGTATAAGTCATTATAGGTCTCTATGAAACTGTTATCAATATAGTTTACTGATAGTAGTATGAATCTTTTAAGACAACTGTTATCTTTGTCCAACTAAATTAAATTCCGATATTGCCAGGAATCCCCCTATGCTTTGATATATATTTAAACTTTTTTTATTTCACGCACAAAACTAGTTATTATTCTCATTTTTCCAGTTGGTTTAATTGAATGAATTACACTTTTACAAACATGCAAAATACTTAACAATATGCATATTTTATTAAATGAAATGTGGTTATTTGCAACACGATTCCACAAGCTCTATAATACCTTAGCACACTCATTTGCTGCTATGATAACTATCCACAATTCCGTTCCGTAAGTTATCACAGAACATCGACTGACGGACATATCCAGTCACGTTCCTAGTAACGTTGTATGATGAAAAGAAATATACTCCATATATTGACTGCCTGCTGGCAATTGATGAAATTCTATTTCGAGCCTCGCTGTACATATTAATAAATGCCACAAGCGAAGAGGCAGCGTAGGGATTGCAAGTCAATGTAACAATTGATCGTTCGTAGTAAGAGAGTATAGAGAACAATCTTGCTCTAAATAGACCGACTGCAAACGACGGACGATGCTTTGCATAAGAACAACTATACTTTTGCTTCTCAAGTTATAATTGTCCCTCGAACAAAGGAACGATCTTATGAATGGCGACACGCACTGACATCATCTATTATTCAAAGTAACAATTCACCTGCTGAATCGATGTAATATATATAGGATCTGGCACGAGTTGTCATATCATACCATATTTTATTAAACGAGTTCATGAATTTTGTTAGTAAGCGAGCCTTTGTCGAGCTTACTAACGAATTTCATGGACGAGTTTAATAAAATATGGTATGAAATGACAACGAGTGTCAGATCTTTTTTTATCACATGCTTTTAAATGTGCACAGTAAATAAATATTAACGCAAACATAATGATAAATCCCGAATGTTGTTTACATTTCGTGACGTCATTTGACGTTGCAACGTCATTTCAGCAAAATAACAAAATTCAATTTGTCAATCGAACGAAAATAAGCCAATGAAAATGCGTAAAGTGTATATTACACATGTGCAATATAAAAATAATATGATTATAGGTGCTACCTAATTTACGGGCAAAAGCTTTTTAAGTTTTTTTGATAACCATGTATTTTTAATAAATATATGGACATGATTGTGTTCAAAATATTATAATTGTTGCAATAATTAAGTAATGCATCCAAAAAAATCAATCTTAAAACAAGTTACATGTTCCTAGCTTAAAGATCTAGCATCTTATTATTTCTTTTTTCTAGCCACAGGAATTTATAGCTTGTTCGGTGTCTGTGGTATAGGGATGGGGTGTCTGCTAACTGGCTTAGTCACTGGGAGGTCTCTGTATTGATCCCTTAAGTGGGTAATTTATACCAAATTATGCGACTATCGACCGCTAACTCATATTGTGCGTATTTGGTATAAATAATTATAATAATAATGTTTAATAAATACGCACAATATCTATGAGTTAGCGGTCGATAGTCGCATAATTCGGTAAAAATAATAATGATAATAATGTTCAATGTCAAAAATCTCTAAAAGCAACAGACGTAAGGTGTCTTCTGATTGGCTTACTCTCAAAGGTCGGTAAAAACTGTACGTCGAAGTACATTACTTGTTCTACCTAGAAGGTCTTGTAGACTTTCGACGTCATGGTATGTCATATAGACACTAAGTACTGGTCCTACCCAGGAAACAGTTTGATTCATCAAATGTCTCAATTCAACTGGACAGCTTGCTAAAGCAGTTGCATTTAGCATACAGTACACTGATTTAACATAATCAAAATCATGTGATGTGTCAAATCAATTTTGATTGACAAATTTGACAGGATTTTTTTAATTCAATAAGTTTTAGACTGTCAAATAACACACACTACGTATTGAAAGCCATACCTGGAGCTTTTGTCTGTATATCACTGACTTCATCAGAAGAATAATTTCTACTGTTGGGAAACGTTAACACCACTAATTGTCTTATTATTTATTATCAATGTATAATTATGTGTAATAGCATAACAACATACTTGTTTTGCAATTAAAATATTTAATAAATACAGGTATCTTGCAGGTTTCTAATTTTCTTTCGCAAACTATTGTTGAATAGTTTAAATTTTGTCGCCACTAAAAAACTAGCCATTTTGTAGCAATTCTAAAATCACAGTCTAAACTGCATACACTTAGCTCTATAGTTACAATTTGAATGCAAATATTAGAATGCATCATGTTATATCATCCATATTTTTTTATTTAAACATACAAATAACACATAACACAGAACATATATAAAAAGGTATGTGGTATTGTGTGGAGATACAAAACACTTCACATCATTTATTTGCACATAAAATAATAGTTACAAAATAAGTAAAACTAAAACACTGTCATCAACCTACATTTCAAAAATATTTACGTATATGAAATTACAAAGTGGTTTTATTGTATTACCTTTTACAAAATTAACATTGCTGGTTTTGTACTAGCCATAAAACATTTATCATGGATTAACAAGTAACAACCAATTTATTAATTACACAATAGAACGCAAAATCATATTAATTGCATTATGCATTTACTAAACAATCTATTTGCTACTGTTTAGAATTACACTATTTTACTAAAAATGATCACAGGTACTTAGTGCTTTTACAAAACTTGTGGTAAGTTTTGTATTACTAGTTTGACAATTATCGGCAGACACTTGTCGATATACAGACACAATTTGCATGGGAACTTTCATATTTTTTCAGCATACTTGCCTTCAAATTGTTAATTTAACAACCCTTTGACATTGTTTGCACATCTGATCTTATTATACCATAGCTGATTTTTGTTTATAGATATACATATATACAGACTTTTTAAAGTTCTATAAAAGTTCACACATCTTCCATCCAAGTAAACAAACAGAACCAATAAAGATCACCACAGATAATAACTGTGTGTATAGCTTGGAAATTTTGATAGTTCAGGAATCCCTCCTTTGTTGATTTCTGTAAACCAAAATGTCAGTTTTGCTGGATAGAATGGCTTGTATGATGCCCAGCTCTTGCCTTGGCAGAACAGCTTCTAAAAACAGAAAACCAACAAATATCTTAAAATTTGATCAATTATGCAGACAATTTATAAATGTCTTGTTTTTGTTCATTTCGAATCTGGAAGATTTTTTTATGTAAGATTGTGGTAAGAAAATCCAACGGTATCGGATTTTGTGGTTTTAGGCCTAAACTAATTATAGTGATATGTAACCTTTCGGGATATCGGTAAAGTGCGAGCAGACGTGGTGTAAATACGTTAAAAAATAAAGCTAAAAGACTAAAAAGTTAGATCGGAATATCATTAAATTTTGTGAATAAATGTGTTACTGGTGGACAAAAACGACAACTTACCAGAATATTGCCCATGATCGCACGTAAAACTTCTTTCTGAGAGCGAATGCAAAATGCGTCACAAATTCTGACAAATAAACAGTAGGGTGTCGTTATTGAAATACCGCGAGAATACTGGAAGAATTGAGATGCCAACTATAATGTTTCAAACAAATATTTTTTTAACAAGCGTTTTTGATTTGTCAGGATAATAATGCCAATAAGATATCGAAAAGATCAAAGCAAATAAATTCGACAGAAATTTGAGATTCGGCAATATATTAAAGACGGGTTATGTTCACTTGTGTTTGGTAAAGACTGTCACTATATGAAGTGAACCAGTCTTCGGCTTATACCCACTGAAGAAGAGCATTCAGGGGAGATAATTGAGTGATGACTTAATTCTGGAACGGTTGCGAAGAAAAACAAATAATGCGAGAATATTTAGTGCGATTCGCTACACAATTATGATGTCATTGATATAACTTTTCCTGAGGTATGTATTTTCAGTTGAATAAGCATATGTCAAAGTGTTTTTGATTTGTTCAAGGTCATAAATAGCATCGCGAAAATATATGTCGCTAGGCAAATTTTGTTGAGACGTATCCATATGTGGTATTCTTATGTAATTTTATGTATAAATTCCCAATTGTATGAACGGTCAACGCCCGCTTCGCGGGCTTTTGCCCGTATCATGTAATGGTCATATTACAGTGGAATCAGGGTATGACATGTGGTAAAATTAATAACATCATAATTCCATCTGCGTATGACTTGCTTCCCACGAGTCTCATACATATTGTACGGTTGAAACAATATTGTCATAGACCGTTCGCCACAGTGTAGAAACTTTCCCGTGAAATGAACATAACAATAAGCTTTTTTGAAGTCGATGACATTACATTGTATATGGGTAAAATTGAAACGGTAAGGAAGGTTTACGTTAATATATTTGTCGCAGCGTAGAAACATTTCCTTGTCAGACTCATTGCCAATTAGCCATTTTGACGTCGACGACATTTTGTTCTATTTGTTTACGGTTTTAACGATCAGGAATGTTGAAGTTGTTGTTGATGTTAAGAATACAATCAACGCGACTTGTATGCACAATATGTATTAACACAATACAACTTCCATTTAGGCCCATATGGCATTAGAATTGCCATCAAGGCAGCCATAAATGGGTTATGGTTCAACTCACAACCGCATTTGAGTGTTCCATGTAAATGTTAATTAGTCTGGTTATATAATTATGTTCATTTAATGCAGTCTCATCCGTTATCACAAAAGTATTTAATAAAAATGTTAAAATTTATTATTTTTTATAAAATTGATTGTTCGTTAATGAATGTATTTCAAAGTTGGGACTGTAAATGATTATGCAATACAATGCGTGAGAATTATGAAAAATTCATTAGATTTGACCGTTTCATTAAAACTCTTTATAGGAACCACTTAGTAGATATATTCGTTTTTTATTCCATATGAATTGACTTCTAACGTTCAGTTGCGTTCGAAGAGATATTAACGCCGTGAAAGTGATATGTATGCTAATATGTTCTGCATTTATACATAGTTCCGATCGGATCACGTCACTTTGATGTGTTATTTGTTCAATATTTTTTCCAAGCTATAACCATGTCAATTTTGCGCCAAGATATCCAAACTGCTTCGAGCGAACGCGAGACTGGCTGTGGGCAGCGTCGGAAGAACGACGTATGCAAGAGAACTACGTCGTGCTTCGAAGCTACCCGAAGCTAATATCGCATTCGCTCGTAAATGGTCGGATATCGTAGCCGGAAATTCACATGGAATATATTGTGACACAAAAAAAGAACGAGCATATTTTATCGCGTCAAATCTTTGTAACCAGACCACATCTAGCGTTGAAATTTTAGCTATTGCTATAAGAAACATTGATTGTGTTTATGTTAATATTTTTTTACGAAATATTGTACGAAAATTCGTGGATTTTGAGTTTGTTGGGCTTTTAACACGTCGTTTACAATAAGCTCTATACTTTCGACCCGTTAGTTGAATACTAGTACGGTAAATTTGGACCCTCTATGTATAACATGATTTCACGAATTTCAGTTTTTCACAAAAACTAGCAATAAAGTGTTGTTGTAATTATTATGTTAATGTCAAATTTTCGTAAAATCATATCCGCATATATGTCTGCAGGTGTTCGTTGCACTTCAAAATAAATGAATTATTCTCTGAATAAATAAATAAATCATGGCAATATTCTGCAAGCGTCGCTTTTAAATGCGCTTAAAGATCGCAGGTTGATGTGTGCTTTGTATATTGGAAGTGCATGGCAAACGCGAATGACATATGGAACCAACCATTACCTTTTTGAAATGTTTTATAAGAGACGGAACTGATCTGATAGATGATTATGCTGATTGACAAGTATTGTGCGATTGCCATGGGTGATATTCAGTTTCACTTAAACCGCGAGTGACATGCTTCACATGCGACTTGAATGAATAGTGCAAATATTATTGATCCACTCATTTTGACAATCCTGTGACCTAAGTAACGCACTGAATTGCTTAATATATATATATGATTCCCTATATATATATATATATATATATATATATATATATATATATATATATATATATATATATATATATGTATATACCGTACATATTTTTGTTGTAGCCTTTTTCATTAGTTCTTTGACCTTATAATTACTATTTAAAAATTTATGTTAATGTGCAGCTTTTCTTGTATATGACCGTTGTTTAGCATGTAACTTACGATTGTTTGTAAATGGTTCATATGTGTATTTATAAACACGCACGAAATCTTTCGTAAATGCGAACCTTTTTATTTTGTTATATAAAACTGTGTTTTGAGGTCAAGTTTAATAAGTACAAGCCAAAACCCTTTTCTGTCCGGAATTGATCTTCTAAAGAAGATTTTCCCCCGAAATACGACACAAAGAACAATAGATACCAAATCAAGATATTGCATCTGATCCATCAATTGCTGCCTTTACTTCGGGAAGGAACATCTTATCGGAAAAACAATCGTGATTTGAACAAAATTATTTACAAACGACATCTTGAAAAAAAAACGAAATTTAAAAGCTGCGCACAACTGAATTAGATTTGTATTGATGATTATTTTCTCTTCTTATATGAGTAAGTCCAATTTATCTGGGAGGTTGTCCAATCTTTCTGATATGTGTTCTCTTCATAAACGTCAACAAACTAGCTTCATTAAATGGTTCGTAAACATATGTTTTTCCTGGAATGCTCCCTATTTTGTTGTATACACCGCATACAGGTTAATGCGGGGTATAAGGTTTCGATGCTCTCCGGATTGCACATATTCGTAATTTAACCTGTTTTCACGGACGTTAAGTCACATTACAACAACATCTTGGTTTGATTCCGAGAGTTTCAACATTCTATGCGGACTTTCCAATAATATACACACGACTTTCACATTAAGGTTTATTATTTAAATTACATACGCTTATGTTTTCATAATATCAAAAGTATAAATCATCGCGCGAATAAGAAGTAATTTCATAGCCAATATATTGTCCATGGAAAAAATAAAATTATTTCTTAACAAGGATACTTTCATGAACGTTTTAACGTGATAACGTTACCATTGTATGGAAACCAAACTACAGTGTTTTAATACACGTATATGTACTAAAATTGCGCGTTTTAATGCACTAACTTGCGTACACAAGCACACAATTTCATATGAACGTTTATTTATATATCATATCTAGCGAGAAAGCATTTTAAATTTGATTTAAATGCTACATAACCAATAAATCGTGTGGTGATTTTGAGCAAATGTTTATTGAAAGCGTCTCATGCATATATTGGCGCAAAACACAAATAGTACTTACTATTTCACATCATATGTTGTACAACGCGAATGCGCGCAAAGGTTTGTTTAGAAGCGAAAATAGTTGATGCATCATAAATAAGACGTCATATGATTACAAAAATGTAACTCACTGTCGTAAATGTTTTGTTTCTTCATTGGTGTCTATTATTGAAGAGTTTGAAGTTTACATTGACAAGAATGATATTCACAAATTAAAAAAAGTATTTCAGTGTTACCTTATTTAAAAAAATACACATGATAATTTCACTCTTGCTATAGTAGATCTAGCATTATAAACTAAAATTTTATGGAATTTTCCACTCATACACCGCATAGCAAAATATTAAATTACTACTACTACTACTAATAATAATAATAATAATAATAATAAAATCTTTATTTAAAGAAGATAGACTTGTTAAGAAATACATCAGATGAAATTACATAATATGCAATTTATATAATACATTTCTTATTTTCAACAAGGTCTTCTAACCAGATACAATTTACAACAAATACATCATATTTCATCTTGAGCAATAAGAACAAAACATACAGAATCATATATGCATGCACATATAATGATATATATTATAATTTAAAACAAATGACAGACATAAAAATACAATAACCATCTATGCAAGAACAGTATTTAAACATTAAACTAATGTTATTTACTAAAACAACATGAAGCATGTTCAGTTTATTTCATAAAGTGTGGAAATAAGATAAGCTTTTAATTTTTTCTTAAATGTAATTAAATTGTTTGTTTGACGTATATATTGGGGTAACGAATTCCAAATTGTTTTGCTAGAAAATTCAAACGATTGTTTGAAATAGTTTGTTTTGGGTATTCGCACTAGCTTTAAATCCCCCTTTTCGCAAGATCGCAAGTTATAGTGATTATTTTGTGAAGGTGTCAAAAGGTCACGTATGTATGTTGGGGTTTGATTGTGAAATGCTTTAAATACAATAACTGACGTGAAATAGTGATTACGCTGTTCGAAAGTCAACCATTTTAGATCTTTAAATAGTGTTTTTGAATTAGTGTTGTACTTTTTATTTAAAATATGTGCACCACAACGCTTTTGTATTTTGACTATTCTATTAATTTCCGTTTTGGCCGCTGAACTCCAGGTAACGCATGCGTAGTCGGATATAGGTGAGATATAACCATTATAGAAGAGCTTACGCATTTCAACGGTTAGATATGGTTTTATTTTTTGCAAAAGAAACATTCGTGATGACATTTTAATGGTTGAATATGCGGACCAATGTTATCAGCTTTTTGAGTTAAATTGTTTAGAAGTCATTTATATATTTGTACTAATCAGTTATTAATATCGTTTACTTACAGTGGTATTTTCCTTTTGATACAACTGTTTTCTTCGTTGAACTTAATTGAATTCCGATATTGTCAGGTAGCTGATGTGTATTTTATACGGTTTTAGTCCACTCACAACACTAAATATCCTTATTTTTCAATTTCGTTTAATTGTATATATAACACATAAACAAACAAGCAAAATATTTTTCAATCTGCATATTTGATAAAGTACACTGTGGTTATTTGTATTTAAACACGATTCCCAAAGGTCTATAAAACCAGAGCGTGCGCATTGGCTGCTATGTTAGCTATCCACAATTCCGTTCCGTTACTTATCATAGAACATCGGTGACTGACATTTCCAGTCACGTATCTAGTAACTTGTATTGTGAAAATAAATATACTCCATATATTGACTGCCTGCCGACAATAGATGACATTCTATTGCGAGCATCGCTGTACATATTTATAAATGCCACAAGAAAGCGAAGAAGCAGCATGGCGATTGCGAGTCAATGTTACGAAATTGATCGTTCGTCGATAGTGAGTATAGAGAAAAAAATTCTTGCTTTAGAAAGACCGGCTGTACCATACGGACGAAGCTTTGCATTTAAGCGATGATTTTGCCATGATAACGATTTCTGGACTAATTATCGACGATTCATTTTTTTTGCCTACAAACCTACCATAGTTTAGTCGTTTCCACTTAAAGATAAAATTTCGTTTTTGAATTGACGTTTAAATTGATGTTCGATTGTGGAATCTTTATTGTTGATAATAAAGCAGAAACAGAGAACCAACAAACGCAGCATTCTACTCAACAAATGTATTTGTAGAAGTATTTTCCGCTAAAAATGCTTATATTTGATGCATAGAGCATCACGACGTTGTTTGATTAAAAAATCCTTTTTATGCCCCCCGAAGGATGGCATTTTTTTTTTAACTGTCCGTCACTCCATCCGTCTGTCTGTCTGTCAATCAGTCTGTATGTTCGTCCGAAAACTTTAACATTAATCATAACTCTTGCAATATTGAAAATAGCAACTTGATTTTGGCATGCATGTGTATCTCATGCAGCTGCACATTTTAAGTGGTGAAAGGTCAAGGTCATACTCGAAGGTCAAAGGTAAAATATATGGCTTCACAGGGGCACATAATGGGACATTCTGTTTCTTACAAACACAACCCTTGTTGATTATAATATATAATCTGTTTTCCAATGATTTTAATGAAATATGATTTTTTTTTAAATGAAATACGTATTTAAATCATTCAAGTTTATTTTTTGACAATATCGTTTCTAAATTTTCAACTTCGAAGAAACATAAACTAATCATCATGATAAACTACGCTAAATGCAGTTAACCATCTTCCAAAAAGATACTTTATCATGACCTTAAAATCAAATAGTGATAAGGGTTCTATTTATGGCACAAGTTCGTATTTTTATTGGTCTGAATTGATGTTTATTGATATTCAGGCACGGATGGGCGTAATTGATATGGTGAATGTCATTCACAGAGTTAAAGTTAATGCTATTATAAGATTGGAGAGCCCTTATCAAATCATTTGATTTCACCATGTGCTGCGATGATTTTGTTAATATAGAAATACAAATTACGCTATATTCTAACGCATTTAATGAACGTGGGTGTAAATGTTATACTCTACAAGTTGTGCTGCACTTTTATACATAAATATATGCTATTTGCATTTCATCTCACAGTGGCTTTGATAGATATTTGTTTAAGAAGTAAAACTTCAAATGTAGCTTTTATTTTTATGCGTGCGTTTCTACTGAAACGGTGTTTTATATTTTTTTTAAAGATATGATAATGAAGAAACGTACACTTAGATACATGGCCGCGCACTGCTGTATCTTTTATAAAACGAACAGTTAAAAATAAATATGTGTGTTATCTTTGAAACGATTATTATACGAAGAATCGAGAAATCTCGTGCTAAAGATTCCAGCTCTGATTGATGAATGAATATTTCTCAGAATAACATGTTTATTGATAAGTGGTTCAATCTCAGCCCATGGCAACATCTTGTTAGTGGTCTTAATACTGCCAATTTGTGGTTACTTACGAGTACTTTGAATTTCCCCAACAGCATAAGGCAACACTAAAACTGAAAAATCTATTAGTAAAATCTGAAAAGCATGACAATGATGCTGCTATTCAAAATAAGTCTAAACTTTTTTGAGTCTGGTAATTTAGTGGGTTACAACGTGACAATCAAGATGGTTACGTCCCTGCCGAAACAGGTATTTGTCGCCGTTTTATTCGCATTTTTACCTGGGTTTAAAGTGTAAATGCCGCTCACGTTTCAACCATAGCATTAAGAAAGTGATCGGCGTTTATTTCCTAAAAATATTCGCTTTTATATCTCGACTGTTGCGCAAAGAATTTTCTAAACGGAGGCTGCAATTTTGTGATCCCGCTTAGAAATTTCGTTGCGAGAAAAGTCGAGAACTAGAGCGAATGTTAAAAGACACTGTCACTGTTTTGCTGATATGGCTGGAAAGTTAGCGGCATATAAACTATTAATAAGTAATAAAGGGTAAAACTCGTCTTAAAATACCTGTCTTGGCATGAACTCCGTCATCTTGACTTCATTTAAATAATCACGTGAGTACCCTCTTTTGGTAAATATATTAGGTAGGAGTGCTGGAAACACTACGGTTCGAACATAATGAAACCAGACCACATCAACTTTAAAAATACAAACACATATCTCTACATTTTCAAAGAGCCTTATAATGGCATCCAATAAATATTTTATGAACGTCAACTGCCACTGTTTGATCATTTTATAGAGATAATTTGTTTGTAGCATAACAACGGATTTTAAGTGAAGCTGGCCATAATCGCAGTTTTTAATAAAGATTTCAGTCTGTCGCCATTTAAGGATAATAGACTCTAATTAGAAAAATATATGTGTGTGGAGAAATGTGAAAGGTTCAGGAACCCACTCTTTGTGACCTGAAGTCAATAAATTGTCGTCAACGCAGACTTGTTTCAACTTAAATCTTTCCACGTGACATTAAACATATTTTTTATATCATTGTATACCATGAATACATGTGCCAGATGTAGTAACTGATTGGGAAGCATGTACCGTCTTAAAGGTAATGATAGTTTTGAACAATAACACAAATACATTTGTTTCTCGAGTAATCATTGTTTCACGAACATAGAAACAAGATTATGAATGGCGGACACGCAATAGCATTATGTATTATTCAAATTATTCAAATTAACAATTTACCTGCCTAATCGATGTAACATAATTAATAATATCATGTTTCCATCTGTGTATGACTTGCTTCCCACGAGTCTCATACAGATTGCACTTTTGAAACAATACTGTCCTGGACCATTGGCCACAGCGTAGAAATATTCCCGTGAAATGAACATTACCAATTTACTATTTTGAAGGGTCAATGCCATTATATTGTCCGGTATATTGGTACAGTTGTAACGATGAGGAATGTTGACGTTGGTATATTTGCCGCAGATTTGAAATATTCACTTGACAGACACATAGCCAATTATCAATTTTGACATCGATGACATTTTCTTCTTTATAAATACGGTTGCAACAATGAGGAATGTGAGCTGTGTTTTATTTGCAGGTCTTTAATAGCCAACCACGGGATGTCAAATTGTCCAATAAGAATTGTTCTTGACTGCAATATAATGCTCTTATGTTCGAAACAATTATATACATAAACAACTTTGCAGTTAATGTGAACATTCATTTGCATCATGAAAAAATACATTAAAAACATCAATTCGCGTCTTGAACTACCCTCTAGTGCTTTTGTGCAGTTAGGCTATCGGTTAATTAAGACTTTATACATGAATATATAGGTCCTTCAATTTGAACAATAATGCATGTAGACTCAAAATTGTGAATCAGTTACAGATTTTAACGGAATACAACTGGTCGGTTGGTTAAATGTATCTTAAAATCCGCTCATTGATTTTTATGAAATGTACTAGTCGGTGTTAAAGATGACTTGAAGTATTGTGAACAGTATTCGAACTTTGAAGTAAATTATTTATTTTACAAGGTACCAAATAAAATAATCATGATAAGTATCGTATCTCTAATAGAGCTTCTTTGGAATGCGTTGTACGTTTGTTCTATCATAATACTACCAAAGTATTTTACGTCCTCCGAAATTAAAACTCGTAATTTTTCACAATAACTAAATTTTACCATGCAGACAAAATGTTTGTGCTTTTCAATTTCTTTTACAGGAAACTAGGAAACAAATTGTAAAATGTTACCTGAAATAAAATAATGAAAAATTATTTATTTTAAGAAAAAATAAAAATATCAGTTTACGTTCAGATGTTTTGATGTATAAACATGTTGATATATACATATTAATGGTTCCTTTCCTTCAGGCATCGTATGCGCGCCTTTAAGTTACAACCGCTACACGTGAAAAATTAATATATATTTTTAAGACACGACACGGTATCAGACATGTTCTAAATTTGCGTGAAATAAAGCAGACACAAGTGCGTCTTGCCTTAGTTTGAGCACAGTTGAAAGTCGAGACGAAAGTGCGTAGGTAACTGGTTGTTTAAAATAGCCTATAATAAATACATGTACAGTCATACACACACAATTCTAGCGCGATACATCAATTAAAACCCAAACTATTTAGTAACATACCAACTTAAGTATTATCTAATTTCAGTTGCTGTGATTACCTTCATCCAACTCTCTTCAAATGCAATACCAAGCTAGGTATACATATAAGCTACCAACATACAAAGTTTTAGAACAATATCAGCATCAAAACTAAACATATATAGTGAACACACTTTGTGATTTGTTTTTGAAAAAGTTACCTAGATCTTGAACCAACTTGTCCCGAACGGAATTACCCGACTTCCGAACGGAATATTCCGACTTTCGAACGAAATAACCCGACTTACCCAAAGTTAAAACCCACGCCTATGCATAGAAGAAACTAGCAAATCAATTTTCAGCACATACCTTCATAACAACTATATTTATTTATAGGAAACCAATTTTATATTTCCGTTACAGTGACAAAGATCTTGACCTTACTGGTCCCAAAAACAACCCTAAGCTAGTTCTGCATGTAACTGACCTACTCATAAGTTTGTGTCACAATACATCTATCCAACGTCACGTAATTGAGAGATACTCATTTTTTTAGTAAAAGCGACATTGACCTTTGCAAGAAAATCCAAAAATACAATCCCAATCTAAATCACCATGAAAGCTTGCAATATCATAGCCTTTCATCAAGGTTGGTCGATTTAAATAAAATGAATTCATCGGAAACCACATATTTGCTGTTTTGTCCGTTATACGAAACAGTCACCTTGACCTCGATCCGCCGTGTTCAAATCGCTATTTCAAACTTGGTCTTTGTCTAAGCGTAATATTTACAACGTTGCAGTGCAAAATATTTATTAAAATTAAGTTTATTAGCGGAAACTATGTTTTAATTTAACAAATCGTGGACGTGACCTTGATCGATCCGGCCAAAAAAACAAGGATTCAATAGTATTTGCGAGAGATGGTATTGATAACGTCCAGGACTTGTGTCTATGTTTCATTGTACTTAATATAGGTCGATAACGGGTTAAGTCATTGGAAACTCACTCTCTATCTTAATGCGAACATTTTTAACAAACATTGTTAAATTAGCAATTTCAACACTCATGCGGAATCTGGCGTTTACAACATACACTAAGATTTTTGTATTGCATAAAGTCGATGATGACGTGTCTTGAAAGCTGTTTTCATCTTATATTGTATTATACAAAAACAAGCTGCAACACGCTTTCCAAGTTTGCTGAAATATTGTCTTTGCATAGTCTTCTGTATTTACTGTGCAGAAATACTGAAATGCCTTTATCTAGATTAAGTAGTGTAATAGTCACGAAGCACTATTATTATTCATTGCTTAAATATGTTGATGTATTTAAGATGCACGTTGATTTATTAGTGAATTACTTTGAAGTGGAAAATACTTATTCTGTTTATGTTTCAAGCCAATTTTGTTAACATAATTCCTGTTAAGTTTATATGCCCCCGCAGGAGGGCATCTAGTGGGGGCACTGTCCGGCTGTCCGTCCGTCCGTCTGTCCGTCTGTCTCTCTGTCTGTCCATCTTTCCGTCACACTTTGAGTTTAGGTTTCGAAAAATGCTCATAACTCCTATTTCGCTTCAGATGTAACCGTCATATTTGGTAGGAATATGTATATGGACAAGGCCTTTCCATACGCACACAAATGTTAACCCCTGTGACCTTGACCTAGAACTTAGGGTCCGGGTTTAGGTTTCGAAATCTGCGTTTAGGTTTCGAAAAATGCTCATAACTCTTCTATCAAAGCGTTTTTCGGGGGCATATGTCATCGCATGGAGACAGCTCCTGTGTATTATTAAGAAGGTTTACCTGATTGTTTTATTACTTTTTTAATGGATCTTTTTATATTACATTATAAGATTGCTGAATGTAAGTATCACATTTAATTATAGTGTACTTTATTTTATTCCAGTTGTCAAGGCGACGGGGTGGTTATGACGTCACTCACTTACGCAGCAGCAACATCAACCACTACGCGGGTGTTCTGCATGCAGCTAAATCTCTACCGCAGGTAACACACCTTTTGGAAGCTTTCAGATGTCCTGAACGGTCGGAAGCCGTACACGTTGACGTAGTGAGTGCCCAAGGGCATCTATAGATAAAAGTCGTTGCAAGAAAAGCGCAAGCTCTGCATCTCATCTGGGCTACCTTTGTTGCCTCTCATTTACAGCTCTACTGTAGGTTTTTGTAATTTGTAGTGTTATTTTCGGATTTAATAAAATTTATAGATCACACTGATGCATGAAATTCCTGGTTGATTGATTTCATGAGACAAACCAGTTTATTATTTGTTTTATTTTATGATTTTCGGGTTTTATGTTGTATAGGACAAGGTCAATTTGGTGAGCGAGATATTGTTGACCAAGATTTAGTTTAAACCTATTTTTTTTAGCTGGATTGCATCGAAAGCCTAAGGCTTATATAAAACGCTCTCGATTCCGTTTCCTGGGCCTAGAACCAGTACTTGGTGTCTTTGGGGAGATATAAAGAACGCCTCCACGGTGGAGATCGAACCCGTGACCTCCCGGTCGCTAGGCGGACACCATATCCATTACACAACGGCGACCTATGACCAAGGTTTGGATTACATAGCGGCGTCGAAGGTACATCCGGTAGACTTAACGGACCCGATTATTGTGTTTGCCTTCTATGGCGGGGTTACATCTACACTGGCGGAAAAAATACGCGATCTTGGTATTGTAGTCATAGGACATAGCGTTTCTTTAGACGATGCAGTTGTAAAGAAAATAGCAAGTTTAAGTGTGTTGGGTGACGAAAGCGATGAAGCGGATATCGAGTGGGACCATTTTGTTCAAGGTGTCTTTCACGAGTCTGAAAGTTCAGTTTCAATGCCTCAATCTGATTACCAGTATGCGTTTGAAGCTAGGCTAGAAAGCGTGTATCTGAGTTATTCGGATGATAGTGAAGGCCTCGCAATCGGAACAGAAAACGCCGCCGAGATACTTGATAGTGTCGATGCACGGATAGCATTTAGCGATGGTAAAAAAGAACCAGTACTAAAAGGTGTATATAGAACGGGTTGTGTAGTAAATGAATCTCGATTTGAGAAGCGGCTGGCAACTAATTATCTTCGTCCTGTGGGTGACGACGAAGACAAACAGCTGGTGTCAGTTGGTGAGCAATCAATTGTACAAATGCGAAAAGATATATCTGATGATGGTAAATGCACTGCTGTTACTTCATGTACATCTTTCGGCTGCTATGATTCGGTCGTTCAAAGCAAGCTAAGTTTGACAACACCCCCTTTAACCTTAAGTGAGAGAACAGATTTCTTCGATCCTTGTGAAGAAAAGCAGCATGTCGACATGACTATATGTTCTCATCTCCAAAATACAAGCACAAACATTGAACATTCAACAACCAATCGAACATAACTTATGGACAACAGCCATGACATTAAATTAGGCACAACTGATTCTTATGTGGCCAAACACAAAAGGAATACAATTCTGATGAAATCGTCTCTCGGGATATAAATGCTTGCCAACGTATTAGAGAAAGAAATCCGAATTCTGAGCTCGGCTACAGTATGTCGCTAAGTGAATTAAGCAACGGAAGACAATTTTCATCGGAAACTAATATGGAAGTGGAGCCGCAATACGATTTAAAATGTAGACGTTATGAACGCCTTCGAGTAGAGACTTTGTTGCCAACGATAACCGTCGTCCCTGATGACCCATCATTTTAAACGACTTCAATGCATATTACTGGGAAGATTAGGGATAGGTCTAAGGTTGTTGTTTGTTTTATTGTTTGTGTTCAATAATTGTTTAATACAATGTTTTATGCTATTCAAATTACTCAATTGATTAATTGGGAACACCTGGCGTATGTTTCTTTTGAACGGAAATGCAATGCACATTTAAATACATGTTACGGTATACTTTATACATCATGGTATTTATTATATGTGTGAAAGAAAATGTGTTGACACCAATTGATGTTTACTTCAAAGCAATTTGCATGATAGTTACTTGCTTTTGTTAAGAAGCTACCTTTTAACAACATTTATACATTTTACTTTTAAATTATAACGTGTTTGCATATCTGATATAACTTTTTTTAATGGAATCTCGACCTTCCATCTCACGTGATTTCAGATCATATTCGGCACAGGTGATAGCCTTCGTGCAGTAACGGTAACTGCGAACTCAGGCTTCGTACGCGCCGCAAATCATCAGGTATACAGTTTGCAATCATAAGTATACTATTTCAATATATGTATGTTTGTTGGTTACTTATTTACTAAAATACGTATTTCTTATCCTAAGTTACTTTTTTTGTTTAATGTCCACGCCGAAATTCGTTTGTTTAATATTTTATTATTAATTGAAAGTCATGATTTTTAATAAAGGTGTGTGCTGCTAATATCAACCACTTGTACATTGAGGATGTTTGTTTTTGATAAGTGGCTCTTCGATTCGTTAGCGTGTTAATTGTCTTATCCGCGTAAATTGGCATAAATAAAACACGCCATTGATGTAGTGTCATAATAACATTACCTTCTCGAAAAGCAAATGGACAATTTTAGAAATGTATGCAAGAAACATAAATAAAGGTAGTCCTGTTACAACCAACTATTATATTAGACATCTGAGAATATTAAACCGTGTACGTAATACGGATTTAAAGGGATCTTTTTACGGTTTGGTAAATTGACAAAATTGAAAAAAGTTGTTTCACATTCGCAAATTTTCGTTTTAGTTATGATATTTGTGAGGAAATAGTATTACTGAAGATTTAGCATGCTCTAATATAGCCAATATATGCATCATTTAAAATCCTTAAAATTATAAAGCGTTGCAACGCGAAACGATTGAATAATTTGGATAGTTCTGTTGTTGTCGTTAAATGTTGTGAAACTACGAAGATTTCTCATATAATGCATAAAATACTTCAACCAATTATGCTTGGTAGAACAGCCGAGCGGGCTAATGCGTTTTACTCCAGGTTACTCCAGGACTCCGGGGGTCACTGGTTCGAGTACAGCTGCGGCTACTTTTTTCCTTTTTTTAATTTTATTCTTGATATTTTACTGGAGCTTTTAAAATCCAATGTTTACATTTATCAATATAAAGCATTTAATGACTTATTTCAAAACATGCCAAAAACTGTGAAAAGGCCCCTTTAAGTCGGGGTCATCGCATTGGAATGATTAATACAAATAATTGGGGTTAAAACCTGTTTAAAAGCTATTCTTACCTAAGTATGAGTACAGAAAACCTTCAACGACAATAAGAGAAACAGCGGTCGTTATATGACTTCTATTGTAATTGGTTTGATACCGGTAAAGGCATTGTTTCTTATTCCTTTATTTACGTAAGTGAACAGATTTCTCAAAACTAGGTGTTTTTTTTCAAGGCACGACTTTTAAAAACGTCTTTAAGATGACAAATATATGTGAACAAGTCTCTGTAAAATGACATGAATGATTGATTTCTTATTGCATTGAAACAATGATTCATAATTATAATAGAATATAAGAAAGTTAAAATTGAACCAAACCATCCAATAACACATACTATATAAATGTGTCATTTTTCAGGGAGTGATGTTGTCCGTGTTTCTTCATGCCTCACGGGCGCTCACGGAACGACGAGGAAAAAGCGCGGAGAGAATCGAAAAAATGACGCGAAAAAAGCAGGAGTCAATTTGATTGCATAACAGTATTCAATGTTATGTATGTGAAGTTATACAATGCATGTGACACTTGTATGTAAATTGATACTTAACAATTAAAATATATATGCAAAGTAAAGTAAAACAATGCATGTGACACTTGTATTAAACTTGATACTGAAAAAATAAAATATGTGCATCGATTTCACTGAATAGCAAAGCATTAAATTATGTAGTGGTTATTGACAGTTTTGCAAATTAAGGAATATTGGCACCAGAAAATTTACTTTAATAATTGCTCTTCATATGTTACCATATAAAGGCGCCAGATAATTTGATTCGTTATTATAAATAGACTGACTAAATAATTCGTTGTTTGTATAAATAAGTTTGTATGCATTTTAATTTAAAATGTGCGTACCATTTCAGTTTGTTCCTTTTTTGCATGTTAAGTGAACCTATGCGTCAATACGTTATTTTGTTTCAACTTATTTTTGTATCATTGATTTATGTTTTGTCACCGTGTAATCTGTTTAACGTAAGTGCTGGTAATCATAAAACAATTCATGAGTTGTGATTTACTTAGTCCTTGCACTTTCAATACCATTAAATAACAAGAACATTGAATATAACAACTAATATGTAATATAAACTACCTTACAAATGTTTATGAATGCATGCTTAATTAAATGCGTAAAATTTCGTAAAATGTACAGCTTATGACTATTGTATTTGGAAAAGCTTTGTTTTAATGTTTACAGTAACCATATTTTTGCATTGGAATGCAAGTTTTCATCTTGCAACGAAACCAAGTTTAATCTTATGATAAAGGTATTTATGCATAACTCATGCCTGCTTTATATTGTTATTGTTGTGTGTGTTTTTTGTATTCTATCTTTTATTATATAATGATAGATGACAATGAACTTGATTTTTATTCTATTTTTATTGAACTAAATGGGAAGCAACTTGTGCGATTGAGGTTCCAAAGGCATGTATGCTATGTTTTGTGTAAACGATGCCGCTTTAAACGGACAGTGTTATTAATTATGTTTAACGTTTATGATGCATCTACTTATTGCTTCTCAGCTTTATTATGTTAAAGTTCTTACTAAAGCTTATTAGAACCACTACTTCGGAACATAACTCCGATATAGTTTTCTAAAAACAATTGAATGCTGTTACAACAAAGAACAAAAAACAAGACCCTACTTGAACATGCAGTGTTTGTGTTTTACTGAATGTCTGTGTGCAATAATATATGAGCTAATAATTGAACCTCGGGATGAATGAAGCAAGTGAATTGGTGAAGACTTGTTCTAAATTTAACTTTATTTGTCTATGTAAAAAGACGATAAAGGATTACATAACGTTTTTCTAAAACTACATGGAGTAAATGCTATTTATGGTCTTTACATCCTTATCTGTCATATTCATGCAGTTTCTGCGCACGCCTTTTAAATAATTTGATTTCAAATGTATGAATAGAGGGCATGAATTTATATGAAGTTATTCAACACGTTCGACCGATTTATCTTTCAATGGTAAAGCTACATTTAGATTTCTATTATGATACCAATACTATTGGGACACGCTGGTGGAAATATGAACAGAAGCCTGATATTCCTAAGGTTTACAAGCTGTGTGGAATGCACAAATAGTGCAATTTAAATTTACTTCGAATTTTTAAATTGATCAGTCACCATGTTTAAGATTTTTTCCAAATACTTATACTCTCACACACGAATATTTTCAGGATGTGCTCCTATTGAGGCGCGCATAGAGTACAACAAGTTGAAATGACAACATGTGTTAATTAACATGATTAAAACTAAACCAGTAACCGTTTCTTATTTACTGCAATTGTTTCCAATCTCTTGTGCTGTCCATTAAAGCTGGTGAATACTTAAATTGCTCTTAAATAAAGTGCGAACTACAGATGCATGCAGACTAATTCGCTTTCGTAGCATTACAAGGGCATATCAGCTGCATGTTTGCATGTATGATAGCCATTTAGGTCGCCACATACCGACTCCTTGGTCTTTCACAGTCATCGCTGTGAACAAGTGTGTCTGTTAGATATTCAATAAAATAGCATGTATGTTTACACCGCCATCAAGCAGCATTGTCAATAACCACGCGATCTGTAAGTGTAGAGTTGTTACTTCCCGATGAATATAAGCTTCACTTCCGGAAGAAGTCTTATTCCATAATTCGATTCTCCGATTCAATGAATTAGGAGGATATTAAAATATGTCATTTGGTTTTAATGTTAGGTCGCCATATTTGGAAAAAACACAGCGTAAGGGATTAGGAAGATGAATACTTAATACTACAAGATTGCATTTTTACTATGATATTGCCCGTTTCTTTATTTTACAAGCGTTTATTGTAACGGTCTTTTAACATATATAATACGACTAGCGGCATGTTAAGTTTAGAGGATTATGGTTAATTGTGATAGTGTTATATTAATAAAATACTGATAGTGCGTTTACGATGCAGAGATTACCTAGATATTCTTAGAGTGATTGAAATCATATTTCAGTATGTCTGATTTCCATGGGAACATATACAAAGGCGTGATATGAATAAGGGGTTAAGCAATATTTTCTATATTTATTACACATTTCCAGGAACATTAAGTGTCCTGTTTTGTGTAATATTGTATTGAACACCTAAACACATATTGAGTAACATGATAGAAAATAGTATTTAAACGCCCAATTTCTCGAAAGACACGGTTCCATAAAAACATTTTTTAAATTGACGTCTACGATCTTGAAACAGACGAAAACACAAATCACATAGAACCCAATGAGCACATTTATTTACAAACTATATAAATATAAAGCGACTGGTTGTGGACAAATTGATGTTCTTATTTCAATCGTAAGAAAAACAACAATCTATGTTGTCCTGCTTTGAGATCAAATTTAGACAAGCTTGGCTTGGGTTATATGCTTTATACATCTGACATCACGTGCGACATTTGATAAATGGTAAAGCAAAGAATAAAAGTAAAAATTTGTTCAAAAGTAGACCGATACATCAGCTCTACATTCCAAAGAGGAATTCTATTTAAAATGTAAAAACCCTCGAAAATGAAAAATACATTGATTGTATATCTAAAGAACAGCAAAGAATCGACATATGCAAATTTCGATTAAGTTACCATTGTCTTGAAATAGAAGTTGGCATATATAGTAGGTTGTTCTTAATCTAAAAAAACATTGCATTTTTTGGTGTGGAAGCGTTCAAACTTAGAGGTGAGAATTTAAATATTCTAGCTGCTGTATAATTTTTATTCTAACACGGCACGTGACTTGTTTTCTATAGACAAAGAAGGAAATCAAGCGTGGGTTATTCTGCAATAACTTATGGGCGGAGCTTATACACTGAAAGCACGCGCTGTAGCTAAACAAAACATGCCGATACATTTTCCACCAGCGTAATAATCCGGTATTTTATGAATGAAAGTCACGTGAAAAAATACTACGCTATGAACAGAAATGCGTAAACTTGACCCAATTTCCCACGGTGTTCGTCTGCTGCTTCGATACTGAAATGGCTGAAGTTCGAATCGGAGTTGTTGTCTTGTAGATTCAACACTCTTGCGTTAATTTAAAGAGTACAATGAAAACATGTTAGTTTACGCAAGTTGTTGTTCTTAGTTAACCAAACGTGAGAAATGAAATGGGTTTTTTCCATCCAGTTTGGCCGTTATTGAGGGCGGAGATCTGATCGACAGAACAGCCGAAAGCTATTTTTATGGGCGGAGCTTCACATAAAATAGTATGCAAGAAAAATAAGATACATTCTATAAATCTTTAGTAAAAATCGTGTTAGAATCGAAATAATTCGTGTACGTTATAGTTTGTGGTCGAATAACCCACGGCCGGAAGTTTAGATGCGTGGTTTCAAATCACTCGTGCTTCGCACTCGTGATTTAATCCCTACGCATCTAAACTTCCGGCCGTGGGTTATTCGACAACAAACTATAACGTACACGAATTATTTCTTAAATGACGACTAAACCAGTTGCGGAATAGAATTACATGCTAACAAACAAAACTGTATTTAATAGTCACACATATTATATTATTGTCGTATTTGATAATCTTTATTTTGTATTATTGTACGATTTCCTGTCTTGGCGATATTTCCTGTGTATATATGTACTTTGCCAAAATCAGAATGTGGGAAGGCCAATACACTTTGAAACTTGAAATTGGAAGAAAATGATGTCATTATGTCGGTCAGTTACAACTAACCGCACTAAAACACAATTGATTATAAGCTCATTAAATTAGGAAATATTGCTCAAAAGTAAGAGAAAATCACGTATTCGTAAATAAATGAATTGTCTGTGACACAAAAGTCAGTCTGAATGTCAGCTATTACTATATTGTATAAGGCAATACAATCGTACAGATTACCGAACAAGGGTTTCGGATTAAATTTTCATGACTCTGGACCCCGCTCAGTAATTTTGTTAGGCTGAGTCATTGTGAGACATTGTCGAGTGGACAATTTGTTCTAATCAGTAAATATGTATGTACATTAAGATGTACCACCCGTATGCCCATTTGTAATGTATACCTTATTCAAAGTGAGATGACAATAAAACATGAGGTCATATGTCCTGTCATGCTGTAATAATATATTAAACATTAGATCTACATGACGTTCCACAAAAAGACTGATGAAGTGAGCGATGAGTCTATAATTGGTATTGATTTTGTTGTCTACACCTTAATTGTAATCAGGGCGTGACGACTTCGGATGCCATAATGCATGGTAAACATGAATGGTCATACATTCAAACTTTGTACTTGAGATGACATTTTTACTTTTATTAAGGTAAGAGTGGTGTTGAAGAATATTTTCAAAATAGATTAATTACTTGTCACATCAGTAATGATTAGAACTCTAGCTTAAAATGCAATACTAAGTGAATTTAATGTTGCGAACTTGTCGATTTCGCCACAGTTGAAATTGTAGTGGTTTGTAACCTCCATTCCATGTGGTTAATATTTTTTATTGTTTTAAGAAGATACATGTCTCATTGACTATTCATTTGTACATGTAATCGAAAATATAGAAACTAATATATATTTATGCCGAATATTAACTCTGTTCGACGACTTTAAACGTCTTAATTATCTGTTTAAATACCGCTGATTGTTAAACTATATTTTTGTTAGTTTCGGTGTCCCTCGGTTTTTACCTAAGAACGCTCTGTGTAAAGTGACGTCATAAAAAATAGTTTAGTTTACGGGGCTTTCGATTCCACGAGGGAAGCCGAGTCTCCGTGCTCGATGGTATGTTAAACTAATTTTGTACGTTGAAGGTATAGATTAGTGAATGAAATACACCTGTATGATATATCTTAGCTAGGTCTTATCGTACTCAAAATATTAATAAATACGTAAGTGATTATGGTGTTTGTTCTTTTATTTATAAATGCTTGCGTCCAGCCCCTAGTATCATTATAGAATAAATCAGTACTTTGCCGCTCGGGGATCACACCACGCTACCCTAAGGTGTTTATCTATTACGGGGTTCGGGCGTAACAGTAATAATAATTATATCGCGGTGGAAATGTCACCTTCAGCGGTAAATCCTTCAATTAGTTGGCATTAATGTTTTGGTACCAACACTTTATGAAAAAAATTAGTTTAACATGCTCGATCACGGTTGTAGAGAGGGCTATTCTGCAAGCCAGGCGATACCGCGGCTGTGTAAATGACAAATGATTCTGAAGCTTATGTCATCGTAAATAATGATTAATGGAATGTTTGCGCGGTTCAGTTTTTTAGCAAATCAACAGGATTTCGTTGGTTTAAATGTCACGTAACCGTGTCATACACATTGAAGTATGCATTTATTTTATTTTACGGAGCTTAAAATTCGCACATCGTTTTTGAAAAAAATGGTAACGTTGATTTATTGAATAGTAATTAACCTTATTTTGCAGTGCGTATTAATACAATCGATAAGACATACATGTTTAAGGACTTGTTTTGCATATATTGTGGTCTTAGTGCGAGGTTTGACTTAATTGCAAACAGGTATAAATCCCGCATGCATAGCATTGCAATGTTGAAAGGATTGTCCTGTATAAAATATACAATTAGTCATTTACTTATATTGAAGACTCGCGGATGGTAACAATAATGTCTTTCCTGTTAATATTATACTGGAGTTTCATGTTTGTAAAATTAGTAAGTTTATGGACGAATAAATTGCTTTGTAGCTTATTTTATTGTGTTTAAGACTTGCTTAGTTAAAATAATTTGAATTTATAAATTCGTGATAATAATAATCTCGGCTTATGAAAATTCACTGGTCAATAAAATGCAACCAGTTATGCATCATTTATTATGATAAGCGAGTTGTGTATCGTGTTATTTCTTAAAAGTTGACCAGGCATGTGTAAAAATATTGCAAGACATATACATTTCCAGAAAGGAAATTCATTTCTGCGTTAAATAAGACTGAGATCGTGAAAATCGCTGCAAAATTGATAAAGATATGGCTGTTCAAAGCGATGCACCCCGTTTTGGGGTGATTTTGAGTTTCATACATTGTTATATATATATTTGATAGTGAATTTTTTTTCATAAAAATTAATTTTTCGTTATAATACGATTATTTGTCTTTCAAAATGATGTTTTCACTATTTAATATCATAGCCATACGCTAACCACCTGTGGGTTTAAGTTGGATTCATATTCATGAATGACAGATATCAACATTGTAATGCGTAATCGCCACAAATGGCCTTAGTATACACGTTAGAACTATATTAAAAACACACACTATATGTGATGTTTCGGTATTGTGTGAACATGTATGTGTAATAAAGGGTTTATAATTCGATGTTGTCAATACTATTGTCTTACGGCAGCCTTTCACTGGCGAAAAATGCAAAATGGCGACGTCAGCAGAGTAGGCAGCGAAGATGATAGTCATTCAGTTTTGGCCTATACAATTCATGTCTACTATGCACTATATTGCATAATGTATCAAATTATCATTTTCACGAAATGTTTATTTACCATGTTGTTTCAATTGTGTTGTATTTTTAAAACTTAAGCGTGCTTTGTTGCTATGATGTTACAATATTAATCTTGTTATTGCATATTTTATAAGAACATGTGTGTTTATAATAATTAACTTGTGCGATGAATGTTCTGATATTTCCTTACACATACATATAAAAGAAATTTCTGTATCTCATATTAACCATTATATCAGAACGGTATGCATGTTTATCTTTATTCAAATCGATATTGTATATTACTAGAAAGAAAAACTCTTTATAGGCCCTTGCTCATGCGTAGTTTGTATGATATTGAATTGTGACATGCAAGTATATAATAGCCTCGGCAAGGGCTTGCCTTGAATAATTCTATCAGGCTACGCTTATTCCTAACATATGTTTTTCTGAAATCAAGGAAAAAACTGCATTTCTGCTAGTCTACTCGAATGCAAATAAAATTGACCTTAATGTATTGGGTAAACTTATTTAATTTTATTCAAAACTAAAGTGACCTTTATTCTTTTATAAATATGCAAATATTCATGTAACATGATTAAGATAAAATTCGATAAAAGCCGATTAATCTGTATTTTCAATCTGACAAATGGTATACATGAATTTGTCTTGTTTTCGTCAAGAACAGTTTTATAAGCACATTCGAAGTTATTCGATGTTTTGACTCTGAAAGCGAACTTAAACGATTTTAATGTAAACAGGTTGTTTTGCCATTTTAAACCAAAACATGAATTTAAACGGCCAATGGTAAATTAAATGAAGTAGGCCACTCCAAACTGATTTGTTGGTCTACGGATTTAAAAAAAAAGTTGAAGAGGCGAGCGAATGTTTTTTTTTTGAAAACATGAAAATTCTCGAGCGAGCGAAGAGCGAAGAATAAAACAAATTCACATTTCGATAGAAAAATATTGCATTAACAAGAGATACAGGTTCAAACAGCTATATTTTACATTCAAATCAATTCTTATACAAAGAATATATGTCGACCTAATATTTATAGGAGTAAGTTGCATATGACCATTGACCACGAAATATACATGTACATGCAACAATATCATTTACGTGAGGGACACATGTCTACCTACTGCTGCTTATATTTGTGTAAAGTTTTATACAGTGAAAGCTGTGAAAAGGTATACCGTGTTGGAAGCTGTGAAAAGGTAAATCGTGTTGCAATAGCACTTGAAGAGGGACAATCATCAAAATAATAATGACAGACAGTCGGAAAAGGCCATGCATATAATCCATTGTCGCTTCCTTATTTAAAAGGGGCATATCGATGGCTAGAACGGTATTGTATTTTTCTGAAATAAATGCATATATTACAAAAAACGTATTTGATGTTTCTGAAATACACTGACCTAGCTGATAAACATGTTCCGTCAACCATGTATTTAAAAATTAATAAAAAATGTCCCTGTTAAACTTTTAGAACCAGCATTTAATGCTTTTATGTTTATTTTTTGTTCAGTTAAAATTTTGTTATAAGAAACATTTGTCTACATATAGGGAAATACCGTCCATATGCCCATTTAATGAAGAAACGGTAAAAAAATCTTACTTTATGTTTCCCGATGTTGTTTGAAATTGAGCATGCTTCAACGGTATCTGCTGATAGTTGCATGTTCGAACGCAAACAAAAACATTTAAATAAGTCACAGAACGTAAAAGATGTTTTTATATATTTAAGGGTTGGCTGCAGCAACATTTCACCGCAATTTGTTAAAACGGTCACCACAGCGAAACATATACTGCTCGCACAGGAATCCATTATTTTCTGGTCGTCTCGATCGAATTTATTAGCGTCTGCAGTTATCGGTTAAAAAGGTTAAGAATCACTAT
Source organism: Dreissena polymorpha (assembly GCF_020536995.1). NCBI lineage: Eukaryota > Metazoa > Mollusca > Bivalvia > Myida > Dreissenidae > Dreissena > Dreissena polymorpha. The sequence goes on from NC_068367.1 coordinate 10,698,350, forward strand.
ATTTGGCATTCGTATTCAGCGTCAAAATCGTTTCTGCTAGATCGCGTTTTTTCACATATTAAAATAACAAAAACATGCGTTATGGTTACAGAAGGACACAATAAATTAGTGCGATTGGTAAAATTTTTTTTTTACATTTTGAAAAAATAGGTGCGGCTAATCCGACGACCAACAGATAAATTTGCAGTGGCCAATAACTATCTTTAAAGAATACATTCAATGAAGTGTTGTTTACTTCAAGGACATTCAACACGAACAGGTTACGACCGTACCCAGATTTTAACTTGTTTATGCTGCAAAAAAGTAATTGCTTCTGTGTGTCTCCTTAACAAAGTCTTTTGTTTATTCAAGAAGTTTGATATTATACAAAGGAACATTATTTTTAGTTGCCCAAAGTCGTTTATCGTTGGCAATCTGGCACTACTATTCTTAACAGTTTATTCAATTTTGGTGTTCATAGACGTTTAAAATATGAAATATGTGTTGGTGAACTATCTAAACCTAAAAGATGTACTAAGAGACCACATGTTTTAACATTTCCTATAATAATTTTTTATCAAGACCTTATTTTTTATTGATTGATACGAATTTAAATTACTCTTTCACTCAACAATGTTATATTTGGTCTGAAGTGGTATCAGTAAACATTTGTATATTATCGTTTTGTGAATAAACATAGCTTAAGGTTAATGTAATACTGATTTAATCGGATTTTATAGAAAATTCAAGTTACATCTAAATTGCCATTAATATTAAACCATGAGTGTTGTAATCATATCATTTGACGGCACGATTTGCTATGATAGTTTAATAATCATGAGCATATGTATTAAGTTCTAAATATGTTTTCACTCAGACATGATTATTTACAAGTAGGATTCTACGAATAACGCGTGTTGGAATGACACCATGTATTTATTAACATCAACAGCAATAAACGGGTTATAGTCGATTGTTTAATATCAATGCGTCGTGCGCAGTTGAATTTTGCATTCAACAACAAGGCAAATCAATAAGTTATTTGATATAATGAAGTTGCAATGATTGCAGATCAATGCATGCCGAATAACTATATACATGTACATTTGTACTACAAGTTCCTTCTGCATTCTTTCCTTTTTGATTGACACTTACATGGCGACATATCGACCTACCGGGACTCAACAGTGATCCATGTGAACAAGTGTGTCAGTTGTTGTTCCATCAAACACGTGTACAGTTCATAGCAAAATCGAATATAATTATCCATTATCACGTGCATCTGTTAGTGTATACATTTTGTCTTCACGAAAAAGTGTTCATTTCTTAACATAAATTTCTCCATAATTCTATTCCAAGAATAAGCCGTAAATTGCGATCCCTCATTTGGTTGCCATGTTACGCCGCCACCATTATACAACGCACTATTTTAGGAGATTATGACAATGAATAATTAATAATACAAAACTGCCCTTTCCTTTGAAATCGTTCTCACTCTTTTTACGATTTAATATCTGCGAACAATTTTGTTCAAAATATTAATTTTTATGTTTAGCCTCTCCAAATAGTTAAGAACAAACAGTAATCGGCATGCGGAGCTACAGAAGCAGGTAACTATATATGCTTTAAGTCCTATATACTGAATCACACATACTTTCCACAAGGCGTATTAACAAGGATATAGATCAGCGGTTTATTGTTTTACTGGTTTTCTATCAAGTTAATTAATTGAATGTATACGAAGTTTGTTGGGAAATTCTATTCGAGTTATCCAACAATTACAATATACAAAATATTAATTCGCATTTACTTTAAGACGATAACGATACATTTGCTATATTATTTTTTATTAAAAAAAGTAATAATGTATTGTTCATTTGCTTACATACATTGCAATTGTGATTTTTTTTTGTTGTTTACATATTAATTACACAATAAATTGAAATCAGTGAAAAATATAGTGTGTTATTTAACTCATGAGCTTTTATTTTAGCTGCATTCAAACATGAATCGTTTTCAGGGGTATTTAACGTCTCTATTGAACAACGATGAATTATTGTAAGGGAATATATAAATTATTTTTAAAGCGCAACTTATGTAGCAACTTGTTCGGAGTCGGAATTCAAGAAACGTCCCTTTAGTTCATGCTTACGATCTTAAAAACGTGACGTCATTGTTAGAGTTTCCAAGCAATGCTTGAACATTTTTAGAAGGGTTGAAAGTATAGTAAAGTAATAAGAACAGTATCAACTTTTAATGTAAACAAATAACATTCAAATAACCGTCGGGTCCCATTAGATTTTGACGCAGTCTAGACCAATTGCCGTTTTAGTCTACTTTAGTCAGTCTTAAGGCACATGGCAATTAAATAATTAAATCGAATTATGCATTTGCATAAGTAATTTAGGTTATAATTAAGTGAGCGTGATGTGAAAGCTTCTTTCTTGATATATAGGACTTTTAATTAAAAAGTTAAAGGGGATATCAGTCATGTTAAACACTGCAACATAAAATGCAAACCTAATTGAATGCAAGGTAAACAGAAACGCAATCAGCGTATAAAACGCGACAGTATAACTCTGAAACGTTTTGAAACTCAAATGTGCTTACCACTTCGGAATTATCATCTGAAAAGCAAAATCAACAGATTTTATTTTTTCTTTAGAAATATTCACGTCAACCACGCAATATCTTAAAGATGTAAAATGCTTTGTGGTTCTTCAGCAACTGTCATCAGTAAATCATGATTAATGGTATGTTTGCACGTATCAGTTTTCTGGCAAATCAACAGGATAGAAGTTGGTTTTATATCTTGAAATCGTGTCATAAACATTGAATTAGTATTGATTACATTTTATTTTGCTCAAAACATGCAATTGTAATGCTCTAGTATACACGATAACAATCAGAAATTAAATTGACAATCTTTTGCACCGCTGTTTAATTTGCTAAGATTAATTGTTGTCTACATGTAACAATATTTTCGGTCTGAAAACAATGGCGTACATAAACGCTCGTTTTTGTTTACATGAGGTACCTCCATGTTTAAGGTAGTACATGGAACATTTTTCATTTTGTAAAATAACTTTTCCTGCGAAAACAAAATTGTTGCGTAAATTGTGTTTCCAAATCTGACCGTTAAATAGATTGCTTCTTGCTTAGTGACTAGAGTGGTCAGTCAAGTTACTTCTTTGCGATACGATTGATTAAATCAAGGCATTGAACGGAAGTTGCGGATCGAAATCATCCGATAACACTATCCAGTAGTTCACTCTATAACGTTCAGAGATGAAAGTTGAATCAACATGCATACATTTGTGATATAAACAAACCCTTAATGTTCAAGCCCAAGCGTCATGTGTATGCACGTTGTTAGAAGAAACTGTATAGTTGATGTATCTGTTCTGTTAGAACATGTTTGTGGGAGTGAATTGTTCAGCGTGTTACATCATCGCATGGTTCAGAGCTTGGTTCGTTGTTCGTTACAAACTGAAAATGCCACGGTGTTTACATAATTTTTTAACAGCCTTAATTTCATCAAGTGTGCAGCGATTTTCACGATCTCGGTCTTATTCAACGCAGAAATGATTTCCCTTTCTGAAAATGTATATGTCTTGCAATATTTTAACAAATACTGAGTCAACTTTTAAGAAACAACACGATACACAATTCGTATGACCCAGTTGACACCGATCAGACAGAATCTTAGACTGAAATTTTCACGGAGTAAAGGGCATTTTCCCTGCAAAGTTCACGGACCTAGTTACCATATTTCAATAAAACGTATGAAAAAAACAACATTCTTATCGTGCTTGCCGTTGCATTGTGCATCAAAACTAAACGTCCAGCGCCGTTTGAAACCTTTGTTTACATACATTTACACTAACTGACATTTTAAACAAACGAGTGATTTCATTGGTCCAATGCGAAGGTGTGTCTTTACAACTGGAGATTTCATTCATGAATACTGTCTGATCGCCTTCAAGTAGGTCAAGCGAATTGTGTATCGTTTTATTTCTTGAAATTGACCCAGCATTTGTCGAAAAATAACAAGATATTTACATTTCCAGAAAGAAAATTCATTTCTGCGTTGAATAAGACCAGGTTCGTGAACATCGCTGCAAAATTGATAGGTATTGACTGTTCTAAGCGATGCACCCCTGTTTTCGGGTTATTTCGAGTTGAATACCTTGTTATATATATATATATATATATATATATATATATATATATATATATATATATATATATATTTTTGAAAGTGCATTTATCTTTCAAAAAAGTTAATTTTTCGTTATAATATGTTTATTCATCATTCACAATGATGTTTTCACTAATTAATATCATAGCAGCACGCTAACCACCTGTTATTTTAGTACACATAACAGGTTACGCTTTATCCAATCATCTAGTCTCATTCAATGTTTTGTGCGGGAGAAAATACAATTGACAGACAGATTGGAGCTTTATCCCATTATGATTCAGTTGTTGCAAACTGATCATTCTATTAATAACAAAACTGAGAAATATTTTTAACAGGAAAGTGTCCCATTTATCTTAGATAATAATTATTCCTTGTAGTGCTCTAAATAATCATATTATTTTACCTAAAACATGCTGAATTGTTTCTGTGTTTTGGTATTTTTTAATATCACATTCATGAATAGTACATAGTTCAGTTCTTCCTTAGCAATACTTTAAAGTGAATGGTATGCATTTCTATGTTTGTCATGTATTCAGCTTAAATAATTTACAATATATGTTCATATAACATGTTATAACTATACGTAAGATTTTACTAAATTTAATACCATTTCAAACGGCCAATTTGCGACTTTCTTTGAAAATGTTTTTCTTGATGCTTATGCTTTAAATTAATTTAACTTAACGCCAGTTTCTCACACTTGTGATTCTTAAGAAGTAGTAGTACGTGAAATATTTGTGCTTTGATTTGATTTACGATGAAAAAACAACAGCCATGTCAGATTTGTTCTGTTTTGCATCATTTGTATAATTAACTTGTGAATACAATGAAAGAAAGGTATACTGTGAATCAGGGAATCACGTTTGAAATAATAATTGTTTTCAACATTAACAAATTGGCCTGCTTGAAAAATGCAACAATGGCCGGCTGTGTTTTGTTGAAAAAATATCCCAACTGTTGTCAATTTGGATTTCAATAATTTCAACGTTATGTATGAAGCAACTCTCTTCTTTGCTTGCTAGTTAATGTATGGTATAAAATGACGTTGCAAATATTGATTTATCACATGGCATACCCTGTTTCCCATGTAATATAACGATTACGAATATTTTTATCTTACACATGTTTTATATAATTTTTAAGCGTTTTCATTGGCTTATTTTGTTTGATTGACCAGTCGCATTTTGATATTTTGCTGAAATGACGTTGCAACGTCAAATGACGTCACGAACTGTAAACAACATTCGGGATTTATCATTTTGTTTGCGTAAATATTATTTAATTTGCTCAGAGCAATGCATGTGATAAAAAAGATCTGACACTCGTTTTCATTTCATACCATATTTAATTAAAATCGTCCAGGAAATTTGTTAGTTAGCTCACCAAAGGCTCGTTTACTAACAAAATTCTGAACTCGTTTCGTAAAATATGATATGATATGACTACTCGTGCCAGATTCCTATATTTATTTAGACATACATATAATATTGTTTAGATAATTTTGGTATGAATATTGAGAAATATTAGATGAAATGACTTAAGAACCTAAAAGATCAATATTATACTTGACATTAACAAACTAAAAAGCACATATAAATTCATTCAGAATATGTTATATGGAGGCAATACTATCCTTCTAGATGTTGTTCTGTCTGCCTTTTAACACCTTGGTATGCAATAGACCACCGGTTTAAACAGCACATAAATTTAAAATGCTTCTTAATATTTGGATAATTTGTTCTTTAGAAGCAAACCCTTAACTACTTCATAAAATCTGTTTGAAATGTGTGATAACAGCCTGTAGACAGTTTGCGTGCAAGTGACCATTTAAGTCTTTAGCGCAAATTGATCAACAGTGTTTCATCACCATGGAAGCAATTATTGAATTTGTCACAAGATTTCTGCATGTATTTACTGTGTTCAAATGTGTGAATAGTTCAATATGACCCTCTAGCTTGAATCTGGATGTCTGCCAAATGTGTTAATTAATTCTCTGTAGAGTTAGTTTTAATGTCTCTCGTGAGTGAAAATGTTACAGTTTTGGGAACATATAAATATTGTATTTGTTTTTCCTATGAATTTTGAAAGTGTCATTTGTATAATCACGCATATATCTGCATAAACTCTGCATAAGCTTGTCGATTAGACTATATTAATTTCACAAATAATCATACTGATATTGGAAGCCTTACTTTTGCAAAAATGCCTTAGGTGTGCAGTAAACATAACAATGGAAAAAACACCCATCATAAGTGATCGATTGTCCCTACCTTACAATACAATAAACAAGTTTTATTGAACAAAAAATGGTTATATGAAATGAATTGTTAATGCACCAAAAATGTGCATTGTATGGTTAATATAAGTCATCCAATCTGTATACAATGTTAACTGTCTTCTTGGAATGTTGTGAGGAAGTAAATATTTATTTGTCACCTTATTAAAAACCTGTTAACATATGTATATCAATTATTTTTTTGCTGTACTATTTTAAATACTTATGATTGTGCTATAAATTTACAAGAAACATATCTTCAGATTTTTTGTAGACAATAAATGAGTATTCATGTATCTACCACATTATTGCTAACGTTTTGTCTGTTAGTGCCAAGCACACATAAACAATCACTTAGCTCTAGCATATGTAGTTTATGTTACAAAGTAATGCTGATAGATAGATAGATAGATATATAGTTTATTTCAGACTTGTACATGGTACATCGTCTATAACACAAGAAATAGTTTACAAAGTGACAACGTGAATTTTACACACTAACAACATTTCATTTAAACAATGGTGTATAAGAAATACATTACAGCAATAGTTATTAAATAAACATACAGTTTATAAACAGCAAGAAAGAAGTAAGTTTTAATCATGTAACAATAGTTAATTACAGTCGGTTTATTAATGACTGCCAATAGGCAGTGGAGATGAACAATTACACAATATTGTTATATAAGGCAGAACGTACACCTAATGCTTCTTTTATAAATGAAGATAATTTGATAAGTTCAATTCTATTTACACTTTTCAATAACTCTATATATTTAAACACTGATGGTCGTATACGATATTTCTTATTTATATTCCTTTTTCTTAAATCGGAAAAGCAAGAACATATACATACAAAGTGGTATTCGTCTTCTATATCAAATGTGTTGTTATTTAAACAGTACAAGCAATATCTTTCATTTCTAGGTTTATTAATGTGTCTCCCAGTCTGGATTAGTAAAGGATTGGCAGACATTTTCAATCTACAAAAAAAATATCTTAGGCTTCTAGGGACTTCATTTAAATATGTTTCATATTCTAAGGTAACTTTGAACTGCCTATACATATCGAGCACAGAGCTACGTTCAAGCGAACGAGACCATTCTTGTTTAAAGTTATCTATTACCCTGTTTTTAAAGGTACATACACATGAATTTACATCTAAAAATGCGCATTATCAAATAAGAAAGTAAGTCCGTATTCGTTAAGCATTTTTTATATTGTGTACCCAATTTCGGTTACCATCGTCAAAATCGGCTACAGCCTGGGAATAGATACGCTTTAAGATAATATTATCAGTCGAAATAATCTTGAGCCAATCATTTAAAATGCGAACGTAGCGATTTATAAACAGAGGGTATCTACCCAGTTCTCCATAGACTTCGGCAGTGCATGTATTTGTAGGGACATTAAGTAAACGCTTACAAAACTTTAAGTGAATCCTTTCAATTACTTTACTTTTTGTGAAGCCCCATATCTCTGACCCATAACTTAAAATAGAGCCAACGGATGCGTCAAATAGTTGACAAAGAACTTTTGGTTTTAGGTCATAAATTTTACATTTGTGTAATAAAAGGTTCATCGCTTTAAGGGCCTTTCCGGCTAGATGCTCTTGATTTAGATTAAAGTTTCCTGTATATTTAAATACCAGCCTAAGGTAATTGAAGTTATCTACAGATTATATTGGTATGTCATTATATGTCCATTTTTCGGAGCGCAATAGTCTACCTCTTTTACGAAAAATCATAATCTTTGTTTTGTCTGTGTTTACTTGTAACCCCCAAGTTTTGCTATACTCGTATACATTATCCATTTGAGTCTGAATTTCCCTCGGTGATTTACCAACAATAGCCATGTCATCGGCAAAAAGTAGAAGTATAAGTAAAATATCGTCAGCTTGTATTCCACATTCTATGTCATTTTGTAGAAACCACTCTAGGTCCTCCACAAATATAGAAAATAACAGAGGTGACATTACCTCACCTTGACGAAGCCCTACTGCATATGAAAAGACATCAGAAATGAGGAACAATGTTTTACGCACGATTTTACTTTACTATACATATCCCGTACAATTCTAAGAATTTTACCGGAAATTCCGGATTTGTACAATTTAAGCCATAGGCCGTCTCTATAAATAGAATAGAAGCATTTCATCATATCGACGAAGATAACATACAAGCGCTCGTTTTTATACAAGTAATGTTGAATTAAAAACATGAGAATAAACGCCGCATCAATAGTAGATCGCCCTTTCTGAAATCCGAATTGTGCATCCGAAATAATGTTATTGTCATTACAGACTTTTTCGATACGCTTATTTAATATTGTTGTAAATATTTTGGATAAACAACTTACTAGAGTAATGCCTCGATAGTTATTGACGTCATTTATTGACCCTTTTTATGAATTTGTATAATCATTCCCTCAGTCCACGCATATGGAAAAGCACATGAATTAAGAATTGCGTTAAACATGTCACACATATGAGCCGATAAAATATCAATACTTTCCAGAAAATATTCATTTAACAAAGTGTCTTTACCACAGGATTTACTGCGTTTCAAAAAATTTACGGCATTCATAATTTCGTCAATGCTGATCTCTCTATCAAGTTCTGGATATACATCATTAGGCTAATTAAAATCATTATACTCATTAAAAGCTTCAGACTCCTCATTGCTACTGTTGAACATGTCAGTACTTATTTTTTCGAAATACTTGAGGAAATCATCCAAAGAAATATCTCTTGAATTTTAACATGATTTTGATTTAAAATGTTTCCAAACAACCTTAGGTCTGCACCTTTTCATCTGCTCAAGTTCTCGCATTTTATTTTTGTAGTATATACGCTTTTGTTTAGTAACAATATTTTTATACTCCTCTTTTCGTTTACAAAATTTTATTCTAAAAGCACCCGTTTTATGTATGTTAAATAATTTCAGGGCTTCTAAATAGCAAACACGCGCTTCTTTGCATTCGCTATCAAACCACTTATTTTCCTCATGTTTATTTACATTAAAGTTTACGTCACTTTTAAAATAGCCGGTTTTACAAAAAAGTGGATCGGCTACACTCCGTATAGTATTAGTAAAATCATTAATCATATTATTACCAGATTTTCTGCTTTCGCAGTTAATATTATTTACTTTTGAATTAAATTTTGTCAGATTACCAATAATACCTGACCGAAATTGATCCCTAAAATTATCGTTCCATTTACATCTATTTTGTTTATGTTTACAAGCTTATTATGACTGCAGCTTAATTTAAAGAGTATTGGGGCATGATCGCTCCATTCATTAAAATCTCCAACAAAAAAGCATGAAACTTGTGAAAAATTACTATCAACGATTAGCAAATAATCAATAACTGAGCACCCGTTGTTGGACAAAAATGTATACTGATTTGAATTTCCGAGCCGGCCGTTAACAATACGTAAACCGGTAGCTTTGCACAGATCTAGCAACTTAATGCCATGATTGTTAGCCTATGATCCAATGAGGCCCTGCTCAAAGTGATGTCAGGACTTTAATCAATATCATCAATACATACATATTAACAATCATGTAAAATAAAATCACTTCTTTGTCAAACACGGCTATTGAAATCTCCACATATATAAATGGCTCCCTTACTAGCATAATCCGATATATCTTTTTCTAAAATTTGAAACAATTCTACATTTAAGAAATTATAAACTGGCGAACTCTGGCACCAAATATAAACTCCGCATAAAAATAGGTCTTGCTCAATGTTAAAAAATTCATAATCTTATCTTATCCAAACTATAGAATCATAACGGTTTCTAATAATTTCAATACCACCTTCTAAATAATCTCTGTATATAAATTACAAACCACCACTATTACGTTTGGCATTTTTGTTCTGGAATTGTCTTGAAAAATTATGTACAACGTATCCATTTATCTCTACATCAGAGTCCGATTTACACCATGATTCGTACAAAAAGCAAATGCCATATTTAGTCAACGTCTTAATAAAGTCCTCACTCTCCTTCTTAGCCTGCGTCAAACCTTGAATGTTCAACGATAGCACAGGCAGATCATCAACCGCGAACTCCTACTGCTGCACCGGATGCCCATCAATAAACAGCGTGTCGTACGCCAATCCAGCGCGTTTGCCCTCCCGCTTTTCTTCCTTTATATTTGGAATGAGGCGACGCCGCTTTTCCAGGACTTCCGGGGGAAACTGCTCAAAAACATTGAAACTCGTGCCCTTAAGCTCGGGCCACTGGCTGATATTTAACTAGTGATAAATCCATCAGTTGTGAACGTTAGAGGCTTTGATAGTACTCGATCAAGTATAGTTCATATATTATTGATCAAAATGCCATAGCTGAGGGCCATCACTATTAGGTTTCATCAAGGGAATACAAACAGCTCATTAGCATATTATAGTATTGTATCAAGAAGATTATATTTAGCTTGTTTGGGAACACATGTAGGAAAGATCATTGATTATTCTCATAAGTAACGACTATATAGGAGGTCCGTATGATATGTAACGTACTTAAGATGCCTGATGACATGGACATATGACATTAAGCATCAACGAAGACCTAACTGATTGGCTTTACTTAATAACTTAGTAAATAAAAGTGATGCAGCAAAAATGTTACAAAATGTTCAATTTCTTTATATTTACACTTTGACGTTGTTTTATGTTTTTGTGTTTTCTTTGGTATTTAAGATTTCCCGATACATTTGAGAGAGTAATGTCTTGATGCCTTAATGTATGTTTACATTTTAACAAGAAAATAACGTGTTTTTTCTCTCGCCTTATCAAGTTTCACATGTTAATAACTGAATATTTTAACTGTTTTAGTTTTTAACAGATGAGAATTATCATTTGTGGTATATTGTACGTAAATTATATCATTTTTATTAAAATAAAAAACAATCATTTTAAATAGGTAAAATGCATCAATAAAACTGGTGCAAATGAAAATGTATCCGTGCCTGAAATTATCAAATACATAATCAAGCTTGTTTTCACACTTTTTGATGATATTAGTATTTGTTTACTCATACACTGTTTTGCATGCCCACTTCTACCATTTAATAAAATCCCTACATGTATTATTCTGAAAGGAAACTTACAAAAACCATAATGTAAAACACAAATATTTGAACTGCATTAAACTGTATGTTCGTCGGTAAACTGTATGTTCGTCGAATGAGTCGCTCTCTGGAAGAGCAATCATTCTTTCTTTGCTTGTCATTTCTATAGGGATCGATTCAGCATCTCTAAGATGTGTTCCGCCTGTCGCTCCATATTTACTGAGATCTGTATCAGCAAAGTTAATGTCAGTAATTAGTAGGCGCTTCTCCACCTGGGGTTTCACAGCTTAATTCTCGGGCCCGGTGTTAAATTTTATTGACGACTCTTTCAAAGCCGCATCTTTCCCCTCGTCCAGAAACGTTGATGCATGCGGCACTGTGTGAGGTTTGTGCATTATTGTTTGTGTCTCTTCGGGGTTATCTATGGCTTGCAGTGGACTTAATGTCGGGATAGTCCATGATTCTTTTTGTGTTGAGTCATGTCCTTCTTTCGTTCTCGAATCTTTCGAGTCTTGTCTGTGAAACGCTGATCGCCGCGGTTCCTTCGCTAGAGGTGAACATGGCTGATTGAAAAAACACACGTTGCCATCTGCTTGGATTGAGTACGCCCGAAATTGGCGCGAATACGAATGTGGCTGGGAACACTGTGCTCGTCCGCAATAAGTATTTTGAAGATTTTGAGAATTGCTGTGAGAATTGATATGGCCCCTGCATAGGCCATTATGAACACATACTTTTTCCCCGACAATCGGCCGCGTAGGTCGTTTGTTGTCTTGCAAAGAGATATCGTAGAACGCTTCATCATCAAATTCTGACACAAATTCCTCATTGTATCCGTGAGTGACTGTCTCACTGAATTTGTATTGATCGTCGTGGTATGTCGACGAAATTGTGTCATATTTTTGCAATCGCTTTGATTTTTTCCCTCTGTATTTTAAAGGAATTTGACAACGTGAAAGCAACACTATTAGAACAATCACTGACAAAGCAAGAACAGCTCCAATACTACTGCCAATAGAAACCGGCAGTTGCCAATTCGTTGTTGAAGCATCCGTGCATGTGCGATATGGTGAATGCGTGTAGTTCCTGTACACAACAAGACAAATTTTGTAATATGTATCTGCCACTAAATTTCCTATTTCGTATTCGTTTTCGGTCGGGTACAGTCTTGGTCCATATTGAACGTACGTGCTGGAGATCTTCTGGTAATGTACCCTAAAACCCTGCACAAATGGCACATGGGCCAACCTTATATTCCAGCCAACTTGAAAAGATGACGCTGTCGATGACGATACGTCAAACGTATCCAGCATATTGTCTTCAAAATTTGTTGTAGTATCCATGTTTTTATGTAACCATTTACCCCCGTGTACACAAATATTATCGGTATTTAAAAAAACTCGATTTCTTTTTATTTAACTTACGACTGTCTACCGAGAATGAACATTTCATTTATCAAACTCTATAAAGTTATGTTACTTTCAGAAATAATACTATACAAAGTTTCATAATGGCATATCTTGTCAATTAAATCTTAGATCCACTGTCACTTCTAGGAATTCAATTTAATATATAATATGTCATCTGTATACACCAAAGTTTTATTATAATACATAATCTGTTGTAGATTTTCCTCTGAGGTCACGTTTGACCGTTTTTGGTTTTTCTTTGTATTCAAACTGGGTTCAATGGCTCGTTGTTCTATACACAGCGAGGTTTCTGAAAAAGGAAACACACACTTTAAATCACATTATTGTGAAAATCATACTTACCGATAATAATACGTCAGTGCTTTATACTGCGTATTATCAACCACAATCGGATCGTATGACGACAAAGGGAATTATAAGTATGCGGATGATTATTGCTTGGAGACAAGATATTGACTATTCTTCAAATGTAAATTATTAAAATAATGTGTCTTGCATGGTTGCGAATGAAATTGCATTTCTTTCATGTGAAAAGTAACACGCTTCATAAGATCGTTTTTGTATAACTGGTGACCGAGTAAATAACAAATGAGTGGTAATGAAGGTTTCAAAGCTTTAGATCTATTCAAAGTGTTTGAATTATCAACAAGTTCATTCATGACGCTCACGTATATCAACAGATACACAGTTAATGTGAATAATACAATCACCGCGACATACATGTACACGCAATATTTAAGAAATATGTCAGGAGTGGCAAGCCAGGCGGCCATAAAGCTGAGGATGGTCCATATCTAAAACGTACGTATGTTTTCAGACTTGTACTTTTAATAAGTCTGCTTATAAGTATTATATTCTCGGCAAGAAGACTCAACTGGTTTAAAGAAAGTATTTAAAGAAAGAATGTTTTAATATATATTCACTTTAAGCACGGTTGTTCTTTAATTAATGTATTTTAACGTTGGGGCACTTTGCTGTGAATGATTGCACAATTCACTGTGTGACTATCATTAAAAATCCATGAGATCTGTCCGTTACATAACATCAGTTTCTAATGCCCACTTTATATGTATTCGTCTTTTATTCCATATTGATCGGCTTCTCACGCTCCCCTGCGTTCGAAGAGACATTAACGCCGTTAAAGTGATATATATGCTATTTTTTTTTGCGAAATAACATTCAATTGCGTTTATACATTGTTTTGATGAGATCACGTCACTTTTATGTCTTTATTTATTAAATATTTTTTCCAAGCTATAACAACGACGACTTTGCCATAATTAAAGTAATGTCAGACAATATTGAGTTTATTACTAAAACAACTGTTATTATATATGTTGCACTTTAACATTAAATACATTATCTACTTAAGATAATGCTCGTTACATATATCACATTTATTCATCCTAATGAGAGATTATTTCACATCAGCATATAAACACATCTTTAACACTTAGCTTATACGTTCGACCTGTCAGCTTATTATTGGTACTGAAAATTTTGACCCGTTTCGTGTAAAAATGTTTTAAGAATGTTTGTTGTTCATTCATATACTATTTTAGGTGTTTGTTGTTATTATTGTTTTTATTTCTATGTTAATTATGAAGCATAACCCAACAAACACTTTCTGTCTGGAATTTATTTACTTAAGAACATTTTACCCAATATATGACACACAACATAATACATACTAAAACAAGAACTTGCATCTGATCCACAAAAAGCAGACTTTCACTCAAGAAAAACATCTAATCAGAAAAGAAATCATGATTTGAATACAATAATTTTTAATGGTGTCATATAAGAAAAGGAGATAGAATTTAAAATCAGCGTAGAACTGAATTACATTTATATTCGTCATTATCTTGCTCTTTTGTCTGATATGCGTTCCTTTCATAAACGTAAACAAATTAGCTTCATTTAACCCATTTATGCCTAGCGTCCTGAAAAAAGGACATTGCAAACAGCGTAGACCATAATACGGCGTCTCATCTGGGTCTGCGCTGTTTGCTTAAATGAATTTCTTTATGGAATATTCTAAATATAGAAATAAATATACTTGACACCCCTAATTTTGGAAATAAATTGATCCAATTTAGAAGGATGGGAGAGTTCACTGGGCATAAATGGGTTAATGTTTCGTAAATATCTGATTTTCCTGGAATCCAGCGCATGGTAGTTCCTGGTAATGTTTCCCATTATTTTGTATAAACCGCCGACAGGTTAATGAGGGGTATAAGATTTCGATTATCTCCTGAAAATATATTTAATTTAACCTGGTTTCACGGACGTTAAATCGCATTACATCGATATTTTGGGTGGATTCCGAAAGTTTCAACATTTGGCTGTTTCACGCTTGTTTGTTCAATTTTGTGTGCGAACTTTTACATTGTATAAATTGCATTATTCGCGTATGAAATACTTTTCAATATGCTATATCAATAGCACCAATCACAGCGCGAAGAACAAGTATTTTGATATTCGATTTTTCATCGCATTCGCTAAGAATTGTCCACGGAACAATAGAATTAAGAAGTATACTATTTTGAATGTGTTAACCTGATCACGGTATAAAGATTTGAACATCAAATCATAAAAAACATTGTTATAACACACGTACATGCAATAAAATGCGCGTTGTAATACAGGTTCTACTTTCGTATGCCAGAATATACATTTCAAAAAGGCTTCTATTTATTTATCAATTCCAGCGAGGAACCATTTAAATTGATTAAAGCACAGATGTACACAACCAATAAATAGTGCGGTGATTTAAGCAAATGTTTATTGGAAGCGCCTCATGCACATATTGGCGCAAAATAAAAATACAAGTTCACATGTCCCATCATACGAAGGGCAAAGCGCAAAAGTTAGTTAAGAAGCGATCATTGTTGATGAAATGGTATGTAGGCTTCATAAATATGACATCGTATGATTACAAACAATATGTGATTTACTGCCTTACATCTATTGTTTAATAGTATTTCAGCAATTGAAAAAAATATTCAAAAATAATTAAATATTATCTTATAACAAAATCACACATTATCATTTCACTCTAGCTAGAGTAACATCACAAGGTTAAAATTCATTGGAATTTACCACGCACACACAACGTAGCATGACATTAAATAATTTATAGAAGTACATGCGGGTATTTTGTAAATTGTTTAAATTAAGTTGTGTATAAGTCATTATTGGCGTCGCACTGAAGTGCGGCGACTCGTATGTAATACGTTTTTTTCGCTTATGGGAGGAGAAGTTATTTTACGGATCAATGTATATATTTTTTGTCAGAATATCTTGCATAGTGGTGATTTTTTGTGTAAATTAGTTTAAATAAGTACCGCATTTGTGCCTATAACATTTACTACAACATTTATTGCCAATAATGCAAAGCTAATTTTTTTTAATTAATAACTGATCACAGGGACTGGGCAATAATAAAAGATCACAGGGACTGGGAAAATACGCAAACCTGTTGAAACTTTCTGGTTTTGTAAACAAACAACACATAATCAAAATATATTTATATTGTGTTTTTTCTAACAATAGCGCAGACTTATGCTGTTCAAGTTTTGGTTAACGCGTATTTTCTTCAATTTTACAAGACGACAG
The DNA here is from genome assembly GCF_020536995.1 of Dreissena polymorpha. Taxonomy (NCBI): domain Eukaryota; kingdom Metazoa; phylum Mollusca; class Bivalvia; order Myida; family Dreissenidae; genus Dreissena; species Dreissena polymorpha. Next base: position 10,714,940 of record NC_068367.1, read on the forward strand.
CGATTACACGGTTTATTGCTTTATAGATAACCGTTACACTTCAGTCACTTATTAATATCTTAGTCAGAAACAGATTTTTCAAGCGGTTCCGTAGTGAAGTGGTTACACGCTCGCTTCACATGTGAGAGGCCCAAAGTTCGAGCCCCAGTAGAAACATATTATTTTATTTGTGTTCTATTTTAACTTTTTGTTTTGATGTAGACATTTTATTTAAATAAATATGCTGTTTTATTGTAACCATTTTTTTGTTTTTATTATGCCCATGAAATATAAGTGTGAGAGGGTGGGGGGGGGTCGTAAACACATTAAAACTTTCACAGAGTTTTCATATCAATGAGTACTCAACCACTATCGTAAATGTGCAACGTAAGAATAAATTCAGAATCATCTCCTATTAAAGTTGAGAAAAATATAAAATTACGCTTACAAGATGAAGCAGATATTTAAAACCTACACAGTTCTGTTCCATTAATAAAAAGCTGCACACGGATGCCAGTAAAAAAAGGAAACCAATGTAAATAAAATGAACTATGAAATATTTGGGAGTTCCAACACAAAATCATAGATAATGGTTATTTGGGGATTATAACACAACATCATAGATAATGGTTATTGGGGAGTTATAACACAAAATCATAGATAATGGTTATACCAGTATCTTTTTCTATTTTGTTTAAAATAATCGGCCAATATATTAATATTTACAGTAGAAAAATCGTTTCATGTAACTTCATTGGGTGCCTTTTACACTGAAACTCCCGACGCCTATCTTGTTGGTCTCTATGAAACTGGTATCAATATAGTTTACTGACAGTTGTATAATCCTTTTAAGACAACTGTTATCTTTGTCGAACAAATTTAAATTCCGATATTGTCAGGAATCCCCCCATGCTTTAATGTATGTTTAAACTTTTTTTTATTTCGCGCACAAAACTAGTAATTCTTATAATTCTTCCAGTTGGTTTAATTGAATGAATAACACTTTTACAAACATGCAAAATAATACCTTAGCACACGCATTTGCTGCTATTTTAACTATCCACAATTCCGTTCCGTAAGTTATAACAGAACATCGGCTGACGGACAGTTCCAGTCACGTACCTAGTAACTTGTATTGTGAAGAGGATTATACTCCATATATTGACTGCTTGCCGACAATTGATGAAATTCTATTTCGAGCCTCGCCATACATATTAATATATGCCACAAACGTAGAGGCAGCATAGCGATTGTGAGTCAATGTAACAAAATTGATCGTCGTAGTTAGATAGTATAGAGAAAAATCTTGCTCTACATTGACCGGCTGCAAAAGACGGACGTTGCTTTGCATAAGAACAACTATCAAACAATGAGAACAATTTCTGGAATTCTTCTTTGCGATTCAATTGGTTTAAAATATACAACTAGCCTAGTTTTTCCTTTTCACTTCGAAGATAATAATGTCGTTTTTGAAAAGGACGTTTTAATTGAAGCTCGACTATTAAATCTTTGACGTTGAAACAAACTACTAGATTAATGTCAAAGTATTTTTCCGTTTAGACTGCTTACATTTAATGGCCTGTGCATCGAAACATTGTTTTATCAGAAATACAGTTATTTGGCGTATTTAAAACTACTAAACGAATGATTTATTTATCAGATCTTGGTTATCTTATGATCTAAATAAACCATATTTTCTAGTCAGATACGTGTTTATGTCATTTAGATGTATCTTCCGAAACTCTCGTTTCTTTATCCCGAACGTCAAAGGTACAGAAACTACGTTTAAGGTATTTCACGATCTACTAAAAAGATAATATCTTGACCTTAATAGTGATTCGTGGTTTATTAACTTCTTCTTTCCACAACTTCGTAATTTATAAAGGTATGAAAGTTCCATCACTCAGAAGGTTTTAACGTTACTTGCACGTATTTAATTATATACTTTGAGAAATAGATAAAAACCGATGTTGCATGCTTTTTAAAAATAATCGCTTAATGACCATTAATATTCAGCCACGGATGGGCGTAATTGATATGGTGAATGCTATTCACAGAGTTGAAGTTAATGCTGTTATGGGATTGGAGAATCCTTATCAAATCATTAGATTTCACCATGTGCTGCGATGATTTTGTTATTAAAGACATACATATAACGCTATATGTTTATACATTTAATGATCAAGCGTGTAAAGGTAATTCTATCAAAGTGGTGTTGTAACTTTATAAATAAATATCTGCCATTTGCATTTCATTTCACAGTGGTTTTCATAGATATTTTAGTAAGAAGTAAAACTTCAAATGCAGCTTTTTATTTTAATGCGAACGATTTTACTGAAACGGTGTTTAAAAATTAGTATATATTTTTTGCTTTAGAAGATATGATAGTGAATAAACGTTACGAATTATATACACGCACTGCTGGATCATTTATGAAACGAAAAGCTCAAAATATATTGTTGTGTTATCTATGAAACTACTACTAAACACAGATTCTAGAAATCTCGTGCATAACAATCAGGCTTTAATTGATGAATATTTCTCAGAAACAAATGTTTATTCCTCTATAAGTCGTTCAAATCCAGCCCGTTGCAACATGTTGTTAGTGGTCTTAAAAATGCCAAGATGTGGTTACTTATGAGTACCGTGAATTTCCCCCACAACAGAAGACCACACCAAAACTTATTTAAGTACAATCTATGGTGACGTCCCTGCCGAAACAGGTATTTGTCGCCGGTTTTATTCCCATTATCACCTGGGTTTAAAGTTTAAATGCCGCTCACGTTTAAGCCATATCCTTAAAGGGATCTTTTCACGGTTTGGTAAATTGACAAAATTGAAAAAAGTTGTTTCAGATTCGCAAATTTTCGTTTTAGTTATGATATATGTGAGAATATAGTATTACTGAACATTTACCATAGTCCAATATAGCCATTTTATGTATCTTTTGACGATTTGAAAACCTAAAAATTATAAAGCGTTGCAACGCGAAACGATTGAATAATTTGGAGATTTCTGTTGTCGTTTAAATTTACGAAACTACGAAGATTGCCTATATAAGGTATAAACTACATAAATGTGAATACCCGGCGGAATAGCCGAGAGGGCTAATGTGTTTTTACTTCAGACTAACTCCAGGACTCCGGGGGTCACTGGTTCGAGCCCTGGTACCGGCTACTTTTTTTCCTTTTTTTAATTTAATTCTTGATTTTTTACTGGAGCTTTTAAGATCCAATGTTTACATTTATCAATAAAAAGCATTTAATGTAAAACTTCAAAATATGCCAAAATCTATGACAAGGCCCCTTTAAGAAAGTGATTGGCGTTTATTTCCTATCAATATTCGCTTTATATCTCGACTGTTTCGAAAGGATTTTTCTAAACGGAAGAATTTTGTGACCCCGCTAAAACTTTCGTAGCGAGTAAAGTCGAGAACTAGAGCGAATGTTAATACGAAATAAACGCTAACACTGTTTTGCTGATATGGCTGGAAAGTTAGGGCATTTAAAAGATTAATATAAGTAATAAAGGCTATAATGCGTTTTAAAATACCTGTCTTGTCATGTACGCCGTCCTCTTGACTTCATTGAGATAATAACGTGATTACCCCCTCTGGGTAAATTAATAAGGTAGGAGTGCTGACTACACTCCGGGTTCGCACTTAATTAAGCCAGGGGCGCAGAAGGACCACATCGACTTTAATACAAAGACTTATCTCTACCTTTTCAACGAGCCTTAAAAGAGAAACCAATATTTGATCAACGCCTACTGCCGCTATATGATCCTTTTATAGTGATAATTGTTTTCAGCATAATATAATGTTTTTCAAAAAGAAAACACACTTATACGGTATCTATTTGACTTAAAAGATGCTTAGCAAATTTTGCGAGGATTAAAACAAGTTAAAATTGCCATGATCGCAGTTCACTTCAACTTCAACTTCAATGGAATACTCTTCAACACCACGGTGGACATCGACTGAAGAGGGTTAAAATCTGTACATGGTAGAGTGCGTGAATACATCAAGCACGGATAAAATGGCTATAAAGCCAACTTGTATAATACACTGTACAAAAAGATGCCTCATGTTCTAGGCGCTGTGTTGGATAGACTGGACTGCTGACTTGAACGCGTCCAGGCTAGGGGCTGTAACGACTGAGGTAGGTAGAAGGTTCCAGGATGGTATTGTTCTTGGGAAAAAGGAGTGCTGGTAGATGTTCACTCTGCAATGTGGTTGTAGAAGCTTCAGGCTGTTGCTTTGTCTGGTAGGTCTAATAAATGCTGGGGTTGGGATGTATGTGACAGGAACAGCGATAAGACCATTATTGACTCTGAAGAGGAGGACTAAATCAAAGTACTGCCGGCGTTGTTGGAGAAACGGCCACTGGAGAGTTGAAAGAATGGATGTGACACTGTCTGGCTGGTGTGGATTAAACAGTTTATTGGCGACAAATCTTGCAGCGTTGCGTTGTATTTGTTCAATCTGTTTAATCTGTGTTTGTTGTTGTGGAGTCCATATTGGTGCCGAATATTCTAATTTAGGTCGAACAAGAGTCACATATGCCGTTTGTTTTACTGGTTGTGGACATTTATTCAAGTTGCGTTTGATGAATCCCAGAGTCTGTGAAGCTTTTTTGGTCATGTTATCGATATGAGTGTTGAATTTCAGATTATCACAAAGTTCGACTCCTAAGTAAGGGTGATGTTTAACAGTTTCGAGGGTTTCGTCATTCATAGTATAGTTATAAAGTCTTTTCTTAGTGGAGTCGGAGATATTCATTATGGCGCATTTTTTAACATTAAACTCCATCTGCCAAGATTTGCTCCAATGTATGAGAGTGTCGAGGTCCTGTTGTAGAAATTGCTGATCAGAGTTAGAGTTAATCGGGCGATAAAGAACGCAATCATCCTCGAAGAGACGTATGGTTGAAGAGATGTTGTCAGAGATGTCATTGATGTACAGAAGAAATAGGCAAGGCCCGAGGACAGTTCCTTGTGGTACGCCTGAGTAGACTGGTGAAGATTCAGATGAGGCATCCTGGACGACAACCTTCTGGCTCCGTCCAAATAGGAAGTAGTCAATCCATCGGCGTGTGTTATTAGAACTGCCATAGAATTGAAGTTTTGAAGATAGACGTTTGTGTGGAAGCTTATCGAAGGCTTTAGAAAAGTCCAAAATGGCCATGTCAACTTGTTTGCATAAATTTAGGTGTTTAAAAAGGTCGACTGTAGTTAACAACAGCTTGGACTCACATGACCGTTTCTGTCGGAAGCCGTGTTGATTCTCGTGTAAGATGTTCTGCGAGTCTAGGTGTTTCATTATGTTAGATACTACTATATGCTCGAGCATTTTGGAGACAACAGGAGTTAGTGAGACAGGACGATAATTAGATGGATTCGAGCGATCGCCCTTTTCAAAGATGGGAACAACATTTGCCGTTATCCAGTCTGATGGAAAAATTCCTGTATCCAGAGAACGTTGAAATATGCATAAGAGAATGTCTGCTATGATTTCGCAGTTATTTTTTAGCATGATGATTGGTAATTTGTCGGGACCAGATGCCTTTTTCTCGTTGAGTCGGTTTATGCTGTTAATAACGCCCTGGTGAGTAATGGTAATTGGGTCCATGGATTTAAATGGAGATGGTCCTTTGACGGGGATGTTGGAGAGATTTTCTTCTGTGAAGACGGAGGTAAATTGCTTAGTTAGTCATTAAGATTTCCTTTTGTCGCCATTAAAGAGTAATTGACTGTAATTAGTAAAGATATATGTGTCAGGTAAAATGTGAAATGTTTAGGAACCCACTCTGCATGACCTGGTGTCAATGTCAATATATTGTCGTATACGCAGCCTTGTTTCAAGATAGATCTTGTAACATGACATTAAACATATTTTTTTATCATTGTATAACATGAACCTGTGTGCAAGATGTAGTAACTGATTGGGAAGCATATACCGTCTTAAAGGTAATGATACGCGTTGTTTTGAACAATAACACGAATACATTTGCTTCTGAAGTAATCATTTTTCCGCGAAAAAAGGAACGAGCTTATGAATGACGGACACGCGATAGCATTGTGTATTATTCAAAGTAACAATTTACCGGCTGAATCGATGTGCCATAATTAATAAAATCATGTTTCCGTCTGTGTTTGCCTTGCTTCCCACGAGTCTCATACATATGGCACGTTTGAAACAATACTGTCCTGGACCATTCGTCACATCGTAGAAACATTCTCGTGAAATAAACATTACCAATTAGCTCTTTTGAATTCGATGTCATTACATGTATATGGGTGAAATTGAAACGGTCAAGAAGGTTTAGGTTTATATATTTGCCGCAGCGTAGAAACATTTCCTTGACAGACTACTTGCCAATAAGCCATTTTGACGTCGATGACATTTTCTTCTAGTTGTTTACGGTTTTAACGATCAGAAATGTAGATGCTGTTGTTGGTGTTAAGAATACAATCAACGCGACATGTATACAAAATCGGTATTAACACAATACAATTCCCATATAGGCCCCTATGACATTAGCATTGTTGTCAAGGCAGCCATAAATGGTATATGGTTCTACTCACAACCGCATTTGAGTGTTCCATGTAAATGTTAACTAGTCTGGTCATTATAAATTATGCTCCTGTAATGCTGTCCCATCCGCTATCACGCAAGTATTTAAGCAACAGTGTTTGTTTTATAGATTGATTGTTTGTTAATGAAAAATCTATGAGAATCGTCCGTTTTATTACATCATTTTCTAAGAACCACTTAATATGTATTCGTCTTTTATTTCATAATAATCGACTTGTTACGTTCACTTGCGTTCGAAGAGATATTAAAGCAGTGAAAGTGATATGTATGCTGATATGTTCTGCGATAGAACATTTATTAGCGTTTATACATAGTTTCGATCGGATCACGTCACTTTGATGTGTTTATGTATTCAATAATTTAACCAAGCTATAACCATAATGGATTAGCAATAAATCAATGGAATTTCAGACATTATTTAGTTAATTACACACAAAACTTTTGAGTGATCCAGCTATACAGACTAAAAATGTTATTAAAATTACCGGTAAAACATAATCGACATTCTGCTTCATTAACACAATTTAAAATAAACTTAATGTTTATTGTGTTTAACTGATACATTTAATTAATGCTTTAATACATATAATGCCAATTATATGAAACATTGTTTTCATCAGTATAAACAATAATGACGCTTTTGGTTATTAAAGTAACCTAAACATTCAAAACCATCGAATATTTCGCAAAATAAAATGTAATAAGTTTAACTTGTGTTTCTGACAAACTCATCTCTTGTTCTTTTTGCGATAATATATTCCATATCAATTTCGCTCCACGATATCCCAACATTTACGAGCGAACGCGAGACTGGCTGTGGGCAGCGTCGGAAGAACGACGCATGCAAGAGAACTACGTCGTGCTTCCGAAGCTACCCGAAGCTTATATCGCGTTCGCTCGTAAATGGTCGGATATCGTAGCCGGAAATTCACATGGAATATATTGTGACACAAAAAAGAACGAGCATATTTTATCGCGTCAAATCTTTGTAACCAGACCACATCTAGCGTTGACAGTTTGGCTATTGCTATACGTAGCATTTATCGTGTATGTGTTAACTTTATTTTTCGAAATATTGTACGAAAATTCGTTGATTTTGAGTGTTTATGGAGTTTTAACACGCCTTTAACAATTTGCTCATACTAACTACCCTTAGCTGAATACTAGCACGGTAAATTGTGACCCGCTATGTATAAACATGATTTCAAGAATATCAGTTTTTCACAAAAACTAGCAAAAAGTGTTGTTGTTATTATTATTTCAATGGTCAAGTTTTCGTATAAGCATATCCGCAGATGTGTCTGCAGGTGTTCGTTGCACTTCAAAATAAATGGATTATTCTCCTAATAATACATACATTATAATCTAAATAAATCATGACAATATTCTGCAAACGTCGCGTTAAAATAATACTATATAAAAATTGCATGGCAAACGCATATGACCTATGAAACCATCCATTACCATTTTGAAACGTTGTATAAGAGACGGAACGGATTGTGAGATCGTTATGGTCGATAGTCAGGTTCACTTTAACCGCGAGTGACATGCTTCACATGCGACGTGAATGACTGGTGTAAATTTTATTGATCCACTCATTTTGACAATTATGTGACCTTAGTAACGCACTGAATTGCTTTTTATATTTATAAAGGATCTTGCACGAGTTGTCATATCATACCATATTTTATTAAACGAGTTCAGGAATTTTGTTAGTAAGCAGGCCTTTGACGAGTGTCAAATCTTTTTATCACATGCTTTTAAATGAGTAAATTAAATAAATATTAACGCAAACATAATGATTAATCCCGTATGTTATTTACATTTCGTGACGTCATTTGACGTTGCAACGTCATTTCAGCAAAAAAACTAAATGCGATTGGTCAATAAACGAAAACTAAGCCAATGAAAACGCTTAAAAAGTATATTACACATGTGTTAGGTAAAATATTCTTAATGGTTATATAACATAGGAAACCGGGTATGGCATGTTATAAGTATATATATAACGTACATATTTTTGTTATCCTCGCCATAGGCGGAGGTATATTGTTTTGGCGTTGTCCGTCCTTCCGTCCGTCCGTCCGTCCGTCTTTCCGTCCTTCCGTCTGTCCGGCACTTTTGTGTCCGGAGCCATATCTTGGAAGTGTTTTGGCGGATTTCAATGACACTTGGTATGAGTATATATATTGATAAGAGGATGATGCACGCCTAATGGCATTGTACACCATTTGTTAATAACAAAGTTAGGGCCCTTTGTATCTTGGAAAAATGCTTTTTTTGTGTTCGGAGCCATATCTTGGAAGTGCTTTGGCGGATTTCATTGAAACTTGGTATGATTATATATATGGATAAAAGGATGATGCACGTCAAATGGCATTGTACACCATTGAATAATAAAGGAGTCATGGCCCTTTGTATCTTGAAAAAATGATTTTTTTGAGTGTCAAATATAACACTTTTGTGTCCAGAAGCATATTGGCGGGTGATATCAATTCAACGAATTTCCTTGTTGTTACACTTTCCCGCAGTTCTTTGACCGTATACTAGTACTTACTTTTTATAAAATGATGTATATGTGCAGATTTTTTTGTATATGGTCATTGTTCAGCATGTTTATGATTGTTTGTAAAAGGTTCATATGTAAACACGCACGAAATCTTTCGTACTTGAGAACCTTTTTTTTGTTAGATAACAATCTGTTTTGAGGTCAAATCTAATAAGTACAAGCCAAAACCTTCTTCTGTCCGGAATTAAATTACTAAAGAAGATTTTCCACCGAAACACGACACAAAGTACAATAGATACCAATCCAAGATATTGCATCTGATCCATCAATTGCTGCCTAAATTACGGGAAGGGAACATCTTATCGGAAATGCAATCGTGATTTGAACAAAATTATTTATAAACCACGTTTTGAAAGAAATTGAAATTTAAAAGCTGCGTAGAACTGAATTAGATTTGTATTGATCATTACTTTGCTCTTCTTATATGACTTTGTCAAATTTATCTGGAAGGTTGTCTAATCTTTCTGACATATGTTCTCTTCATAAACGTAAACAAATTACTAGTAGCTTCTTTAATGGTTCGTAAACATTTGTTATTCCTGGAATGTTTACCATCATGTTGTATACACCGCAGACAGGTTAATGCGGGGTTTAAGGTTTCTATCATCTCCTGATTGTATATATCTAATTTAATTAAACTTTAAGGAGACGTAATTTAAGTGTAAATATACGTAATTTAAGTGTAAATATACGTTATTTAACTGTAATTATACGTAATGTAACGGTAAATATACGTAATTAATTGTAAATATACGTTATTTAACTGTAAATATACGTTATTTTACCTGTTTTTACGGACGTTTAGGATGAACTCGGAAAGTTTTAAGATTGGAATTATTCATTTATTTTCTACGCGGACTTTCCAATAATATACACACGACTTTCTCATTTATGATGTTATTTAAATTATATTCGCTTTTTTATTGATATGAATTTCATAATTTGCATATGTAATACTTTTTAATTATGTTAGATCAAACGTATTAACCACCGCGAGAATAAGAAGTATTTTCATATTCTAGTCTGATAAACACAATAATTTCTTCCAGTTAATGATTTTATACGAGAGTAATACAAACGCGATATTTGGAAACACTTCCCGAATGTGCATTCGCTAAGATATTGTGCACGGATTTTTGTAATTATTTCTTAACAAGGATACTTTCTTGAATGTTAAAACAGGATAACGTTAACATTTTATGGACAGCGAACTCTAAAACACTGTTTTAATACACGTATATGAATAAAATGCGCTTTGTTATGCAGTTACTTGCGAATGCAAGCACACCTATTTCAAATGAACGTTTATTTATTATTCAAATCGAAGCATTTAAAAATTGATTTAAATGCTGCACAGATGTACACAACCAATAAATAGTGTTGTGAGTTTTGCAAATCTTTATTGGAAGCGTCTCATGCTTATATTGGCGCCAAATAAAAATAGTACTTTATGTTTCTCATCATGCGACGGGCATGTGCGCAAAAGATTGCATCAACTATAGTCGCTTCTTAACTAACTTAAGAAGCGACTATAGTTGATGCAATCTTTTGGGGGCTTCATAAATATGACTTCATATGATTGTAAAATAGGTAACTTACTGTAGATTTTTAGATTCTTCATTCGTATCTTTTATTTTAGAGTTTGAAATTTACATTTATAGTAATGTAATTCATAAATTAAAAAAAGTATTTCAACAATATTTCAATGTAACCATAATTTACAAATCACACATTATAATTTCTATCTATAGTCGCATTATAAGTTAAAATTCGCTCGAAATTTTCACTCATAGACCGCATAGCAAAATATTAAATTACTTATGATTGCATATGCGGACCTATTTATTCAGCTTTTTGAGTTCAATTGTGAAGAAGTCAGTTACATAACTGTACTTAACTATTATTAATATCGTTTACTTACAGTGGTATTTTCTTTTTATACAACTCTATTCATGTTTAAATTCATTATTTTCCGATATTGTGAGGTAGCTGCACATACTTTTATGTGTATTTTATACGTTTTTTAGTTCATTCAAAACACGTGTTTATCCAATTTCGTTTAATTATATAAATAACACTTCAACAAACAAGCAAAATAATTTACAATTTTTATATATTTTAAAGTGAACTGTTGCTATTTGTACTTCAACACGATTCCCAAAGGTATATTAAACCAGAGCGTGCGCATTTCCTGCTGTGTTAACTTTCCACAACTACGTTTTAAGTTATCACAGAACATCGACTGACGGACATTTCCAGTCACGTATATAGTAACGTTGTATTTGGAAAAGAAATATACTCCATATATTGACTGCTTTCCGGCAATTGATGAAATTCTGTTTCGAGCTTCGCTATACATATTATTAAATGCCGCAAGCAAGCGTAGAAGCAGCATAGCGAGTGCAACTCAATGTAACGAAATTGATCGTCCGTCGATAGTGAGCATAGAGAAACAAAATCTTGCTCTAGACAGACCGGCTGTACCATACGGACGATGCTGTTACATTTAAGCAATGATTATACCATGATAATCGTTTTCATGATTCTAGATTAATTCTCCACGGCTAATTTTTTTGCCTACATATTTTTGTCGTTTTCACTTGAACATAACATTTCGTGTTCGCATCGACGTTTAAATTGATGTTCGATTGAGGAGTCTATGTTGTTGATAATAAAGCAGAACCAGAGAACCAACAAACTCAGCATTCAACTCAACAAAAGTCGAAGTATTGTTCGTTAAAAATGCTTAGATTTAATGCATGGAGCATAACGACGTTGTTCGATAAAAATGTCCTTATCAAATAATTTGATTTCACCATGTGCTGCGATGATTGTGTTATTACAGACTCACATATTACGCTTTATTCTAATACATTTAATGATCACGGGTGTACAGGGTATTCTGTTTAAGTAGTGCTGTACTTAAAAAAAAAATTCTGTCATTTGCATTTCATCTCACAGTGGTTTCCATAGATATTTTATAAGAAGTAAAACTTCAAATGTAGCTTTTATTTTAATGCGAGCGTTTCTACTACTGAAACGGTGTTAAATTTTTTTCAACTGATGTATCATTTATAAAATAAACAGCTAACAATAAGTTTGTGTGTTATCTCTGAAACGATTGTTATATAAGGAATCGAGAAATCTCGTGCTATAGATTCCGGCTCTTATTGATGAATGGATGAGTATTTCTCAGTATAACATGAGTATTCTTTGATTAATGCATCAATCCCAGCCCGTAACAACATCTTGTTAGTGATCTTAATACTGCCAATTTGTGGTTACTTACGAGTACTTTGAATTTCCCCCACAGCATAAGACCACACCAAAACTGAAAAATCTATAACGAAATCTAAAAAGCATGACAAGTTGATATTTAAAATAAGTCTAAACTTGTGTGAGTCTGGTAACATATTGGGATATAAAGTGACAATCAAGATGGTGACGTCCCTGCCGAAACCGGTATATGTCGCCGTTCTATTCCCATTATTACCTGGGTTAAAAGTATAAATGCCGCTCATTTTTCAGCCATATCATTAAGAAAGTGATAAGCGTTTATTTTCTATTAATATTCGCTTTATATTTCGACTGTTGCGCAAAGAATTTTCTAAACGGGAGCTGCAATTTAGTGATCCCGCTAAGAAATTCCGTAGCGAGAAAAGTCGAGAACTAGATCGAATGGTAATACGACATAAACGCTGTCACTGTTTTGCTGATATGGCTAGAAAGTTAGGGCATTTAAACTATTAATATATGTAATAAAGGGTATAATACGTCTTAAAATACCTTTCGTTGCATGTACGCCGTCATCTTGACTTCATTTAGATAATCACGTGATTACCCTTTTGGGAAAATGTATTAGGTAGCAGTGCTGGGAACTCTCCGCGTTTGCACATAATTAAGCCAGAGGTGCGAAAAGACCACATCAACTAAACAAATGCAAACACATATCTCTACCTTTTCAAAGAGCCTTATAAGAGCATCAAATAAATATTTTACGAACGCCAACTGCCGCTTTAAGATCCTTTTATAGTGATAACTGTTTTCAGCATAACGCAGTGTTTTGCAAAACGAAAACACACGAATACGGTATTCATTTTACTTAACATATGAATAGGACATTTTGTGAGAATTTAAACTAGTGAAGTTGGCCATAATCACAGTTCGTCATTCAGATTTTCTTTGTCGTCATTAAAGGGTAATAGACTGTAATTAGAAACGATATATGTTTCCGGTAAAATGTGAAACGTTTAGGAACCCACTCTGCATGACCTGATGTCAATGAATGGTCGTAAACGCAGTTTTGGTTCAATATAAATCGTGTAACATGACATTAAACTTATTTTTAGCAAGACTGTTTTCGGAAAAAACCCGAGCTATTGTCATAGCCTGCTCGTCGTCCGCCGTCTGCCGTCCACCGGCGTCGCGCTAAAACCTTAACATTGCCTCTAAAATCGAAGTGCTTCAACCTACAACTTCATATGTAGATGCACCTTGATGAGTTCTACACACCACGCCCATCCTGGGTCACTAGATCAAAGGTCAAGGTCACTGTTACCTCTAAAAAAAAACACATTTCTGACAAGCTTTCGCAGCCGAGCGTGGCACCCGTTATGCGGTGCTCTTGTTTTATCATTGTATTACATGCACCTGTGTGCCAGATGTAGTAACTGAATGGGAAGCATATACCGTCTTAATGGTAATGATAGTTTTGAAAAAAAAGTATACATTTGCTTCTCAAGTAATCATTGTTTTGCGAACAAAGTAAACGAGATTATGAATGTATTATTCAAAGTAACAATTTACCTGCTGAATCGATGTAACATAATTAAGCACATAATATTTCCGCCAGTGTATGACTTCCCACGAGTCTCATGCATATCGCAATTGTTGTTTAAACAATACTGTCCTAGACCATTCGCCACAGAGTAGAAACATTCCCGAACAATGAACATAACCAATGAGCTATTTTGAAGGGTCAATGCCATTATAGTGTCCGGTATATTGGTACGGTTGTAACGATGAGGAATGTTGACGTTGGTATATTTACCGCAGAGTTGAAACTTTTCATTGAAAGACACATAGCCATTTATCAATTTTGACATCGATGACATTTTCTTCTTTAAGGATACGGTTGCAACGATGAGGAATGTGAGCTGAGTTTTATTTGCAGGTCTTTAATGACCACCATTGGTTTCCTATAAATAAATAGAGTTGTTATGAAGGTATGCGCTGAAATTTGATTTGCAAGTTTCTTCTATGCATACGCGTGGGTTTTAACTCTGGGTAAGTCGGGTTATGCCGTTCGAAAGTCGGGATATTCCGTACGGAAGTCGTGTAATTCCGTTTGGAACCAGTTGGTTCAAGATCAAGGTTACTTTTTCAAACAATGCACAAAGTGTGTTCTCTATATATGTTTAGTTTGAATGCTGCTATTGTTCTTAAACTGGTTGGTTACATGTATACCTAGCTTGATTTTGCATTTGAAGAGAGTTGGATGAAGGTAATCACAGCAACTGAAATTAGAAGAAACTTAAGTTAGTTTTTTACGAAATAGTTTGGGTTTAAATTGAGATATTACGCTAAAATTGTGTGTGTAGGTTGCTTAGGATTGTGCATGTATTTATTATAAGCTATTTTGAACAACCAGTTACCTACGCACTTTCGTCTAGACTTTCAACTGTGCTCAAACTGAGGCAAACATGTCTGATACCATGTCGTGTCTTAAAATATATATTAATTGTTCACATGTAGCGGTTGATATTTAAAGGCGCGCATACGATGCCTTAAGAAACGGAACAATAAATATGTATATCAACATGATTATACATAAAAACATCTGAACGTCCAAATGATATGTGTATATTGTCTTGAAATAATTATTAAAGTTTTGATTATTTTATTTCAGGTAACTTTTTAATTTTGTTTCATAGTTTCCTGTAAAATAAATTGTAAAGCACACACATGGTGTCCGCATGGTAACATTTAGTTCTTGTGAAAAATTACGAGTTTCAATTTTTGAGGTCGTAAAATACTTTTGCAGTATTATGTTAGAACAAATGTACAAACCATTCCAAAGAAGCTCTATTAGATATACGACGCTTATCATGATAATTTAATTTGGTACATTGTAAAATAAATAATGTACTTAAAAGTTCGCATATTGTTTACAATACTTCAAGTCAGCTCTACAATCGACTAGTACATTTCATGAAAATCATTGCGCAGATTTTAAGATACATTTAACCAACCGATCAGTAGTATTCCGTTAAAATATGTAACTTATTCTTAATTTTGATTTGACATGCATTATTGTTAAAATTGAAGGACCTATATATTCATGTATAGAGCCACCGCAATTCTTTATTAACCGATAGCCTAACTGCACAAAAGCATTGGATGGTTGTTGTGTAGTTCTACACGCGAATTGATTTTTTAATGTAGTTTTTTTCATGATCCATATAAATTTTCACATTAAGTGCAAAGTTGTTTATGTGTATAATTATGTGTAAAATCAACTATGTTATTTTGAAAGATGAATAAAACCGTTAATATACCGATACAACTTAAAAACTAATATTTTTAGTTCATGTGTATGCGTTAAATTTGTAACTTTCACTGATATTGTATAGGCAAGAAAGTGAAACAGACAAAAAGACAAAACTACAATATATATTGTATGTTTAAGTATTTACAATACACAGTCAAGAAGAGTTTTACTGTTAACCCATTCATGCCTAGCGTCCTGAAAAAAGGACATTGCAAACAGCGTAGACCCAGATGAGACGCCGCATAATGCGGCGTCTCATCTGGGTCTGCGCTGTTTGCTTAAATGAATTTCTTTATGGAATATTCTAAATATAGAAATAAATATACTTGACACCCCTAATTTTGGAAATAAATTGATCCAATTTAGAAGGATGGGAGAGTCCACTAGGCATATATGGGTTAATAAAAAAGCTCAGCTGGAACCATTCGGTTTGCGAGCCCCACATTTATCCATTTCTCTAACCCAGTGTTCGCTATTAATGTATACCGCCTTGACGGAAGCAATGTTCTTCTTATTTTTCGTCGTATTCCGTTTGTATAATGTCGAATGATTTGTGAAAATGTATAATGGATATGTTAAATATAGTATAATTAGTTAATCGCCACACTGGGACGTAAATAAAGCTACTGTTAATAAACAGTTCTACTTCGAGGACAGTGTTTTCAATTGAAGTTACTCGGAATCACTGAAAACTAGAATACTTGTTTTGTTTGCACTAATTGAAATAAGGTACACATATAACTGACAGAAATATATGGTATAAGAATTGTTATGATAGCTAGCATTGCCCCAATTCTCTGTTCAATATGCGTATATTCACGTGATATCAAGGCCCAACGGTAAACATTTGATCGTACCTACGTATTAGTTGAACTCCAAAAACGGTATATTATCAATGATGCCTGTCGAATCAGAACCTTTGTTATAAAAGAGGATATATAATGTTTTAATTTTATTTTAACACCAATAATACCATTATACTTTGCTCGACGTTATTGTTACTTTCAAATGTGACACGTGTTATCCTTTATGGGCTTTGATTTGCTGTGTTCGTTAAATGTTATCATACATACAAGAAATTCACTGGCGATATTTGCAGAACAAAAATATAAAAGTTGCCTGTATGGTAGCATGTTTCAAGATATGCGGATTATTATGCCAAAAAGATATGCATACTCTACTGCATTAAGTAAGGGTTATATGTAGCAGTGGTGGATATGCTTATTGATAAGTAATTAGTTTTAACCGCGAGCTTGTAACAGTATCACAATATTTTAATTGTATTGAGGGTAGTTAAGTTAGGTACTATTAGGTTCATCTATTCAAGATGTTATTTTAAAAAGGAGTCAATAGCATTTCCGAGAGACTTTATTACTATCTTTAAGAACTTGTGTAAATGTTTGATTGTACTAAATGTACGTCGATAAATGTTTAAGTCATTGGAAATTCACACTCCGTCTTTATGCAGAGAAAATTTAGCAAATATTGTAAAATTAGCATTTTCAACACTGATGTTGAACTTGGCGTTTACGATACACATATGGACTTCTTGTACTGCATTAAGTCGATGAAGCCATGTCTTTAAAGCAGTTTTTGTCTTAAATTGTATTATACAACGACTAGGTGCAACTTGCTTACTTAATTTGTTAAAATAATGTCGTTGCATAGGCGTGTGTAATTACTGTGCAAATACATATCTAGATTAAGTAGTGTAATAATAAAAACTATATTTCATTGCTCAAATGTGTTGATTTATGAAAGATGAACGTCGATTTATTAGTTAATTAGTTTGAAGTGGAAAAAATATATTATGTTAATGTTTGGAGCCAATTTTGTTCACCTAATTCCTGTAAATGTTGGTTTCTTATTAAGAAGGTTTACCAGATTTTTTTATTACTTGTTTAATTTATATTTTTATCTTACATTATTAGATTGCTGCAGGAAAGTTTAATTATTTATTTATAATTAATTATAATGTACTTTATTTAATTTCAGTTGTTAAGGCGACGGGGTGGTTACGACGTCACTCACCGACGCAGAAGCAACATCAACCACTATGCGGGTGTTCTGCGTGCAGCTAAATCCCTACCGCATGTTACACACCGTTTGCAAGCTTTCAGATCTCCTGAACGGTCGGAAGCCTTACATGTTGACGTAGTGGGTGCCAAGGCCACCTATGGATAAAAGTCATTGCAAGAAAAGCGCAAGCTCTGTATCTCATCTGGGCTGGTACTACCTTTGTTGCTTCTCAAATACAGCTAAACTGTAGGTTTTTGAAATTCATAGTGTTATTTTCTGATTTAATAACCTTATAGATCAGTGTGATGTATACAATTCATGATTGATTAATTTCATGAGACAAACCAGTGTATTATTTGTTTAAAAAAAATATTTTATGATTTTCGGGTTTCATCTTGTATAGTACAAGGTCAATTTGATGAGCGAGATATTGTTGATCAAGGTTTGGATTACATAGCGGCGTCGAAGGTTCACCCGGAAGACTTTACGGACCCGAGTATTGTGTTTGCTTTCTATGGTGGGGTGAGATCAACACTAGCGGACAAAATACGTGATCATGGTATTGTAGTCATAGGACATTGCGTTCCTTTGGACGATGCAGCTGTAACGAAATTAGCAAGTTTAAGATTTTGGGGGACGAAAGCGATGAAGCGGATGTCGAGTGGGGCCATTTTGTTCAAGATGTCCTTCACGAGTCTGAAAGTGCAGTTTTAATGCCTCAATCTGATTACCAGGATGCGTTTGAAGCTAGACTAGACAGCGTGTATCTGAGTTATGCGGATGATAGTGAAGGCCTCGCAATCGGAATCGAAAACGCCGCCGAGACACTTGATAGTGTCGATGCACGGATAGCTAATAGCGATGGTGAAAAAGAACCAGTACTTAAATGTCTATATAGAACCGGTTGTGTTGTAAATGAATCTCGATTTAAGAAGCGGCTGGCAACGGAGTATCTTCGTCCTGTGGGTGAAGACGAAGACGAACAGCTGGTGTCAGTTGGTGAGCAATCCATTGTACAAATGCGAAAAGATATATCCGGTGATGGTTAATGCACCGCTGTTACTGCATGTACATCTTCCGGCTGCGTTGATTCGGTCGTTCAAAGCAAGCTTAGTTTGAGCTTAAAAACATCCCATCTAACCTTAAGTGAGAGAACAGATTTCTTCGATCCATGTGGAAAAAACCAGCAAGCCAATATGACAATATGTACTCATCTCCAAAATAAAAGCACAAACATTGAACATTCAACAACCAATCGAACATTGCTTATGGACAACAGCGATGAAATTAAATCAGGCAAAAGTAGTTCTTGTGACCATGGTCAAGGGGCAAAACCAATTACAAACTATCGATCTGGCAATCACACAAAAGGAATACAATTCTGATAAAATCGTCTCTGGGAATATTAATACTTGCCAAAGTATTAAAGAAAGTAATCCGAATTCTGAGCTCGACTACAATATGTCGCTAAGTGAATTAAGCAACAGAAGCCAATTTTCATCGGAAACTAATATGGAAGTGGAGCCGCAACACGATTTAAAATGTAGACGTTATGCATATATTGGGGAATGGAATTTCCCGGATCAAACGATTCAAGTTTTCATCGAGAATGAGATACTGGGGAACACGTTAATAACTTATGCCGATTTAGACTCTGTTCTTGAGAAAATAACTTTTGAGTCGATCAACAGTAATCCAAGAGTGAACCTAGATGTAACAACACTAATAACATTGCTTTTCTCGGTTGCTAATTGCAACTGTTTCTTCAAATTTCACGAAAAGATACTTGCACATCAAGCCGAAGATGAAAGGGATAATCTTGTTCTGCCCACGTTAAAAGCTTTCCTCAAGGGTAAACTCAGTTATTTAAATGACCTTACAGGGGCCTTTTCCCGTTTGGGTAAATTGACAAAATTAAAAAAAGTTGTTTCAGATTCGCAGAATTTCGTTTAATTTATGATATTTGTTAGGAAACAGTAATACTGAACATTTTCCATGCTCTAAAATAGCCATTATATTCATCTTTTGACGATTTAAAACCCGAAAATAAAGCGTTGCAACGCGAAATGAATGAATAATTTGGAGAGTTCTGTTGTTGTTGTTATATTTTGTGAAACTACGAGGATTGCTTATATAAAGTATAAAATACATCTGGAATTGTAGTCGGAAGAATGGCCGAGGGGTTAAGTGGTAGACTTTTTACTCCAGTACTCCAGGGGTCAGTGGTTCGAGACCTGTTGAGGGTTACCTTTTTTAGCTCACCTGAGCACAATGTTCTAATGTTGAGCTTTTAAGATCGCCATTTGTCCGTCTTCATGAAACTTCATGAAACTTGCTCAGAACATTTGTCCTATTGACACTTCGACTGGGTTCTAAACTGGGTCATGCTGGGTCAAAAACTAGGTCACTAGGTAAAAAAAGTAAAAGCTTGTGAACACTGTAGAAGTCGCATTTGATGCCCAATCTTCATGTAACTTATTTGTCTAAATGATATGTTAATAAGTTCAAACATGGTTCCAGTCCGTTGAAAAACAAGGCAGCCAGGGGGCGGGGCAGTATTCCTTATATGGCTATAGAGAAATCTTGTGAACACTCTAGAAGGCTCAAATATTGCCCAATCATCATGGAACTTGGTCAAAACATTGGTTTCATTGATATCTCGGACGAGTTTGAAAATGGTCCAAATCGGTGAAAAAAATGGCCTACAGGGGCGGGGCAGTTTTCTCTATTTGTATAGAGTGAAAACATGTGAACACTCTAGAAGTCACATTTGGTCCAATCTTCATGAAATTCTGTCAGAACATGTGTTTTCTTGATATGACGGTTTAGTTCGAAAATGGTTCGGATTGGTAAAAAAAAACATGGCCGCCAGAGGGTGGGGGGAGCATTTTCCTTATTTTTCTATAGTAAACAAAGCTTGTGAACACACTAGAAGTCACATTATTCGCCTAATCATCATACATTTTTTTCTAAACATCGATTTTATAGATATCTCGGACGAGTTCGAAATTGGTCATGATGGATGGAAAAACATGGCCGCCAGGGGGTGGGATAGTTTTCTCTATATGTATATAGTGAAAACATGTGAACAGTCTATAAGACTTATTTTTTGCCCAATCATAATGAAATTTGGTCAGAACATTTGTTTCCTGTTTAGTAAAGTTTGGTTTTATTATTTCATTCTGTAACATTTACTGTATTATGCAATTTTTCATAACACAGAATTTTCATAATTAACATAACTGTTTAAGTCATTAGCACTTATGATAAGCCTATCAACTAAGACATAGCTGAAAGAAAGACAACAAGTACATAATTTTGCAGTATTTATCTCCCTTGTTTAACCTGGTTCAGTAATCTATTTTTACTTTTCCTCTGGAATTTGGGAAGATCATTGATAAATGGACTGTTTTGAGGGAAAATAGACTCTTCTGCCAGTGCTCTCAAAACTGTATAATATAAGCTGTTTTGGCTGATTTAATCACCTCTTGATGCTTTCTTGAAAAGGTAACAGCTCTTGAAAAATTTTGGAATTTTGATATAATTAAACTCTAAATTATTGTAACAACAGCATCAAGACATTTTGGCATTTTTTCTAAATTATTCTTATTATTTAAATTATTTTTATTTGGTATTTTCTAAATAAGAAAGACCCTATTTTATTTCAATAACTTTAGTAAATTCTTCTTATTTTTACATTTGATTCACTAAAATTTCCTAATCTCCATAAATTGTGTTCTTTAGATTAAGTTAGACCTATTTTCTATACTAGATTTTTGAAGCAACTTCTAGATTTACAGTAAGTAATAATTTATATCATTTTTGACAGATTTTGAACTTCTTTTTACATTCATTAAGGTGTTTGCTGGATGTTGTTCATTTTTGTATCGATACTTAGATTATTTAGACTCGGCTTGAACCTGTTCTTAATTCTCTGTCATTGTTCTTCATTTTCCGAGTTCTTGGAATAAAAGTTAGTTATTTTCGTTAAAGCTGCTTTGGTTTTCACTTATAGATTAATTCTTTGAGTGTATTCAGGCTTATCTGACTGGACGCCTTTAGTTAATTGAATTACAACCAGTCAGTGGTGTCATCCTGACCGGATATGAGCGTTCGTCGAATATTTCCGTATATCATAAGTGCTCACACAGTTACATAGCTCGTAACCGTCCCTTGACGGGTTCACTTGCGTAAGCGAACGAGACCGCACTACCACACCAGGAAACAACAGTTGAGTTTGAACATGGTTTGGATCGGTAAAAAAACATGGCCGCCAGGGTGGGGTTCTTTTTCCTTATATTTATATAGTAAAAAAGCTTGTGAACAATCTAGAAGTCACATTCTTTGCCTAATCATCGTGAAATTTTGTCAAAACATTAGTTATGTTAATGTCTCGGACATGTTTGAAAATGGTCGTGATCAGTGAAAAACATGGCCGCCAGGAGGTGGGGCAGTTTTATTTTTATGTATATTATGAAAATATGAGAACAGTCTAAAAGACACATGTTTTGCCCAATCTTCATGAAATTTGTACATATCTTGGAAGAGTTCAAAAATGGTTCAGGTCTGTTAAAAACACATGGCCGCCAGGGGGCCATTTGTTGTTCATTCTTCACGAAACTTGGTTAGAACATTTGTTCCATTGATATCTTGGGCTGCAAAGAACAGGTCATTACTTTTTATCTCAGGTGAGCGACTTTGGGCCTTTTAGACCCTCTTGTTTCTTTTTTTTAAAAATTTATTTTTGATTTTTTACTAAAGCTTTTTTTACCCATTTTTTACATTTATCAATATAAAGCATTTAATGACAAACTTCAAAACATGCCATAATCTGAGAAAAGGCCCCTTTAAAATCAAAATAAACTTTTAAAAACATATATTTATCATGACTGTGTTTGTCGAAGATACCAACTGTTGAATAACATTTGTTTCCTGATATTTGTTACATAGGAAAACAAATGTTTAGTTAAAAAACTGCGGTGGGCAGTTTCAAGCTCATTCTGGATACGTTGGGCGGAGCAGGAGAACGCCTTCGAGCAGAGACTTTGTTGCCAACGATAACCGTCGTACCTGACGACCCATCAATTCGAACGACTTCAATGCCAATTACTGGGAATATTAAAGATAGGTCTAAGGTTGTTGTTTGTTTTCTTGTTTGTGTTCAATAATTGTTAAACACAATGTTTTATACTTTCAAATTACTCAATTGATTAATTGCGAACACCTAGTGTATGTTTCTTTTTAACGGAAATGCAATGCACAATTAAATACATGTTACGGTCTACCTCATACAGCATGGTACTTGTGTTATGTGTGAAAGAAAATGTGTTGACATCAATTGATGTTTACTTCAAAGCAATTTGCATGATAGTTACTTGCTTTCGTTAAGAAGCTACATTTTAACAACATGTATACATTTTGCTTTTAAATTATAACGTGTTTGAACATCTGACATAAGTCCGTTTTTTTTATGGAATCTCGACCTGCCATTTCACGTGATTTCAGATCATATTCGGCACAGGTGATAGCCTTCGTGCAGTGACGGTAACTGCGAACTCAGGCTTCGTACGCGCCGCAAATCATCAGGTATACAGCGTGCAATCTTAAGTATACTATTTCAATATAATGTATGTTTGTTGGTTACTTATTTACTTAAATACCTATTTCTAATCCTAAGTTACACATTTTGTTTTAATGTCCACGCCGGAATTCGTTTGCAATATATTTTATTATTATTTAATTAATTTTAATTAAAGTGTGTGCTGCTAATATCAACCACTTGTTCATTGAAGACGTTTGTTTAAAAAAAATGGCTATTCGAATCGATAGCGTGTTAATTGTCTTGTCTGCGTTAATTGGTATGAATAAAACACGCGATTGCTGTAGTGTCACAATTAAATGACGTATTCGAAGAGCAAATTGACAATATTTAGAAATGTGTGCCAGAAGCTTAAAGAGATATAGTCTTGCTACAACCAACTCGTTTTTTTTCAAGGCACGACTTTTAATAACTAACGTCTTTAAGATTTACAAAAGTATGTGAAAACGTCTCTGAAAAAATGAAATGAATGATTGACCTGTATTTGCATTAAAAATGATTAGTAATTATAATAACATATAAGAAAATTAAAAAAATGAACCAAACCATCCAATTACACATGCTATCTAAATGTTTCATTTTTCAGGGAGTGATGTTGTCCGTTTTTCTTCATGCCTCGCGGGCGCTCACGGAGCGACGGGAAGAAAGCGAGGAGAGAATCGAAAAGGAGCAGGAGTCAATTTAATTGAATAACAGTATTTATTGTTATGTAGGTGAAGTAACAGTATTACAATGCACTTGTATGTAAAATTATAATGAAAAATTAAAATAAGTGCATCGATTTCATTGAATAGCAAAGCATTATATTATGTAGTGGTTATTGACAGTTTTGCAAATTTAAGACTATTTGCATCAGACAAGTCACCTCAATAATCGCTTCATATGTTTCCACATAAAGGCGTCAGATATATATAGGCTGACTAAATAATGCGTTGTTTTTGTGGTTTTAGTTTTGTTGGCCCGTCACTTTGTTTTGTTCGGGTTTTGGAAATGGATTGCGATAGAGTATACATTACTTTGTATGTATGCGGTAATATGTTATTTTGTTTTAACTAATTTTTGTTTGATTGATTTATGTTTTTTTACCGTGTAATATGTTTAATGTAAGTGCCAGTAATCGAAATACAATTGTGATTTACTTACGGCTTGCACTTGTAATGCTAGTAAACAACTAAAACATTGAATATAACACATAATATGTAAACTACAATACCTAACAAATGTATATGCATGTATGCTTAATTAAATGCGTAACATTTCGTCAAATGTCCATATAAAGACTTATGTATTTGGAATTTGGAAAAACTTTGTTTTAATGTTCAAATTACCCATATTTTTGAATTGGAATGCAAGTTTTCACCTTGCAACGAAGCCTAGTTAAAGCGTACAGTAAAGGTTTTTATGCATAACTCATGACTAGTTATTGTTGTGTGTGTTTTTTGTATGCGAATTTTTATGTCCCCCAGTCTATACTGGAGAACTTATTTTTTGTGCCCTGTCTGTTTGTTGGTTTGCCTCAACTTGATATTTGGCATGCATGTGTATCTCATGGAGCTGCACATTTTGAATGGTGAAGGGTCAAGATTAGGGTCATCCTTAAAGGTCAAAGGTCAAATATATGTGGGGACATAGTGTTTCACAAACACATATTGTTTATTATAAAATAGTTGATATCAATCAACGTTATTTTTGTTGAACTAAATGGGAAGCAACATGTGCGATTGAGGTTCCAAAGGAATGTATGATATGTTTTGTGTACACGATGCCGCTTTAAACGGACAGTATTGTTAATTATGTTTAACGTTAATGGGAAATGGGAAAAAATACAACACGCTACTTGAACATGCAGTGTTTGTGTTTTACTGAATGTATGTATGCAATAATATATATGAGCTGATCATTGAACCTTGGGATGAATGAAGCAAGTGAATGGATGCAGGCTATACTTATTCTTAATTTAACTTTATTTGTATATGTGAAAAGATGATAAAGGATAACATGACGTTTTTCTAAAACTACATGGAGTTAATGCTATTTATGGTCTTTATATCTTTATATGTCATATGCATGCAGTTTCTGCGCACGGCTTTTAAATAATTTAATTTCAAATTTATTAATAGAGGACATGAGTTCTTGAAGTTATTCAACACGTGCGACCGATTTTCTCAAGCAATTTCAAAGCTACATTTAGATTTTTCTAATATCTATTATGATACCAATACAATTGGGAAACTCTGATGGAAATATGAACAGAAGCCTGATATTTCTAAGGTTTCCAAGCTGTGTGGGATACATAAATATTGCAATTTGTATTTACTTCGAATTTTTAAATTGATCAGTCACCATGCTTAAGATTTATTTTCCAAATACGTTTCCTCTCATACAATATGGTGTGGTATTTATGAGGCAAGCGTAGACTACAGGAAGTTGAAATGACAGTTTGCGTTCATTAACACGATTAACACTTAACCAGTAACCGTTTCTTGTTTATTGCAATTGTTTCGAATCTCTTATGCGTTCCATTAAAGCTAAAACTTAAATTGCTTTTAAATAAAGTGCAAACTGCAGATGCATGCAGAATAATGCGCTTTCGTAGCATTACAAGGGCCTATCAGCTGCATGTTTGCATGTATGATAGCCATTCAGGTCGCCACATATCGACTCCTTGGTCTTTCGCAGTCATCGTTGTGAACAACTGTGTCTGTGAGATATTCAATAAAATGGCATATAAGTTCTACACCGCCATCAAGCAGCATTGTCAATTATCACGCGATATGTAAGTGTAGAATGGTTACTTCCCGATTAATATAGGCTTCACTGCCGGAAGATGTCTTGTGCCATAATTCGATTCTCCGATTCAAAGAATGAGGAGAAAATTAAAATGTGTCATTTGGTTTCAATGTTAGGTCACAACATTTGTAAAACGCGCGGCGTAAGGGATTCAAGAAGATGAATAATTTATACTACAAGATTGCCTATTTACTGTGAAATTGCTCGTTTCTTTAAACATCTGAATGTCTGCGAACTATTTTTACAAGTGTTGATTGTTACGATCTCTTAACATATAAAATACGACTAAAAGCCTGTTATATAAATATAAAGCGACTGGTCGAGGACATATTGATGTTTTTATTTGAATTGTACGAAAAAAGGGTATTATGCTTTGAAGTCAACTTGAGACAAGCTTGGCTTGGGTTTCATGTTTGATAAATCCGATTACACGTGTGACATTTGTTACATGGCGAACCAAAGAATTAAAGACCAATTTTTCAAAAGTAGAGCGATAATTTATCTTCAAAGTCCAAATTGGAATT
Source organism: Dreissena polymorpha (assembly GCF_020536995.1). Lineage (NCBI taxonomy): Eukaryota > Metazoa > Mollusca > Bivalvia > Myida > Dreissenidae > Dreissena > Dreissena polymorpha. The sequence continues at coordinate 10,741,565 of NC_068367.1, forward strand.
CTACTTAAAATTAAAAAATACATCGAAAATGAAAAATACATCGATTGTATATCTAAAAAAGCAAATAATCAAAATGAGATAATTTCAGTAAGGTTCCCATTGTATTGAAAAAGATATAGTAGGTTGTTTCGGGTAGAACGCAAATGTAAACTCTGTAAAACATAATATCCGGACATCATGGCCTACCATAAGAAAATACATACTAATTATTTTTGTCTAATGTTTTGAAGCTCAAACATTTTGCAAATGTGTTAGTCGAAGCGTTAATACTTAGAGGTAATAATTAAAATAATCTAGCTGCTGTATAATGCTGTATAGATCAAACAAGGATTCAAGTTTTTCAGTCTAAGAAATAGGGAAATAGGGATTACCATTGCTTCCATCTTGATTGTAAAATGTCAGTAAGACTTGATACAGAAAAAATAAATGCCCCCAAGAGTCCAGTTGAAGGGCAAAGGCCTCATACAATGCTTTGGAATGCATCCATTAGAATCGGTCACATAGTGAGTGTCTCAAAACTAATTGATATAGGCATTTATTTTATCAACTTTAAGATCCAAAGATCGATTATGACACAGGTCTATCAAATTAATTACGAGCCTTTTTTTTAAAGGGACCGTCAACCACCAGCGACAAAAAAGAACAGTTTTAAAATACTGTATTTTTTCAATTATTAGTGTATAATGATTAAAATATCACGACTGGTATATTACATTACTTGAAACAGTTGTTAAGTTTTCATATTTTCAGTATATTCGGTAATACAATTGTACTGGGTATGTCTACCAGGTAACTACCGGTTAACTATAAATAACGCAAGTAGGTTCATCATCATTGTCAAGTGGTAAACCCAGGAATGCAAATTGTTCATGCGTAGTGAATTGTATATTTTTTTATCTACTTGAGTTATTTATTGTATGTGTATTGTTATTTAACCTATTTTCGCGATGTACTTTCGATCTCACATCGCAGAATTTTTACTTTTCTTTTTTCGTCGTGTGTGGTTGACGGTACCTTTAAACAAGAAATAAGGTATTAACATTCAAATAAATAATTATTTAAACTTGGATATGCAGTTGTAACTTTAAATTGCATGAGCAATTCTGCAGCAAATTCACCTATGATAAATAATGAGCTTTGCACATAGCTTTTCGCATTATCAAATAATCTAGTCTCATTGGGGAGAAAATATATTTGACAGACAGATTGGAGCTTTATCCAGTTAGGATTCAGTTGTTGCAAACTGATCATTCTATTAATTACACAACTGAGAAATAATTATTGTAGTGCACTAAATAATCATATTATTTTACCTAAAACATGCTGAAGTTATTAGTGTTTTGATATTTTTTAATATCACAATCATGAATAGAAAATAATTCAGTTCTTCCCTAGCAAAATCGTTATACTTCAAAGTGAATGGTATACATCTCTAAGTTTGTCATTAATTCAGCTTCAATAATGTACAATATATGTTCATAGAACATGCTATAAATTATAAGTAAGCTTTTACCTAATTTAATACCATTACGAACAGCGAATTGGCGACTTTCTTGGAACACGTTTTCCTTGATGCTAACCAACTACTGCCATGTTAGATTTTTCTGTTTTATGGAACATTTGTATTATAAACTTGTGAACTAAATTAAAGAAAGGCATTCTGGGAATCACGTTTGGAATAACAATTGTCTTCAACATTTTAAAATTGGCCTGCTTGAAAAATGTCAAAAATGGCCGACTGAAAGAAACACATGTTTTTTGTTTAAAAAATATTCCAACTGTGATCAATTTTAATTTTAATATGTTAAACAATATGTGAAGCAAATGTCTTCTTCGCTTGCAGGTTAATATATGGTAAAAATGACAGTGCAAATATTGATTTATTTTAGAGATGCATATAATATTGTTTAGAACATTTTGGTATGACTATTGAGCGATATTAGATAAAAATGACTTAATAACCTAAAAAATCAATATCGTACTTTGACATTAAAAAACTAAAGAGCACATATAAATTCATTCAGCATATGTTATACTGTGGCAATCATATTCTTCTAGCTGTTGTTATGTTTGCCTTTTAACATATTATGCAATATACCATCGGTTTTAGTAGCACATACATTTAAAACAAGAGCACCGCCTTGCGGGTGCAGACCGCTCATCTATTTTCTTTTTAAAGGTGAAGGGACTCTCATTTTCAATCACAAAGGAGGGAGGGTGGAGTGAAGAGGGGTGTATAGTGTGGGGGCGTGGACATTTATTACATTATCTTCCAAAAATGCGAAAAAAATAAATAAAATAAATAAAAATCGGGAGGGGGGGGGGGGTGGGAGGCGGGGGGATTCTTGGGTGCGATGCTTAGAATGTATTTCAAACATAAAATAATAAAAATTAATATTTGTGTTTTTTAACCGTTTCAAAAAAAATTGGGGGGGGGGGAGTGGTGGTGGGGTGGGGGGGGGGGTATAGTGTGAGGGTGTGGTGGTCATTTGTGAGATGATCTTAAACAAAAATAGGGGGGGGGGGGGGAATTCGGTGGTGGGGGTGGGGTGGGGGAGGTATTCTTGGGTGCGATGGTTGGACGGTATTTCAATCATAAAATAATAAAAATAAATATTTGTGTTTTTGAACCGTATCAAATAAAAATAAATTGGGGGGGGGGTGGGGTGGGGGGGGTATAGTATAGTGTGAGGGTGTGGTGGTCATTTGTGAGATGATCTTAAAAAAAATAAAGGGGGGGAGAGGGGTGGGGGGTATTCTTGGTCGCGATGGTTGGACGGTATTTCAAACATAAAATAATAAAAATAAATATTTGTGATTTTTAACCGTTTCAAAAAAAAATTTGGGAGTGGGGTAGGGGGGTATAGTATAGTGTGAGGGTGCGGTGGTCATTTGTGATTGTGTCATTAAAAAAAGGGGGGGGGATTCGGGGGGAGGGGTATAGTATAGTGTGAGGGTGTGGTGGTCATTTGTGAGATGATCTTAAAAAAAAAGATTAGGGGGGGGGAGGATTCGGGGGGGGTGGGGGGATTCGGGGGGGGTATAGTATTGTGTGAGGGTGTGGTGGTCATTTGTGAGATGATCTTAAAAAAAAATAGGGGGGAGGGAATTCGGGGGGAGGGAGGGGGGTGGGGGGTATTCTTGGGTGCGATGGTTTGACGGTATTTCAAACATAAAATAATAAAAATAAATATTTGTGTTTTTTAACCGTTTAAAAAAAAAAACAATTTTGGGGGTGGGGTGTGGTGGGGGGTATAGTATAGTGTGAGGGTGGTGGTGGTCATTTATGAGATGATCTTAAAAAAAAAAGTTAAGGGGGGGATTGGGGGGGGTTCGGGGGGGGGAGGGTGGAGGGCACGGGGGATGGTTTGGGTGGAGTCTATTGTGGTATGTCAGGTAAGAGTAGTTTTGTCAAAGTATCAATCAAATCTAATCATAAATAAAGAAGTTATGGCATTTTAGCAAAATTTATTAATTTGACCTTGAGAGTAAAGGTCATTCAAAGGTCAAGGTAAAATTCAACTTGCCAGGTACAGTAACCTCATGATAGCATGAAAGTATTTGAAGTTTGACAGCAATAGCCTTGATACTCTAGAAGTAAAGTGGATTGAAACACAAAACTTAACCATATATTCAAAGTTACTAAGTCAAACAAGGGCCATAATTCCGTAAAAATGACAACCAGAGTTATGCAACTTGTCCTTTTACTGTACCCTTATGATAGTTTGCAAGTGTTCCAAGTATGAAAGCAATATCTATGATAGTTTAGGGGTAAAGTGGACCAAAACACAAAACTTAACAAAATTTTCAATTTTCTAAGTATAAAGGGCCCATAATTCCGTCCAAATGCCAGTCAGAGTTACATAACTTTGCCTGCACAGTCCCCTTATGATAGTTAATAAGTGTTGCAAGTATGAAAGCAATAGCTTTGATACTGTAGGAATAAAGTGGACCTAAACACAAAACTTAACCAAATTTTCAATTTTCTAAGTATAAAAAGGGCAAATAATTATGTCAAAATACCAGTAAGAGTTACATTACTTTGCCTGCACAGTCCCCTTATGATAGTTAGTAAGTGTTGCAAGTATGAAAGCAAAAGCTTTGATACTGTAGGAATAAAGTGAACCTTAACACAAAACTTAACCAAATTTTCAATTTTCTAAGTATAAAAAGGGCACATAATTCTGTCAAAATGCCAGTCAGAGTTATCTAACTTTGCCTGCCCAGTCCCCTTATGATAGTTAGTCAGTGTTGCAAGTATGAAAGCAAAAGCTTTGATACTTAAGGAATAAAATGGACCTAAACACAAAACTTAACCAAAATTTTCAATTTTCTAAGTATAAAAAGGGCACATAATTCTCTTAAAATGCAAGCCAGAGTTATCTTACTTTGCCTGCCCAGTCCCCTCATGATAGTAAGTAAGTGTACCAAGTTTGAATACAATAGCATTGATACTTTCTGAGAAAAGTGGACCTAAACGCAAAACTTAACCGGACGCCGACGCCGACGCTAAGGTGATGACAATAGCTCATATTTTTTTTTCAAAAATTGATGAGCTAATAAATGCTTTTTTAAGTTTTGATAATTTCTTCTTTAAAAGCTTACCCTTAACTACGTCATAAAATCTGTTTGTAATGTGTGATAACAGCTTGTAGACAGTTTGTGTGCAAGAGACATTTTAAGTTTTTAGTGCAAATTGATCAACAGTGTTTCATCACCATGGAAGCAATTATTGAATTTGTCACAAGATTTCTGCATGTATTTACTGTGTTCACAAATGTTTAAATAGTTCAATATGACCCTCTAGCTTGCAGCTGGGTGTGAGCCAAATGTGTTAATTAAGTCTCTGTTTTGTTATTTTTAATGTTTTCTATTGAGAGAACGTTTCACAGATTTGGGCACATAAACATTAATTTAGTTTTTGCTATGAATTTTGAAAGTGTTATTTGTAGAATCACGCACATATGCATAAAATCTGCATAAAAACTGCATAAAATCTGCATAAGCTTGTCGATTAGACTATTTATTTCACGCCTTTTTATGTCAACCACATTTTTTTGAACGAAACAAAATATTTTTATGGAGTTTATTTATCTTACTTATAAAAACACACATTTTACTAAAATAAGAAAATATTAATATTCTGATACAAGTATTGTATTTATGGGAGTTTACAACATAAAGTACTATTACTTTTACAGAACTTTCATGACACTTTTTAGCTGATACATCTAAATCAATCACCTTTGAAGAAAGAAAACAAAAGACAAATGTATAGATCAAACAAGGATTCAAGTTTTTCAGTCTAAGAAATAGGGAAATAGGGATTACCATTGCTTCCATCTTGATTGTAAAATGTCAGTAAGACTTGATACAGAAAAAATAAATGCCCCCAAGAGTCCAGTTGAAGGGCAAAGGCCTCATACAATGCTATGGAATGCATCCATTAGAATCGGTCATATAGTGAGTGTCTCAAAACTAATTGATATAGGCATTTATTTTATCAACTTTAAGATCCAAAGATCGATTATGACATAGGTCTATCTAATTAATTACGAGCCTTTTTTTTAAAGGGACCGTCAACCACCAGCGACAAAAAAGAACAGTTTTAAAATACTGTATTTTTTCAATTATTAGTGTATAATGATTACAATATCACGACTGGTATATTACATTACTTGAAACAGTTGTTAAGTTTTCATATTTTCAGTATATTCGGTAATACAATTGTACTGGGTATGTCTACCAGGTAACTACCAGTTAACTATAAATAACGCAAGTAGATTCATCATCATTGTCAAGTGGTAAACCCAGGAATGCAAATTGTTCATGCGTAGTGAATTGAATATATTTTTTTTATCTACTTGAGTTATTTATTGTATGTGTATTGTTATTTAACCTATTTTCGCGATGTACTTTCGATCTCACATCGCAGAATTTTTACTTTTCTTTTTTCGTCGTGTGTGGTTGACGGTACCTTTAAACACGAAATAAGGTATTAACATTCAAATAAATAATTATTTAAACTTGGATATGTAGTTGTAACTTTAAATTGCATGAGCAATTCTGCAGCAAATTCACCTATGATAAATACTTAGCTTTGCACATAGCTTTTCGCATTATCAAATAATCTAGTCTCATTGGGGAGAAAATATATTTGACAGACAGATTGGAGCTTTATCCAGTTAGGATTCAGTTGTTGCAAACTGATCATTCTATTAATTACACAACTGAGAAATAATTATTGTAGTGCATTAAATAATCATATTATTTTACCTAAAACATGCTGAAGTTATTAGTGTTTTGATATTTTTTAATATCATAATCATGAATAGAAAATAATTCAGTTCTTCCCTAGCAAAATCGTTATACTTCAAAGTGAATGGTATACATCTTTAAGTTTGTCATTAATTTAGCTTCAATAATGTACAATATATGTTCATAGAACATGCTATAAATTATAAGTAAGCTTTTACCTAATTTAATACCATTACGAACAGCGAATTGGCGACTTTCTTGGAACACGTTTTCCTTGATGCTAACCAACTACTGCCATGTTAGATTTTTCTGTTTTATGGAACATTTGTATTATAAACTTGTGAACTAAATTAAAGAAAGGCATTCTGGGAATCACGTTTGGAATAACAATTGTCTTCAACATTTTAAAATTGGCCTGCTTGAAAAATGTCAAAAATGGCCGACTGAAAGAAACACATGTTTTTTGTTTAAAAAATATTCCAACTGTGATCAATTTTAATTTTAATATATTAAACAATATGTGAAGCAAATGTCTTCTTCGCTTGCAGGTTAATATATGGTAAAAATGACAGTGCAAATATTGATTTATTTTAGAGATGCATATAATATTGTTTAGAACATTTTGGTATGACTATTGAGCAATATTAGATAAAAATGACTTAATAACCTAAAAGATCAATATCGTACTTTGACATTAAAAAACTAAAGAGCACATATAAATTCATTCAGCATATGTTATACTGTGGCAATCATATTCTTCTAGCTGTTGTTATGTTTGCCTTTTAACATATTATGCAATAGACCATCGGTTTTAGTAGCACATACATTTAAAACAAGAGCACCGCCTTGCGGGTGCAGACCGCTCATCTATTTTCTTTTTAAAGGTGAAGGGACTCTCATTTTCAATCACAAAGGAGGGAGGGTGGAGTGAAGAGGGGTGTATAGTGTGGGAGCGTGGACATTTATTACATTATCTTCCAAAAATGCGAAAAAAATAAATAAAATAAATAAAAATCGGGAGGGGGGGGTGGGTGGGAGGCGGGGGGATTCTTGGGTGCGATGGTTTGAAGGTATTTAAAACATAAAATAATAAAAATTAATATTTGTGTTTTTTAACCGTTTCAAAAAAAATTGCGGGGGGGGGGGGGTGGTGGTGGGGGGGGGGGGGGTATAGTGTGAGGGTGTGGTGGTCATTTGTGAGATGATCTTAAACAAAAATAGAGGGGGGGGAATTCGGGGGTGGGGGGGTGGGGGAGGTATTCTTGGGTGCGATGGTTGGACGGTATTTCAATCATAAAATAATAAAAATAAATATTTGTGTTTTTTAACCGTTTTAAATAAAAATAAATTGGGGGGGGTGGGGTGGGGGGGGGTATAGTATAGTGTGAGGGTGTGGTGGTCATTTGTGAGATGATCTTAAAAAAAAATATAGGGGGGGAGAGGGGTGGGGGGTATTCTTGGGTGCGATGGTTGGACGGTATTTCAAACATAAAATAATAAAAATAAATATTTGTGATTTTTAACCGTTTCAAAAAAAAATTTGGGGGTGGGGTAGGGGGGGGGTATAGTATAGTGTGAGGGTGCGGTGGTCATTTGTGAGGTGATCTTAAAAAAGGGGGGAGGGATTCGGGGGGAGGGGTATAGTATAGTGTGAGGGTGTGGTGGTCATTTGTGAGATGATCTTTAAAAAAAAAGATTAGGGGGGGGGAGGATTCGGGGGGGGGGGGGGTGGGGGGATTCGGGGGGGGGGGTATAGTATTGTGTGAGGGTGTGGTGGTCATTTGTGAGATGATCTTAAAAAAAATAGGGGGGAGGGAATTCGGGGGGGGGGGTGGGGGGTATTCTTGGGTGCGATGGTTGGACGGTATTTCAAACATAAAATAATAAAAATAAATATTTGTATTTTTAACCGTTTCAAAAAAAAAACAATTTTAGGGGTGGGGTGTGGTGGGGGGTATAGTATAGTGTGAGGGTGGTGGTGGTCATTTATGAGATGATCTTAAAAAAAAAAAAAAAAAAGTTAAGGGGGGGATTGGGGGGAGGGGGGGAGGGTGGAGGGCACGGGGGATGGTTTGGGTGGAGTCTATTGTGGTATGTCAGGTAAGAGTAGTTTTGTCAAAGTATCAATCAGATCTAATCATAAATAAAGAAGTTATGGCATTTTAGCAAAATTTAATAATTTGACCTTGAGAGTAAAGGTCATTCAAAGGTCAAGGTAAAATTCAACTTGCCAGGTACAGTAACCTCATGATAGCATGAAAGTATTTGAAGTTTGACAGCAATAGCCTTGATACTTTAGAAGTAAAGTGGATTGAAACACAAAATTTAACCATATATTCAAAGTTACTAAGTCAAAAAAGGGCCATAATTCCGTAAAAATGACAACCAGAGTTATGCAACTTGTCCTTTTACTGTACCCTTATGATAGTTTGCAAGTGTTCCAAGTATGAAAGCAATATCTATGATAGTTTAGGGGTAAAGTGGACCAAAACACAAAACTTAACAAAATTTTCAATTTTCTAAGTATAAAGGGCCCATAATTCCGTCCAAATGCCAGTCAGAGTTACATAACTTTGCCTGCACAGTCCCCTTATGATAGTCAATAAGTGTTGCAAGTATGAAAGCAATAGCTTTGATACTGTAGGAATAAAGTGGACCTAAACACAAAACTTAACCAAATTTTCAATTTTCTAAGTATAAAAAGGGCAAATAATTCTGTCAAAATGCCAGTAAGAGTTACATTACTTTGCCTGCACAGTCCCCTTATGATAGTTAGTAAGTGTTGCAAGTATGAAAGCAAAAGCTTTGATACTGTAGGAATAAAGTGAACCTTAACACAAAACTTAACCAAATTTTCAATTTTCTAAGTATAAAAAGGGCACATAATTCTGTCAAAATGCCAGTCAGAGTTATCTAACTTTGCCTGCCCAGTCCCCTTATGATAGTTAGTCAGTGTTGCAAGTATGAAAGCAAAAGCTTTGATACTTAAGGAATAAAATGGACCTAAACACAAAACTTAACCAAAATTTTCAATTTTCTAAGTATAAAAAGGGCACATAATTCTCTTAAAATGCAAGCCAGAGTTATCTTACTTTGCCTGCCCAGTCCCCTCATGATAGTAAGTAAGTGTACCAAGTTTGAATACAATAGCATTGATACTTTCTGAGAAAAGTGGACCTAAACGCAAAACTTAACCGGACGCCGACGCCGACGCTAAGGTGATGACAATAGCTCATAATTTTTTTCAAAAATTGATGAGCTAATAAATGCTTTTTTAAGTTTTGATAATTTCTTCTTTAAAAGCTTACCCTTAACTACGTCATAACATCTGTTTGTAATGTGTGATAACAGCTTGTAGACAGTTTGTGTGCAAGAGACATTTTAAGTTTTTAGTGCAAATTGATCAACAGTGTTTCATCACCATGGAAGCAATTATTGAATTTGTCACAAGATTTCTGTATGTATTTACTGTGTTCACAAATGTTTGAATAGTTCAATATGACCCTCTAGCTTGCAGCTGGGTGTGAGCCAAATGTGTTAATTAAGTCTCTGTTTTGTTATTTTTAATGTTTTCTATTGAGAGAACGTTTCACAGATTTGGGCACATAAACATTAATTTAGTTTTTGCTATGAATTTTGAAAGTGTTATTTGTAGAATCACGCACATATGCATAAAATCTGCATAAAAACTGCATAAAATCTGCATAAGCTTGTCGATTAGACTATATTTATTTCACACATAATCATACTGATATTGGAAAAAGCAAAAGCAAAAAACCTGAGGTGTGCTTACACATAACAATGGAAAAAAACACCATCATAAGTAATCGATTGTCCCTACCTCACAATAGAATAAACAAGTTTTTTTTAACACAAAATTAAAAAGTTGTATGAAATTAATTGATAATACATCAAAAATGTGAATTGTATGGTTAATATAAATCATCCAACCTGTATACAATGTTAACTGTCTTAGTGGAATTGTGTGCGGGAAATCCATCAGTATTGGTCACCTTAATATAAACCTTTTAACATATGTATAGCAATTAATGTTTAGCTGTACTATTTTAAATACATTTGATTGTGTTATAAATTTACATGAACCATATCTGCAGAATATTTTGTAGACAATAAATGAGTATTCATGTATCTACCAAATTATTGCTTACGTTTTGTATGTTATTGCCAAATACACGTGAACACAATCACTTAGCTCTAACATCTGTGGTTTATTAGTTGTTCGTGTAGCGACCAGCTAATGTTGTTACTCAAAATTTCAATTCGGTTCGGCTTATCTACGGAGAGCCTACTACCTGCCACATCAGCGCGAGAAAGTGTTGTATAATTTATGCAACAGGTTTGAGTTCTCCAACTATATTCATTCACAAATGGAAACATTATATGAATATCGTGTTAAATGTAATAATTTTGAACGGAGCTTATATAGAAAAGAATCAATAAACAATGGTTGTATTATACATGTCGCGGAAGAGATTGTTTATGAATGTTTAAGATTATTTCTGAATGATTAAAATAGTCCACTTTCTGCTGCGTCTTCATGACGTAGTAATTTTGCTCAGCCCATTCATAATATGCGGCTATTAAGAGATGCGGCTGCTGATAAACAAGGGAGAGTCCAATTGCACGGTCGAAAACAACGCAATAGTATCAGGTTACGCTTGTTAATCTGAGGCTATTAATAGATTCGGGAAAACAACGCAATTGTATACTGTTACGCTTGTTTATATTCTCAATTTATAAAACGTTGAACATGAATTCGACCATAACATCAGGGATACAATAGACAGCAACAAAAATGCTTCATAATCGCTAAAACCGAATATAACAAACAATTAAATATAACACGAATGATCTGTTTCGTTACCTCGTTCATGCTTCTACAGCGGTGATTTCTGGGAAACGTTCTTTTGTTCTCAACATATAGCGGCGATCTTTAGTATACGGGTGCTAACAACGCAATAGTAGAAGGTTTAGCTAGTTTATATTGACAGTTCTCGATTTATAAAACGTTGGACATGAGTTCGCCAATTACTACAGGTATACAATCGACAACCTCAAAAATGCTTTATAATCGCTAAAACCGAAAACGACTAAATAGAACAAGAAATATCTTTTTAAAATGTAGTCGGGGTAAACGCTGACTTTTAAATAAAGTTTGCAATTTACTTTTCTAAATAAATAAATAAAATGAAATCAAAAGTTATTGTTGTTTTTTTCACTTAAAAAATTCATATTCACCGCATGGAATGTGTGTTGTCAGTGTCAAATCACACATAAGTGTAAGAAGATAAAAAATATACTACGAGAGTGCACATCATATTTGTGCAGTTTTCTTTCGACGCATTTAAATCACACTTTCATAGCCTTGTTATGCGAAAATGGGTCTTATGCGTTTCGAACAGCGTTTCTTAAACTCAACATGTGCATTTGCGCAGTCGATACAAACTTGAATTCAAAATAGCAAACTTGTAAATAAGGGCAGCCTATCCAGGCGTTCACAAACTATTCCCAGATGTGCTTAAGGAGTACGGCAAACATTTTGGTTGGATAATTAAACGATTTGCTTCTTATCGTGACACTAAACTATTTTGGTAATGATTGTTTTCTCATCTTGAAAGCAAAACTGAAATTCTGCGAAAAAGATTTTTACGCGTAATTGTAACTGGGCCACAAATTCTGTCGTTTGAACATTCAGAGAGTAGTCCGGAATTCCTTACACTGAACAGTGCTTCATCCTTTGCGCTGAGCACAGACACAGTGATGTAGTCAAAGTTCAGTGGTTTTATCTCGAATCAGCCTATTCAATATTCGAAAATATTCATGCGTGTCTGCTGGCGTTATGTAAAAGTCATTAAGATGAAAAGCTGAGTAAAACAGCTACGCCGAAAAAGCGCACGAGTGCTCTATACCTATATTAGGTAATTGTTGTTTACACCGAGTGAACTGCTAGGGTTACAAGTAATGCATAAACAACAATGTTCAGGTCAACAGGGCTGTCTTGATGACTACCTAATTCGTGAGTTAAAAATATTGCTCGCAGATTAATTATTTATTATTTTCATCAATGATCTTGTATATTTTGAATTTGTATATGGTGTCGAAAATCAAAAGTTTTGTAAAGTGAATTTTCATCATGAAATTATATTCTTAGTGAGATAGATATTCAATATTCCAACAATAATCATTTAATATGATGGCGAATGCAAATTTATATTCAGTTCTCACTGCCATTTTCATCATACTTTCTATGCTTTCAGAACGTCCAAAAAGGCAATGTTGTTTTTATTTTGTTTAAGTTATCACTATGAAATAAATAGGATGATAAAAAGTGCACACAAAGCTCTACCCGTGCGTTATGACACACTCTTTATAAATGTGAATGGCGTGTGTTCATTTCAAACGTTAATTTTGAAAATTGAATTGCGTCTTAAATTATGCAATAGCGAACAACTTCAGTGCCTTCAGCGCTTTGATGTTACAAAGTAATGCTGATATTTGAATAGTGACAAATCCATCAGTTGTGACAGTTGGAGGCTTTGATAGTACTGAATCAGGTCTCGTTCATATATTATTGATCAAAGTGCCATGGCTGAGGGTCATCAATATAAGGCTTTATAAAGGGAATACAAACAGCTCATTAGCAGATTATAATATTGTATCAGGAAGATTATATTTAGCTTGTTTGAGAACACATGTTGGAACGATCATTGCCTATTATCATTAGTCAGGACTAACGACTATATATGAGATCAGTATAATATGCGAGGTACTTAAGATGCCAAGTAAGGACTAACGACTATATATGAGATCAGTATAATATGCAAGGTACTTAAGATGCCAAGTAAGGACTAACGACTATATATGGGATCAGTATAATATGCAAGGTACTTAAGTTGCCAAGTAATGACTAACGACTATATATGAGATCAGTATAATATGCGAGGTACTTAAGATGCCAAGTAAGGACTAACGACTATATATGAGATCAGTATAATATGCAAGGTACTTAAGATGCCAAGTAAGGACTAACGACTATATATGAGATCAGTATAATATGCAAGGTACTTAAGATGCCAAGTAATGACTAACGACTATATATGAGATCAGTATAATATGCAAGGTACTTAAGATGCCAAATGACATTGAAATATGATATTTAGCATCAAAGAAAGCCTTATTCATTTGCTTTACTTAATAATTTAGAAAATAAAAGGTATGCAGCAGAAATGTTACAAACTGTTACATTTCTTCATATTTTCACTTTGACGTTGATGTTTTTGTGTTTTATTCAGTATTTAAGATTTCTCGATGCTTTTACTCAGTATTTAAGCTTTCAAGAAGAGAGTGATGTCTTGGTGTCTTTATGTATGTTTACATATGAACAAAAAAAAGTGTTTTTTTTCGCCAACTCAAGTTTCACACATAAATTACTGAATATCGTTACCGTTATGCTTTTTATCAGATGCGAATTATCATTTGTGGTATATTTTACGTCACACAATTCAATTTTTAATCTTTATTATTAAAATTAAAATTCATTTTAAATAGGTTAAATGTGTCAATAAAACTGGTGCAAATCAAAATGTACGCAGTGCCTGAAATTATCAAATAAATTATTAAGCACACTTCTTGATGATAATATTATTTGTTTACTCATACAATGTTGTGCATGCCAATTTTACAATTAAATAAAATCCCTATATGTATTTTTTAAGGAGACTTACACAAACCATAATATAAAACACAAATCTTTGAACTGCGTTAAACTGTATGTTCGTCGAATGAGTCGCTCTCTGGAAGAGCAATCATTCTTTCATTGCTTGTCATTTCTATCGGCATCGATGCAGCATCCCTTCGATGTGTTCCGCCTGTTGCCCCGTATTTACTGAGATCTGTATCATCAAAGTCAATGTCTGTAATAAGTAGGCGCTTCTCCACCTGCTGTTTCGGAGCTTGATTATCGGGCTCGGTGTTCAATTTTGTTGAGGACTCTTCCAAAGCCACATCTGTTCCCTCGTCCAAAAACGTTGATGTTTGCGGCACCGAGTGAGGTTTGTGCATTACTGTCGGTGTATCCATAGTCTCTTGCGGATGATCCTTGGCTTGCATTGGACTTAATGTCGGGATAGTCCACGATTCTTTTTGTGGTGAGTCCTGTTCTTCTTTTTTTCTCGAATCTTTTGAGTCTTGTTTGTGAAACGCTGATCGCCGCGGTTCCTTCGCTAGAGGTGAGCATGGCTGATTAAAAAAACACACGTTGCCATCTGCTTGGATTGAGTACGCCCGAAATTGGCGCGAATGTGGATGTTGCTGGGAACACTGTGCTCGTCCGCAATAAGTCTTTTGAGGATTGTGCGAACTGCTGTGAGAATGAATATGGCCCCTGCATAGGCCATTATGAACACATACTTTTTCCCCGACTGTCGGCCGCGTTGGTCGTTTGTTGTCATGCAAAGAGACATCGTAGAACGCTTCATCGTCAAATTCTGAAACATATTCCTCATCGTTTCCGTGAGTGACTGTCTCACTGAATTCGTATTGATCGTCGTGGTATGTCGACGAAATTGTGTCATATTTTTGCAATCGCTTTGATTTTTTCCCTCTATATTTTAAAGGAATTTGACAACGTGAAAGCAGCACTATTAGAACAATCACTGACAAAGCAAGAACAGCTCCGATACTACTGCCGATAGAAACCGGCAGTTGCCAATTCGTTGTTGAAGCGTCAGTGCATGTACGATATGGTGAATGCGTGTAGTTCCTGTACACAACAAGACATATTTTGTAATAGGTATCTGCAACTAAATTTCCGATTTCGTATTCGTTTTCGGTCGGGTACAGTCTTGGTCCATATTGCACGTACGTGCTGGAGATCTTCTGGTAATGCACCCTAAAACCTTGCACAAATGGCACCTGTGCCGACCTTATATTCCAACCAACTTGAATCGACGACGCTGTTGATGACGATACGTCAAACGTATCCAGCATATTGTCTTCAAACTGTGTTGTAGTATCCATGTTTCATGTACCATTTACCCCTGTTTACACAAATATTATTGGCATTTAAAAATACTCGATTTCTTTTTATTTAACTTATGACTCTCTACCGAGAATGCTTTTGAACATGCACATCTCATATATCAAACTCTATTACTTGTGTTACTTTCAGAAATAATACTATAAACAGTTTCATAATGGCATATATTGTCTATTAAATCTTATACCCGCTTTCACTTCAATGAATTCATTTTAATATTATACACATTATTTTTATACACCAAAGTTTTATTATTACACATAATCCGTTTCAGATTTTCCCTGAGCTCACGTTTCATCGTTTGTTTGTATTTCTTTGTTTTCGCACTGGGTTCAATCGCTTGTTGTTCTATACACAGCGAGGTTTCTGAAAAAGGAAGCACAGACTTTTAATCACATTATTGTGAAAATCATACTTACCGATAATAATACGTCAGTGCTTTATGCTGCGTATACACAACCACAATCAGATCGTATGACGAACAAGGGAAGTATAAGTATGCGGATGATTATTGCTTGGAGACAAGAGATTAACTATTAGCAATCGAGACATAACAAAATCTACTTAAAGATGTGTTAGTCTTACAATTAAAAAAAGGTTCCCATAGTAAAAGAAGAGAAAAAGATTTCTTTTAAGTGTAATTTACTGAAATATGTGTATTGCATGGGTGCGAATGAAATTGCATTTCTTTCATGTGAAAAGTAATACGCTTCATAAGATTGTTTTTGTATGACTGATGACCGAGTTCATTAAACATGAGTGGTAATGAAGGCTTCAAAGCTTTAGATTTATTCAAAGTGTTTGAATTATCACCAATTTAATTCATGACGCTCATGTATATATATATGTGAAGAGTACAATCACCGCGACATGCATGAACACGCATAATAAATGTGTAAGACTTTTGTAAGACGTGGCAAGCCAGGCGGCCATAAAGCTGAAGAAGGTCCAAATCTCAAACGTACGTATGTTTTCAGACAGCTTGAAAAGTCTGCATATAAGCATTATACTCTCGGCAAGAAGACTCATCCGGTTTTAAGCAAGTATTAAAGGAAGAATGTTTTAATATATATTCACCTTAAGCACTGTTTGTTCTTTAATTAATGTATTTTAACGTTGGAGCACTTTGCTGTGAATGATTGCACAATTCACTGTGTGACATTCATTAAAAATCCATGAGATCTGTCCGTTACATTACATCAGTTTCTAATGACCACTTGATATGTTTTCGTCTTCTATTCCATATTGATCGGATTCTCACAATCCCCTTGCCTTCGAAGAGACATTAACGCTGTAAAAGTGATATGTATGCTAATATTTTCTGCGAAGTAACATTCATTTGCGTTTATACATTGTTTAGATGGGATCCCGTCACTTTGATGTGTTTATTTATTCAATACTTTTTCCAAGCTATAACAACGGATAATGTGTCATAAATAAAGGCGATTTCAGACAATATTGAGTTTATCAATAAAACAACTGTATTATGTTGCCATTTAACATTAAATACATTATTTACTAAAGATAATGCTCGTTATATATATATAACATTTGTTCGTACAAATGAGAGATTATTCACATCAGCACATAAACACATCTTTATCGTTAAGCTCATACGTTAGACCTGTAAGCTTATTACTGGTACGGCAAATGTTGACCCGCTTAGTGTAAAAATGTTTTACGAATGTTTGTTGTTCATTCATGATCTATCAAACGTGATTGTTGTTAGTATTTTTTTCATTTATATATTTACTCTGAAGCATAACCCAACAAACACTTTCTATCCAGAATTTATTTACGTAAGAACATTGTACCCAAGATATGACACGCAACGTAATACATACTAAAAAAAGAACTTGCATCTGATCCACCAAAGGCTGCCTTTAACTCAAGAAAAGAACATCTAATCGGAAAAGCAATCACAATTTTAATACACTAATTTACAAAACATGTCATAAAAGAAAACGAGATAGAATTTAAAATTTGCGTATAACAGAATTACACTGATATTCGGCATTATCTTGCTCTTCTGTCTGATAGGTGTTCCTTTCATAAACGTAAACAAATTAGCTTCATTTAATGTTTCGTAAATATCTCTTATTCCTGGAATCAAGCTCCTGGTAATATTTACCAGTATATTGTACAAACGGCAGACAGGTTAATGAGGGGTATAAGATTTCGATTATCTCCTGAAAATATATTAAATTTAACCTGGTTTCACAGACATAAAATCGCATTACAGCGATATTTTGGGTGGATTCCGAAAGTTTCAACATTTGGCTTTTTCACGCTTGTTTGTTCAATTATGTGTGAGAACTTTTACATTATATACATTTTTTTATTCGCGTATGAAATATTTTTGAAAATGCTATATCAATAGCACCAATCACAGCGCGAAGAACAAGTATTTTGATATTCGATTATTCATGATAAAGATAAATATCTTTAAGTTCATGCTTTTAGACGATAGCAAAAAATGCTAGAGAATGGCTTATACTTCTCGAATTTGCATTCGCTAAGTTTTGTCCTCGGAACAATGGAATTATTTTTTTAGAAGTATACTATTTTGAATGTTTAACGTGATCACGGTATAATGCTTTGAACATCCAATAATAAAAAACATCGTTATAATACACATATATTCAATAAAATGTGTGTTGTAATACAGGTTCTACTTTTCAAATAGGCTTCTATTTATTTATCAATTCCAGTGAGGAAACATTTTAAAATTAATTTAAGCATAGATGTACACAACCAATATATAGTGTTGTGATTTTAGCAAATGTTTATTGGAAGCGTCTCATGCACATATTGACGCAAAATAAAAATACTAGTTCACATGTCCCATCAAACGAAGGGTATACGCGCAAAAGATAGTTTAGAAGCAATCATTGTTGATGAAATGGTATGTAGGCATCATAAATAAAAAAATGTAACTCACTGTCATACATCTGTTGTTAAGAGTTATTCACCAATTAAAAAACCCTTTTTAAACAATAATTCAAAGTAACCTTATAACAAAATCACACATTATCATTTCACTCTAGCTAGAGTAACATTACAAGGTTAAAATTCACTTGAATTTACCACGCATACACCACGTCGTATGACATAAAATAACTTATAGAAGTAAATGCAGATATTTTGTAAATTTTTAAAATTAAGTTGTGAATACGTCATGATAGGTCATGATAGGTCTGTATAAAACTGTTATCAATATAGTTTACTGACAGTATTATATTCCATTCAAGACAACTGCTACCTTTGTCCAACTCGATTAAATTCCGATATTGTCAGGAAACCTCCCATGCTTTGATGTGTATTGTTACTTTTTTATTTCACGCACAGAACTAGTAAATATCCTTATTTTTCCATTTGTTTTTTTTGAATGAATAACACTTTTACAAACAAGCAAAATATTTTACAATCTGCATATTTTATAAAGTGAACTGTTGTTATGTGTATTTAAACGCGATTCTCCATGCTCTATAATACCTGAGCGCACGCATTTACTGCTATGATAACTATCCATAATTCCGTTCCTTAATTTATCACAGAACATCGGCTGACAAACATTTGCAGCCACGTACCTAGAAACTTGTATTGTGAAGAGAAATATACTCCATATATTGACTGCTTGCCGACCATTGATGAAATCCTATTGCGAGCCTGCTATACATATTTATAAATGCCACAAGCGTGGAGGCAGCATAGCGATTGCGAGTCAATGTAACAAAATTGATCGTCCGTTGTTAGAGAGTATAGACAAAAATCTTGCTCTACATTGACCGGCTGCAAAAGACGGACGATGCTTTGCATAAGAGAAACTATTAAACCATGAGAACAATTTCTGGAATTATTCTGTGTGATTCAGTTGGTTAAACATATACAACAAGCCTAGTTTTTCCTTTTCACTTCGAAGATAATATTTCGTTTTTGAAAAGGACGTTTACATTGAAGCTCGACTATTAAATCGTTGACGTTGAAACAATCTACTAAATTAATGTCAAAGTATTTTTCCGTTAAGACTGCTTACATTTAATGGCTAGTGAATCGACACATTGGCATATATAAAACTATTAAACGAATGATTTCTTAATCAGATCTTGGTTATTATATAATCTACATTAACTGTATTTTCTAATGAGATACGCGTGCATGTCATTCAGATGTATTTTGCGAAAATCTCGATTCTTAATCCCGAACGTCGAAGGTACATAAACTACGCTAAAAGTATTTCACGCTCTTCCAAATTATGATAATTCATCACGACCTTAATAGTTATCCATGGCTCATTTACTTGTTCATTCCACAACATCGTACTTTTTATTGGTATGAAAGATCCATCACACAGCAGGTTTTATGTTACTTGCACGTAGTGAATATATACAATAAGACATTGATATGAATGGATGTTGTATGTTATTGAAAATAATCGCTTATTGACCTTTAATATTCAGCCACGGATGGTCGTAATTGATATGGTGAATGTCAACAGAGCTGAAGATAATTCTGTTATGAGATTGGAGAGTCCTTATCAAATCAATTGATTTCACCATGTGCTGCGATGATTTTGTTAATATAAGGCTCACATATTGCGCTTTATTCAAATACATTTAATGATCACGGGTGAACAGGGTATTCTCTACAAGTTGTGCTGTACTTTTATAAATAAATATCTGCCATTTGCAGTTCATCTCACAGTGGTATTCGTATATATGTTATAAGAAGTAAAACTTCAATTGTAGCTTTTCATTATAATGTGAGCGTTTGTACTGGAACGGTGTTTTGAAATTAATATTTTTTTTATTAAAGGTAGATATTGAAGAAACGTTACGCTTAGATACATCTCCACGCATTATGATGTATTATGTATTAAACGAAAGCTAACAATAAATTGGTGTGTCATATATAAAACGATTATTTAACAAAGATTCTAGAAATTCGTGCTATAAAATCAGGCTCTTATTGTTGCATGAATGACTATTTCTCAGTATAAAATGTTTTTTCTTTGATAAGTGTTTCAATCCCAGCCTGTGGCAGCATGTTGTTAGTGGTCTTAATACTGCCAATAATTATGTGGTTACTTACGAGTACCGTGAATTTACCCCACAACCCAAGACCGCGCCATAGCTGACAAATATATTAGTAAAATCTAAAAAGCTTGCCAATGAAGCTGATATTCAAAATTAGTCTAGGCTGTCATGAGTCTGGTTATATAGTGGGTTACAACATGAGACTCAATATGGTGACGTCACTGCCGAAACAGGAATTTGTCAACGTTTTATTCCCAATATAACCTGGGTTTAAAGTGTAAATGCCGCTCGAGTTTCAGTCTTATCATTAAGAAAGTGATTGGCATTTATTTCCTATTACTATTCGCTTTATATCTCGACTGTTCAGCAAAGAATATTCTAAACGGAGGCTGCAGTTTTGTGGTCCTGAGAAGACATTTCGTTGCGAGAAAAGTCGAGAACTACAGCGAATGTTATTACGTCATAAACGTTGACACTGTTTTGCTGATATAGATGGAAAGGTAGCGGCATTTAATTAATATAAGTAATAAAGGGTAAAACACGTCTCACAATACCTGTCTTGGCATGAACGCCGTCATTTTGACTTCATTTAGATAATCACGTAATTACCCCCTCGGGGTAAATTAATTAGGTAGTAGTGCTTGGAACACTCCGTGTTTGCACATTATCAGGCCAGAGGCGCATAAGGATCTCATCATCTTTAATGCAAAAACATATAAACATTTTCAAAGAGCCTTATAAGGGCATTCCAATACGTATTTTATCAACGCAAACTGCCGCTTAATGATCCATTTATAGTGATAATTATTTTCAGCATAACACAGTGTTTGGCAAAGAGAAAACGCACTTATAAGGTATTTATTTTACTTAAAAAATGAATAGCAAATTTTGCGAGGATTTAAACAAGTGAAGTTGGCCATGAAATGATGATTGCAGTTTGTCATTTAGATTTCCTTTTGTCGCCATTAAATGGTAATCGACTGTAATTTGAAAAGAGATATGTGTCCGATAAAATGTGAAATGAGGAACTCACTGTGCATGACTTGATGTCAATAAATTGTCGTATACGCAGATTTCTTTTAAGATAGATCGTGTAACATGGCATTAAACATATGTTTTTATAATTATATAAAACATGCGTCTGTCTGCCAGATGTAGTAACTGATTGGGAAGCATATATCGTCTTAAAGGTAATGATAGTTTTGAACAATAACACGAATACTTTTGCTTCTCGAGTAATCATTGTTCCGCGAACAAATGAACGATCTGATGAATGGCGACACGCACTAACAGCATGTATTATTCAAAGTAACAATATACCTACTGAATCGATGTAATATATATAGGATCTGGCACGAGTTGTCATATCATACCATATTTATTAAACGAGTTCAGGAATTTTGTTAGTAAGCGAGCCTTTGGCAACCTTACTAACGAATTTCCTGGACGAGTTTTATAAAATATGGTATGAACTGACAACGAGTGTCAGATCTTTTTCATCACATGCTGTTAAACGAGCAAATTAAATATATATTAACGCAAACATAATGGTTAATCCCGAATGTGGTTTACATTTCGTGACGTCATTTGACGTTACAACGTCATTTCAGCAAAATAACAAAATGCGATTGGTCAATCGAACGAAAATAAGCCAATGAAAACGCTTAAAGAGTATATAACACATGTGTAAGTTAAAAAAAAAAAATATGTAATGGTAATATTACGTGGAAAACAGGGTATGGCATGTGATAAAATTAATGACATAATGTTTTCGTCTGCGTATGACTTGCTTCCCACGAGTCTCATACAGGTTGCACGTTTGAACCAATATTGTCCTGGACCGTTCGTCACAGCGTTTAAACATTTCCTTGACATACAAATTGGAAATTAGCTATTTTGAAGTCCATGGCATTACATTTCATATGGGTGAAGTTGAAACGGTCAGGAAGGTTAACGTCAATAATTATTATATTTGCCGCAGCGTAGAAACATTTCCTTGACATACTCATTGCCAATTAGCCATGTTGACATCGACGGCATTTTCCTCTGTGTGTTAACGGTTTTAACGATCAGGAATGTTGATGCTGTTGTTGGTGTTATAAATACAATCAGCGCGACATGTATGCACAATCAGTATTTACGCAATAAAACTCCCATTGAGGCCCTTATGGCATAAGAGTTGCAATCAAGGCAGCCGTTTATGGTATATTGTTCAACTCACAACTGCTTTTGAGTGTTCCATGTATATATTAGCTTGGTTGTAAATGAGTATGCATTACAATGCGTGAGGTTCATTCATTTCATTAAAACTCTTTCTAAGAACCACTTAATATGTATTCGTCTGTTATGCCATATTAATTGACTTCTAACGTTCAATTGCATTCGAAGAGATATTAACGCCGTGAAAGTGATATGTATGCTAATATGTTCTTTGATAGAACATTCATTTGCGTTTATACAATTGTTTCGATCGCATCACGTCAATTTGATCTGTTTATTTGTTCAATTATTTTACTAAGCTATATCCATGTCAATTTCGCGCCAAGATATCCAAACTTTTACGAGCGAACGCGAGACTGGCTTGTCGAAGCGTCGAAAGAACGACGTTCTCAAGAGAACTACATGACATTTTAAAGAAACATTGATTGTGCATGTGTTAACTTTATTTTTCGAGATATTGTACGAAAATTCGTTGATTTTGAAAGATTATGGGCTTTTTACACGTCTTTAACAATTAGCTCAAACTTTTGACCCGTTAGCTGAATGCTAGTACGGTCAATTTAGACACGCTATGAATAAACATGATTTCACGAATGTAAGTTTTTTACAAAAACAAGCAAACACGTGTTGTTGTAATTATTATTTTAATGGTCAAATTTTCGTATAAGCATATCCGCATATGTGTCTGCAGGGGTTAGTTGCACTCCAAAATAAATGAATTATAATCTGAAAAAATCATTGCAATATTCTGCAAGCGTCGCGTTTAAATAATACTATATGCTCTTAAAGATTGCAAGTTGATGTGTGTTTTGTATATTGTAAGTGCATGGCAAACGCAACTATGGAACCATTCGTTACCTTCTTGAAACGTTTTATAAGAGATGGAACTGATCATATAGATGATTATGCTGATTGACAATATTGTGAGATTGTCATAGTCGACATTCAGGTTCTCTTTAACCGCAAGTGACATGCTTCACGTGCGACTTGAATGAATAGTGCAAATATTATTGATCCCCTCGTCTTGAAAATCTTGTGAACCAAGTATTGCACTGAATGGCATATAACGTACACATGTTTGTTCAAACAGTTTCCCGTAGTGCTTTGACATATAATAACTTTTTGTAAGATGATATTAATGTGCAGCTTTACTTGTTTATAACATTTTTACGATTGTTTGTAAATGTTTAATTTTTTTTTTGTAAACACGCACGAAATCTGTCGTAAATGCGAACCTTTTAAAGTATTTTGTTTGGTATTACAATATTTTTTGAGATCAAATTTATTAAGTACAATTCAAAAATGCTTTCTGTCAGGAATTGATTTACTAAAGAAAATTTCCCCCAAAATTAGACGCGAAGAAAAATAGATACCAAACAAGATATTGCTTCTGATCAATCAATTGCGGCCTTTACCTTAGGTAAGGGAACATCGTGATTTGAACAAAATTATTTATACATCTCTTGAAATAAAAAGAGATAGAATTGCGTACAACTGAATTAGATTTGTATTCATCATTATTTTGATCTTCTTATATGAATAAGTATAATTTATCTGGAATGTTTTTTAATCTTTCTGACATGTGTTCTCTTCAAAAACGTAAACAAATTAGCTTCATGAATGGTTCGTAAACATGTGTTTTTCCTGGAATGATCACTATCATTTTGTATACACCGCAGACAGGCTAATACGGGTTATGAGGTTTAAATCTTCTCCTGATTGTACGTAAACCTAACTATACCTCCATTCATATTGGTAATGGGGGCTATATAGGAGTCACTATGTCGGTCTGTCTTTCGGTCTGTCTGTCGGTCTGTCGGTTAGTCCCGAAATCTTGTTTGTCCGTGCAATAACTATGTTGTTCATTGTGAGATTTTAAAATCATTTGGCACATTTGTTGAACATCATTGGACGGTGTGTCTTGCGAAAGAATTACGTCGATATATCAAAGGTCAAGGTCACACTTTGATTTCAAATGTCAAAAATGGCCATAAATGAGCTTGTCCGGGCCATCACTTTGCCATTTATTGTGAGATTTGAAAATACTTTGGAACATTTTTTTCACCATAATTGGTTGGTGTGTCGCGCGAAAGAATTACGTCGATATATCCAAGGTCAAGGCCACACTTTGAGTTCGAAGTTCAAAATGACCATAGATGAGCTTGTCCGGACAATAACTATGTCGTTCAGTGTGAGATATTTTAATCATTTGGCACATTTGTTCACCATCATTTGACGGTGTGTCGCGCGAAATAATTACGTCGATATCTGAATGGCCATGGTCAAACTTTGTGTTCAAAGATCAGAAAAGGCCATAAATGCGCTTGTCTGGGTCAAAACTATGTCGTTCATGGTGAGATTTTAAAAATCATTTGGCACATTTGCTCACCATCATTGGACGGTGATCGCGCAAAAGCATTACGTCAATATTTCCAAGTTCAAGGTCACATTTGAGTTCTAATGTCAAATATGGCCATAAATGAGCTTGTCCGTGCCAAAGCTATGTCGTTCATTGTGGGATTTTCAAATCATTTTGCATTCATTGTGGGATTTTCAAATCATTTGGCACATGTGTTCATCATCATTGGACGGTGTGTCGCGCGAAAGAATTACGTCGATATCTCGAAGGTCAAGCTCACACTGGGTTCAAATGTAAAACATGGCCATACATGAGCATGTCCGGGCAATAACTATGTCGTTCATTGTCAGATTTTAAAATCATTTGTTCACCATTTTTGGACGGTGTGTCGCATGAAAGAATTACGTCGATATCTCCAAGGTCAATGTCACACTTTGAGTTCAAAGGTCAAAAATGTCCATTAATGAAAATGGCATAATAATTCTTAAAAATCGCCAAAAATTAGATTCTCTTGTTTTGTGAAGACAGCATGCTGCAAATTGTCTGTGGCAAGGCATCATGTGGGGGGTATACGTCACGTCTGTGACAAAGCTTTTGTTAAACCAGTTTTCACGGACGTTTAGTCACATTACAACTGCATCTAGGTTTGATTCCGAAAGTTTCAGCATTTGAATTATTCATTGATTTTCTATGCGGACTTTCGTACAATATACACACGACTTTCACACTAAGATGTGTTATTTAAATTATATACGCTTATTTTGTTATTATATGATTTTCATATTTTGCATATGAAAATCTTTTGAAGTACGCTATATCAATAGTATAAACCACCGCGCGAATTAGAAGTAATATCATAGGCAATTATTCGTGATAAAGAAAACAATCGTTTAGTTCTTTCTTTTAGACGATAGTAAATAAACGCAATAATTGATAATACTTCCCGAATGTGCATTCGCTAAGATATTGTCTGCGGAAAAAATGAAATTATTTCTTAATAAGGATACTTTTATGAACGTTTTTCGCGTGATAACGTTACTTTTGTATGGACACCAAACTCTAGTGTTTTAATACGAGTATATGTAATAAAATTGCGCGTTATAATGCAGTGACTTACGTATGCAAGAACATTATTTCAAATGAACGTTTATTTATTTATCATATCAAGCGAGAAAGCATTCTAAAATTGATTAAAATGCTTCACAGATGTACACATGAGCGCAAAGGTTAGGTTAGAAGCGACAATAGTTTATGCAATATTTTGGGGGCTTCATAAATATGACCTCATATGATTGTAAAATATGTAACTCACTGCCGTATATTTTTAGATTCTTCATGCGTATCTTTTATTTAAGAGTTTGAAATTAACATTTATAATAATGAAATTCATAAATTAAAAAAGTATTTTAACATATTTCAACGTATCCATATTTTAAAAAGCACACATTATAATTTCACTCAAGCTATAGTAGCATAATAAGCTAAAATTCACTAGAATTTGTCCACTCATAGACCGCCTAGCAAAATATAAAAATAAATTATGATTGTATATGTGGAGCTATTTATTCAGCTTTTTGAGTTAAATTGTGAAGAAGTCATTTATAGATATGTGTTAAACTATTAATAATATCGTTTACTTACAGTGGTATTTTCCTTTTGATACAACTGTTTTCTTTGTTCAACTTAATGAAATTGCGATATTGTCAGGACGCTGCACATACTTTGATGTGTATTTTGTACGTTGTTAGGTCATTCACATCAATTGTAATATCCTTATTTTTCAATTTCTTTTTATTGTATATAAAACACTTTTACAAACAAGCAAACTGATTTACTATTTTCATGTTTTTTAACGTGAACTGTGGTTATTTGTATTTCAACACGATTCCCAAAGGTATATAAAACCAGAGCGTGCGCATTTGCTGCTATGTTCACAATCCACAATTCCGTTCAGTAAGTTATCACAGAACATCGACTGACGGACATTTCCAGTCACGAATCTAGTAACGTTGTATTGGGAAAATAAATATACTCCATATATTGCCTGCTTGTCGACAATTGATGAAATTCTATGTCTAGCCTCGCTATACATATTATTAAATGCCACAAGCAAGCGTAGAAGCGACATAGCGATTGCTTGTCAATGTTACGATATTGATCGTCCGTCGATAGTGAGTACAGAGAAACAAAATCTTGCTTTTGAAACATCGGCTGTATCATACGGACGATTCTTTGCATTCAAGCAATGACTATACCATGATAATTATTATCATGATTCTAGATTAATTATCCACGATTCATTTTTTTGCCTACACACCTACCATATTTTTGTCATTTCCACTTGAACATAAAATTGCGTGTTCGCATCGACGTTTAAACTGATGTTCGATTGAGGAGTCTATGTTGTTGATAATAAAGCAGCAACAGAGAACCAATAAACTTAGCATTCAACTCAACGAAAATCGAAGTATTGTCCGTTAAAAATGCTTAGATTTAATGCATGGAGGATAACGACGTTGGTTGATAAAAAAGTTCTTTTAATTATAAAGCGAACGCAGTTTGAGCCAGATTTTGTTTGCCAATTATGTCTATGAAATGTAATTTTTAATGAAATACGTATATAAATCATTCAAATTTATCTTTTGACAATCTCGTTTCAAAATGTACAACGTCGAAGAAACATAAACTCATCATCATGATAAACTACGCTAAATGTAGTTAATGTTAATCATTTTCCAAATAGATACTTTATCATGACCTTAAAATCTAATATTGAAAAGTGTTTTATGTACGTGTTTATTACACAAGTTCGTATTTTTATTGGTCTGAATTGATATTCAACCACGGATGGGCGTAATTGATATGGTGAATGTTATTCACAGAGTTGCCGTAAATGCTGTTATGAGATTGGAGAGTCCTTATCAAATTATTTGATTTCACCATGTGCTGCGATGATTTTGTAATTAAAATCTTACATATTACGCTATATTCTTATACTTTTAATGATCAAGGATGTAAATGTCATTTTCAAAAAGTAGTGTTGTACCTTTTAAAATAAATATATGCTATTTGCATTTTATCTCACAGTTGTTTTTGTAGATATTTTATTAGAAGTAAAACTTCAAAAGTAGCTATTATTATAATGCGAGCGTTTGTACTAGAACGGTGGTTTAAAATTAAAAAAAATTTGTTTAAAGATAAATTATTGAAGAAACGTAACGCTTAGATACATGTCCACGCACCGCTGTATCATGTATGAACCGAACAGCTAACAATAAATTGTTGTGTCATATATAAAACGATTATTATACAAAGATATTAGAAGCTTGTGATATATAATCATAGTCTTATTGTTGAATGGATGAATATTTGTCAGTAAAACTTGTTTGTTCTTTGATAAGTGTTTCAAACCCAGCCCGTGAAAGCATGTTGTTAGTGGTCTTAATACTGCCAATAATTATGTGGTTACTTACGAGTACCGTGAATTTACCTCACAGCACAAGACCGCGCCATAGCTGATTAATATATTGGTAAAATATAAAAAACTTGCCAATGAAGCCGATATTCAAAATTAGTCTAGACTTTCTTGAGTCTGGTAAAATGGTGGGTTAATCGTTACAATCAAGATGGTGACGTCCCTGCCGAAACAGGTATTTGTCGACGTTTTATTCCCATTATTACCTGGGTTTAAAGTTTAAATGCCGCTCACGTGTCAGCCATATCATTAAGACAGTGATTGTTGTTTATTTTCTATTAATATTCGCTTTATATATCGACTGTTTGGAAAATAATTTTCTAAACGGAAGCTGCAATTTTGTGATCCCGCTGAGAAATTT
The DNA here is from genome assembly GCF_020536995.1 of Dreissena polymorpha. Taxonomy (NCBI): domain Eukaryota; kingdom Metazoa; phylum Mollusca; class Bivalvia; order Myida; family Dreissenidae; genus Dreissena; species Dreissena polymorpha. The sequence continues at coordinate 10,770,332 of NC_068367.1, forward strand.
CGTTGCGAGAAAAGTCGAGAACTAGAGCGAATGTTAATACGACAAAGACGCTGACACTGTTTTGCTGATATGGATGGAAAGGTATCTTAAAATACCTGTCTTTGCAGGAACGCCGTCATCCTGACTTCGTTTAGATAATCACGCGATTACCCCATCTGGTTAATGGCATAAGAGTTGCAATCAAGGCAGCCATATATGGTATATTGTTCAACTCACAACTGCTTTTGAGTGTTCCATGTAAATGTTAATTAGTCTGGTTAATATAAATTATGCTTCTGTAATGCAGTCTTATCCGTTATCACGCAAGAGTTCAAGCAACAATGTTTTTTTTAAATTGATTGTTCGTTAATGAATGTATTTTAAAGTTGGGACAGCTTGGTTGTAAATGAGTATGCATAACAATGCGTGAGGTTCATGAACACATAACGAGATTCTTCCATTTCATTAAAATTCTTTCTAAGAACCACCTAATATGTATTCGTCTGTTATGCTATATTAATTGACTTCTAACGTTCACTTGCGTTCGAAGAGACATTAACGCCGTGAAAGTGATATGCATGCTAATATTAAAATTACCGGTAAAAGATAATCTATATGCGGCTTCATTAACACAATTAAACATAAATTAAATGGTTATTGTGTTGTATCGATTCATTTAATTAATGCTAAACTACATATAATGCTTTTTATATACAACATCGTTTTCATCAGTATGATCTATAATGACGATTTGCATATTAAAGTAACCTAAACACTCAAAATCAACGAATATTTAGAATATTTGGTAAAATTAAGTAAACACATACAAAAACAGTGTTTCTGCTAGCAATAGCCATCATTTTCAACGCTATATATGATATGGTAACATATTTAACGAGATACAAAATGCTGTTATTTTTTGCGATAATAATATACTATGACAATTTCGCGCCAAGATATCCGAGCTTTTACGAGCGAACGCGAGACTGGCTGTGGGCAGCGTCGTAAGAACGACGTATGCAAGAGAACTACGTCGTGCTTCCGAAGCTACCCGAAGCTAATATCGCATTCGCTCGTAAATGGTCGGATATCGTAGCCGAAAATTCATATTGAATATATTGTGAGACAAAAAAGAAAGAGCATATTTTATCGCGTCAAATCTTTGTTACCAGGCCACATCCAGCGTTGCAACTTTGGATACCTGACATATGACATATGAAACCACCCATTACCTTTTTGAAACTTTTTATAAGAGACGGAACTAATCTGATAGATGATTATGCTGATTGACAAGTATTGTGAGATCGTTATGGTCGATAGTCAGGTTCCCTTAAACCGCAAGTGGCATTCTTCACATGCGATTTGAATTAATGGTGCAAATATTATTGATCCACTCATCTTGACAATACTGTGACCTTAGTAAAGCACTAAATGGCATTTAACGTACACATGTTTGTTTTAACAGTTTCCCGTAGTGCTTTGACATATAATAACTTTTTGTAAGATGATATTAATGTGCAGTTTTACTTGTATATAACATTTTTACGATTGTTTGTAAATGGTTAATAGTTTTTTTCGTAAACACGCACAAAGTCTTTCGTAAATGCGAACCTTTTAATGTATTTTGTTAGGTATAAAAATGTGTTTTGAGGTCAAATTTAATAAGTACAATCCAAAAATGCTTTCTGTCAGAAATTGATTTACTAAAGAAGATTTCCCCCGAAATTACACGCGAAGAACAATAGATACCAAATATATTTGCATCTGATCCATCAATTGCTGCCTTAACTTTGGGAAAGGCACATCTTATCGGAAAAGCAATCGTGATTTGAACAAAATTACTTTAACATCTTTTGAAAGAAAACGAGATAGAATTTAAAAGCTACATGCCATTGAATAAGATTTGTATTCATCTTTGTTTTGCTCTTGTAATCCGAGTAAGTCTAATTTATCTAGAAGGTTGTCTAATCTTTCTGACATGTGTTCTCTTCATAAACGTAAACACATTAGCTTCATTTAATGGTTCGTAAACAGATGTTTTTTCTCGAATGTTTACTGTTATGTTGTATATGCCGCAGACAGGTTAATGTGGGGTATAAGGTTTCAATGCTCTCCTGGTTGTACAAGTGTTCAAGTGTAAGTATACGGAATTTAACTGTTAATATGCGTAATTTAACTGTAAATATACGTAATTTAACTGTAAATAAACTTCATTTAACTGTAAATATACGTTATTTATCTGTGAATATACGTTCTTTTACTGTAATTATACGTAATTTAACTGTAAATATACGTAATTTAACTGTAAGTATACGTAATTTAACTGTAAATATACCTCATTTAATTGTAAATATACGTAATTTAACCTGTTTTCGTGGACGTTTAGTCACATTACAACTACCATATGGTTGGATTCCGAAAGTTTCAACCTTTTAAATTATTCATTGATTTTCTATTTGGACTTCCAATAATGCACGCATGACTTTCACATAAATGTTTGTCATTTCAATTATATTCGCTAAATTTTACATAATTTGAATTGCATTATTTGCATTTGGAATACTTTTGAATTATGCTAGATCAATAGTATATACCACCGCGCGAGTAAGAAGTATTTTCATATTCTATTATACGTGATAAACAACATTATTACTTGTAGTTTATACGTTAATACGATAGTCATAAAAGCGCGATAGTTGGTAACACTCCCCAAATGTGCATTCGCTAAGATATTGTTCACGAAAAAAAAAAATGAAATTTTTCTTAACAAGGATACTGTTGACATTGTATGAGCCTCAAACTCTAAAAACAGTGTTTTAATACGCGCATAAGTAATTCAGTTACTTGCGTATTCAAGCACACCTATTTCAAATGAATGTAAATTTATTAATCATATTCTGCGGAGAAGCATTTCACAATTGATTGAAATGCTGCACAGATGTACCCAACCAATAAATAGTGTGGGGATTTTAGCAAATGTTTATTGGAAGCGTCTCATGCACATATTTGCGCAAAATAAAAGTAGTACTTCACATTTCCCACCATACGACGGGCATGAGCGCAAAGTTAGTTTAGAAGCGACACTTGTTGATGCAATCTTATGGGGGCTTCATAAATATGACCTCATGTGATTGTAAAAAATGTAACTCACTGCCGTCAATTTTCAGTTACTTCATTCGTATCTTTTATTTAAGAGTTTTAAATTTACATTTATAATAATGAAATTCACAAATTAAAAAAAGTATTTAAACAATAGCTCAAGGTGACCATATTTTAAAAATCACATATTATAATTTTACTTTAGCTATAGAACCATTATAAGATAACAATCACTGGAATTTTACACTCATAGACCGCATAGCAAAATATTAAATCACTTATGATTGTATTTGTGGACCTATTTTTAAGTTTTGTTAGTTAAATTGTGCAGAGGTCATCTAAAGAACTGTATTGAACTATTAATAATATCGTTTACTTACAGTGGTATTTTCCTTATGATACAACTCTTTTCTTTGTTCAACTTCATGAAATTCCGATATTGTCAGCTAGCTGCACATACTTTGATGTGTAATGTATAAGTTTTTAGTTCATTCACAACAATTGTAAATATTCCTTTTGTACAATTTCGTTAAATTGTATCGATAACACTTGTACAAACAAGCAAAATAATCTGTAATTCTGTCAAGTGAACTGTGTTTATTTGTATTTCAACACGATTCCCAAAGGTTTAGAAAACCAGAGCTTGTGCTGCTATGTTCACTATCCACAATTCCGTTCCGTTAGTTATCACAGAACATCGGCTGACGGACATTTCCAGTCACATATCTATTTACGCTGTATGGTGAAAGAGTAATATACTCCATATATTGACTGCTTGCCGACAATTGATGAAATTCTATTTCGAGCCTCGCTGTACATATTAATAAATGCCACAAGCGTGGAGGCAGCATAGCGATTGCAAGTCAATGTAACAAAATTGATCGTCCGTCGATAGTGGTATAGAGAAACAAATTTCTTGCTCTGAAAAGACCGGCTGTACCAGGCGGACGATGCTTTGCATTACAGCCATGCTTATACCATGATATTTCTGGATTAATCATCCACGATTCATTTTTTTAAGTGTAAGTGTTATAAATTATTGTTGATAATATAACAGAAACAGATAACCAACAAGCTCAGTATGCTTTTTAACAAATGTCGAAGTATTTAACGTTTAATTGCTTTTATTTAATGCAAAGAGCATCGCGACTTTCTTTGATACAAATATTCTTTTTAATTATAAAACTACTAAACGCATTCATTTTGAGTCGAATCTTGCTTTCCATTGATGTCTATGATACTGTTTTTGTTAATGAATTACGCTTTCAATCACGATAAACGACGCAAAATGTAGTTAACCATCATCCCCAAAAAACTTTATTATGACCTTAAAATCTAATAGCGGTAAGGGGTTTATTTACGTGTTTATTACAAAAGTTCATAATTTTTATTGGTCTGAATTCATATTGATTGATATTCAGCCACGGATGGGCGTAATTGATTTGGTGAATGCCATTCCCAGAGTTGAAGTTAATACTGTTATGACATTTGAGAGTCCTTATCAAATCATTTGATTTCACCATGTGCTGCGATGACTTTGTTAATTTAGAAATACATATTACGCTATTTTTTCTAAAACATTTTATGATCAAGGGTGTACATGTTATTATGTAAAAGTTGTGCTGCACTTTTCAACATAGATTTCTGCCATTTGCATTTCATCTCACAGTGGTTTCTATAGATATTTTATAACAAGTACAACTTCATATGCGGATTTTTATTTAAACATGAACGTTTCGATTGTACAGTGTTTTAACATACATTAATTAAAATATAATACATTAAATACTCGTCACACTTACATAAATGTCCACGCACTGCTGTTTGTTTCAGAAAGAACAACAAACAACTACGAAACGTTGCAAGTCGACGGATGAAAACCGTGTTTTTGCATACTTTAATTGTTGTAGTAATTTATTATTTCAGAAGACACCAGTAAATACTAATACATTGATGTATCATTTATGAAACGAACAGCTGAAAACAAAAAGCTGTGTCACCTATAAATGAATTATGCAAATATTCTAGAAATATCATGCTATATAAATATAATGTAAATGATAAAAGGATGATTATTTTCCAGCCCATGTGAACATGCTAGTGGTTTCAATACTGCCAAGATGTTGTTACTAACGAGTTCTTTTAATTTCCCCTACATCATACGGCCACATTAAAACTGAACAGTCTAAAAATCTTTACAACAGCTTGACAACGCAGCGGTAATTAAAAATTAGTTCAAACTTTCGTGAGTCTAGTAACAGAGGGCATGGATAATCACGTGATGTTAAATATGGCGACGTTCGTGTCGAAACATGATTTTATATTTCTTTGTAATCCCTTTATAACCTCGGTTTAATAAATATTCGCTCTAATATTGGCTACGAAATTTCTTAGCGTAACATTCGATATACAAAGCTAATATTAATACGAAATAAACGCTCATGACTTTCTTACTTACATAGTTGAGAAGTTAGCGGCATTAAAATAATAATATTCAGTATACATGGTATAAAACGTCGAAAAATTCAAGTATCGACAAGGACGCCGCCATCTTGACTTCATTTCGATCATCACGTGATTACTTCCTATTGGTAAGTAAAAGATAGGAGTGCCGGGGAAACATAATAAAGCAAGAGGCGCGGAAGGACCACATAAACTAACAAAATACAAACTCTGCCTTAAAGAACCATATTATGACATCCAATAAATATTTTATAAACTCCAATTTCCACATTATGGTCCTGATATAGTGATACCTTTTTTCAGCATAACGTAGAGTTTTGCAAAAACACCTAAACGGTATTCATTATGCTCCCCCAAAATTTTTTTTGGGGAGGAGCATATAGTCGCCGCTTCGTCTGTCCGTGCGTGTGTGTGTGCGTATGTCCGTCCATGCACATTTTTTTCCGGGCTATTTCTCATCAACTAATGACCGGAATTCAATGAAACTTTATGGGAAGCTTCACTACCAAGAGGAGATGTGCATATTATCAGCGGTTTCTGGTCGGATGATTTTTCACAGAGTTATGGCCCTTTGAATTTTTCCATTAACTGTACATATAGTGCAATTCTTGTCCGGACTATTTCCCAGAAACTAATGACCGGAATTCAATGAAACTTTATGGGAAGCTTCACTACCAAAAGGAGATGTGCATAGTATCAGCCGGTTCTGATCATTGAAATTTTCCATTGTACATATAGTGCAATTCTTGTCCGAGCTATTTCTCATCATTTTATTACGGGAATTCAATGAAACTTTATGGGAAGCTTCACTACCAACAGGAGATGTGCATATTATCAGCCGGTTCTCGTCGGATGGTTTTTCACAGAGTCACGGCCCTTTGAAAATTTCCATTGTACATATAGTGGCATTCTTGTCCGAGCTATTTCTCATCATTTTATTACGGGAATTCAATGAAACTTTTTGGGAAGCTGCACTACCAACAGGAGATTTGCATATTATCAGCCGGTTATGGTCGGATGATTCTTCACAGAGATCTTCACAGGCCCTTTGAAATTATCTTTAAACTGTACATACAGTGCAATTCTTGTCCGGGCTATTTCTCCCCAACTACTGACTGGAATTCAAAAAAGCTTTAAGGGAAGCTTAACTACCTTGAGGTGATGCGCATGTTATTTGTGGATTCTGTTTAGATGATTAATTTAGAGAGTTATGACCCTTTGAAATTTGTCAGTTGCTTAACCATCAATCGTATTATTTTGTCCAAAGTAATGCCCCTCAAGAGTTTTCTTTTATCTGAATATATTGTGCAATATTGTGACAAAACAACTTTGGGGAGCATCATCCGTCTCCGACGGTTTCTTGTTTTACGTAAGTCATGAATAGCAAATATTGCGAGAACGGTAAGTAGTGAAGTTGGCCGTGGCCACAGTTTGTTATTAAGCTATCATTTTGTCGCCATTAAACGGTAATATACTGTATGTAGAAAAAACATGTGTGCGGAAAATATGAAATGTTCAGGAACTCACTCTTACTGACCTGACGTCAATGAATTGTCGTCAACGCAGACTTGTTTCAAGTAAGTTTTCCACATAACAATTAACATATTTTTTATAATTGAATAACATCAACCTGTTCGTCCGATGTAGTAACTGATTCGGAAGTAAATACCGTTTTTTAGGTAATTATAACTTTGAAAAAAAAAACAACAACACACGAATACATTTCGAGGGGTTAAAGCGAAACGGCTCTAACTGACATTTTTTCACAAAATGACTTTTTTGTATATTTTGTATCGTAACATCCATGCCCAGTCTGCATTAAAATATCTTAGTTTCAGGCAATCAAATAAAAAGTAAAATTGTAATTTGTCCTAAATCTCTAAGTGAAATTAAATATATTTTAGTGCGAAAAGGTTCTATGTGCAGTGAAGTGCTGTTTAGAGCTCTTTCGCATTAAGGTTGTTGATGCATAGAAAAATTCTAAATGAAGCTTTTAGCAATAATTGAGCAATATATTTACAAAAAAATGTATTTTGAGAACCCCCAGAACAGATAATATTTTGTAACTGATAAAAACTAAGAAAACATATTGATACATTGGTTAATATTATTCACTTAGATTCACTTAGACCTTTTTCGTACTGAATATGGGTATTTACACACTTTCTTAAATGATTTTTTTTTCATGTATAACATTAATAAATAACTTTTTAACAATTAAATAAGCATCAAATCACAATTTGAATTCCGTTTTCTTTTTACATGTATATTTTTTTATTTATAAAGCTTATTGAAAAAATTGAAAGTTACGTAATTGCAGGAAAGCTATTTAAATTTTTTAAATAAATTTCAGAGAGATGTGAGCCTTTTTTGAGCTCTACCAAATTAAGTAATGTAAAATATCTTGCTATAATGTTTTAGAAAACTAAAACAATAAAAGAATTAAGATGATCATAATTTAAAAGTAAAGTTGTGTATTTAAATTGTTAAATTGCTGATTCCTTAAATCTTTGTATTCTCCTCTCGTAATTACCTATTACACTAGTTTGTTGTATACCCCATCATAGAAAGTTAAATATGACATTTAGGATAAATAGATATTTAAAAAAAAACATGACAGCAATTTGGTTGATATTGTGTTATTAACCAACGCTAATTGATTTCTGAAGTTACATGTGAATTAGTTGGTCAACTTACTACTTTTCTGACTTTGTATGAAACTCTTAAAATAAACCGTGAATCAGAAGGCAACCTTTCTGGTGAGTTGTGATTTGGTTTGTCAGTGGGCTTATGGATGTAGATCAGTTAGCTTTCTTTCAGGAGTGATGTGATTTGGTTGGAATCTGTGTCAGTGGTTCTTAATTAGTTAGTTTCAACTCAGTGATTTTCTTAGTCTCTGTGCCAGTGGATGTTAATCAGTTAATGTCCATTCTGGAGTGATGTAATTTGCTTGGTATCTGTGTCGGCGATTGATAATCAGTTCGTTTCCATTAAGTAGTGATGTGATTTGCATAGTATATGTGCAAGTGGATGTTAATTAGTAAGTAACCATTTATGGGGTGATGTGATTTGCTCGGTATCTGTGTCAGTGAATGTTAATCAGTAAGTAACCATTCATAGGTGATGTGATTAGCTTGGTATCTATGTCAGTGAATGTTATTTACTAAGCAGCCACCCAGGAATGCTTGATTTGCTTGGTATCTGTGCCAGATGATGTTAATCAATTAGTAACCATTCAGGGGTGCTTTGATTTGCTTGCTATCTGTGCCAGTGGATGTAAAACAATAAATAGCAATTCAGGAGTGATATGATTTGCTTGGTATCTGTGCCAATGGAGGTTAAACAATTAAGAAACCATTCAGGGGTGAAGTGATTTGCTTTGCATTTGTGCAAGTGGATGTTAAACAATAAGTAACCATTCGGGAGGGATGTGATTTGCATGGTATCTGTGCCAGTGAATGTAAATCAGTTAGTAACCATTCATGAGCAATGTGATTTGCCTGGTTCCTGTACCAGTGGTTGTTTTACAGTAAGTTACTAATCAGGGATGATGTGATTTGCTTGGTACCTGTGCCAGTGGTTGTTTAACAGTAAGTAACCATTCATGAGCAATGCGATTTGCTTGGTATATGTGGCAGTGGATGTTAAACAGTAAGTTAACATTCAGGGATGATGTGATTTGCTTTGTACCTGTGCCAGTGGTTGTTTAACAGTAAGTAACCATTCACGAGCAATGTGTTTTGCTTGGTATATGTGGCAGTGGATGTTAAACAGTAAGTTACCATTCAGGGATGATGTGATTTGCTTTATACCTGTACCATTAAATGTTTTACAGTAAATAACCATTCAGGAGTGATGTGATTTGTTTGGAATCTGTGCAAATGGTTGTCCATCAGAGAGTTTCAATTTGTAACAATTCTGCGGATAGGAAATCAAACAGCTGAAGGATGTAAATGTATGCTAATTATTATAATTTGAAAATATTGTAACAATTGCCTAATAACAGTTCAGTTATCCCAGTGGAAAAGCCCCTTCTCAATTAACTATGTGTTTTAAGGTTCATCCGACATACACCACCATGCTTATACTAGTGCTCAGTGGAAAAAATTTGATGGTGGATGTTGTTGTTTAGTGCTTGACTTTTGAGTGTGTACTTTGTATAAAAAGGTCAAGACATACCACATTAACTTTAAGTAAAAGTAAGAATGTACTAAACTAATAGTTAAACTAATAGTTATGATGTTAAATCATTAAATATATTCAATTGTTAATTACTTTGGTATAAATTTTGTTGTATAATGACATGGCTTAGGCCAAAAAATTACGCCAAATATCTGTCAAAGCATTAATTACTTTCACAAGTAATGATACATGTAGAATGGTGCATAAATAATTGAAAACTACACCTTAAATAAAGAATGAAAAACAAGTAAGTTTCCCACCTTTTCTAACTTGTTACTGATTGTTGGAAACACTCACAACAACAAATCATTATTATTTATTCTTTTTTGTGAATTCAATAAAAAAATCATTCTGTTTTTGAGACATTTAAAAGAATACTTTTGTACATCTCCAATGTTTAAACAAAAACAACTGCAAAAAGTATTTTTTAAGAATAAAATAACAATAATTGACATATAGAATTGTTAAGCATTATTAAATAGTATAAGAACAATATATTTATGCTATCTGTTTAGAGCAAAAATGGTTATAAGTAACATTTTTGTCAAAATATATTTAAAAAAAATACCTTTATAAAAATGTTAATATTAATCAATTTCAAATATATGCCAATAAGGGAGAATTTTCAATACTTTTTCAAGTCACTAAATGTCGCTTAGAACTTTTTTTTCCGAACAAATAAGTTGAAAAAGGTGGGTTTTTTCAGTGCAAAATGGTTCTAAGTGCCATTTTTAGCAATATTATTATTTTCAATATAGAAAGAGTATTTTATATAAAAATAATTATGTGAACTGATTATTTATGTTAGGTTAAAAATCACTTAGAACTGTTTCGATCTTAAAATTTTAGTGCGAAAAGGGTCTAAGTGACATTTTTTTAAATAACTTTTTTGTTTGTGAAAATTCAAAAATGTTTATTAAAAATGTGATTAAAACAGAACATTCTCTATCAAACATGAAAATATAAAGCCTTTTTTGTTGTTATTGTTAATATGATACAGTTTTAACATTCTCCTGTAAAATGCACTTAGAGCTGTTTCGCTTTCACCCCTCGATTTGCTTTTCAAGAAATCAATGTTCCGCGACCAAAGGGGAACGAGCTTATGAATGGCGGACACAAAATTGCATTATGTATTATTCAAAGCAACAATTTACCTGCTGAATCGATGTACTATAAGTAATAACATAATGTTTCCGTCTGCGTATGACTTGCTTCACACGAGTCTCATACTCATTGCACGTTGAAAACAATATTGTCCTAGACCGTTCGTCACATCGTTGAAACATTCCCGTGAAATGAACATTACCAATTAGCTATTTTGAAGGGTCAATGCCATTATATTGTCCGGTATATTGTTACGGTTGTAACGATGAGGAATGTTAGCGTTGATTTATTTTCCGCAGCGTTGAAACATTCACTTGACAGACACATAGCCACTTATCAATTTTAACATCGATGACATTTTGTTCTTTATGGATACGGTTGCAACGATGAGGAATGTGAGCTGTATTTTATTTGCTTGTCTTCAATGACCACCCACGGGATATTAAAATTGTCCAATTAGAGTTGTTATTAACCGCAATATTGTGCTCTAATGTTCGAAACACTTATATAGGACACTAGACAGAAGTTGCATTTGATTAAAAATTTATAATATTTGTTATATTACTTGAATAGTTTAAATGTTGTTTTGTCTATATTTAAGGTGTCATTGTATGTGATGCGTTATTTGAATGTCGAACTCATTGAAATGTATGTCGTATCGTAAATATTTTATTATATTCTCTAAGAAGTTGAAAACACGCTTGCGATTTAGGTATGGCGGGCGTCTTGGCGTGCAGTCGGACGGCGTTATACAGGTCGATTGCATTAACCTATTTAAGTGTAACTTTGGATATAGAAAGCTTACCAGGAAACCTAGCCTTATTGATTTTGAGGCGTTTTGGGTCAATGTCACTGTTACTTAAAAACGAAAACAGTCGGATTGTATTTTTGGCCTGTTAGATCATGGTCGCGGTCACGATTGGTCAAATTAAAACATAGTTTCCGCTCATAAACGTTAGTTTGAATAAATATATATTTCACTGCAACGTTGTATATATTACGCTTAGACGAAGACCTAGTTTGGATTGCGATTGTGACACGGCGGATCGAGGTCAAGGTATCTGTTTCGTATGACGGACAAACCAGCAAATATGTGGTTTCCGATAAATACATTTTGTTTAAATCAACCAACCTTGATGAAAGGTATGATATTGCAAGCTTTCATGGTGATTTAGATTGGGATTGTATTTTTGGATTTTCTTGCAAAGTCGCTCTTACAGAAAAAATCTATCAATAACGTGACGTTGGATAGATGAATTTTGACACCATGTTAAGGGGTATGTCAGTTACATGCAGAACTAGCTTTGGGTTTTATTTGTAACCAGTAAGGTCAAGATCATTGTCACTGTAACGGTAATATAAAATTGTTTTCCTATAAATAGATAGAGTTGTTACGAAGGTATGCGCTGACATTTGATTTGCAAGTTTCTTCTATGCATACGCGTGGGTTTTAACTTTGGGTAAGTCGGGTTATTCGGTTCGAAAGTCGGGATATTCCGTTCGCAAGTCGGGTTATTCCGTTCGGGACCATTTGGTTCAAGATCTAGGTAACTTTAAAAAAAAATGCACAAAGTGTTTTTTCTATATATGTTTAGTTGTAATGCTGATATTGTTCTCATACTTTGTATGTTTGTAGCTTACATGTATACATAGCTTGGTATTGTATTTGAAGAGAGTTGGATTAAGGTAATCACTAAAACTGAAATTAGAAGAAACTTAAGTTTGTATTTTACTAAATAGCTTGGGTTTAAATTGAGATATTGCGCTAAAACTGTGTGTGTAGGTTGCTTAGGATTGTACATGTATTTATTATAAGCTATTTTAAACAACCAGTTACCTACGCACTTTCGTCTAGACTTTCAACTGTGCTCAAACTGAGGCAATGACGCACTCGTGTCTCTTTTATTTCACGCAAATTGAGAACATGTCTAATACCATGTCGTGTCTTAAAATATATATTAATTTTTCACATGTTGCGGGTTGTAACTTAAAGGCGCGCATACGATGCCTTAAGAAAAGGAACAATTTAAATGAATATCAACATGTTTATACATAAAAACAGCGGTACGTCCAATCATATTTTTATTTTTTTCTTGAAATAGTTATTTAATTTTTGATAATTTTATTTCAGGTAACTTTTTACAATTAGTTTCCTAGTTTCCTGTAAAAAAAATGTGTAAAGGACACACATGGTGTCCACATGGTAACATTTAGTTATTGTGAAAATTACGAGTTATAATTTCGGAGGTCGTAAAATACTTTTGCAGTATTATGTTAGAACAAACGTACAAACCATTCCAAAGAAGCTCTATTAGAGATACGACGCTTATCATAATATTGTTATTTGGTACATTGTCAGGGGGTGGATCGTACGCAAGTAACTGTAGTGGCGTAAGTGAGAAAAATAGTAACTGTTGTTCAAAATTGCGGTTTCCGAATGATTTTTGAATGTTTTCGTCGGGATTTTTTAGAGGCTTGTACATTTACCATACTTATTCGACATTAGACTTACGCGCAGGATGATCGACTGATATCCAGTTAACCTCGGTATAAATCCTGTTGATTTATTATCAATATTAAAAAAGTTATTGAATACGTAATACGAAAGTAAAGCGTTATTTACGATTGCCACGGTTCATTGTATGCGCATTTGTATACTGTATATAATGTTTTCTCAGCAGTTTTCATGGAATGATGGACTCAAGAACCACCATTGTTTACCTTGCACGCGAACAAGGATACTTCTATCAGGCAATGCAATATATGCATCAAAATTCGAAAATTAACCCCCATTTCCATAACTGTTGAGCACAGTAACCCCACTTTCAGTAACTGTTATTTATGCAAAAGTAACAAAGATATGGACACACAATTGTGGACAGACGATGTAAAAGCTATATCCCTACCTTCGCGAAAATTATAAAAACAGTATTTAAATTTAATGGTGTTTTTTTAATTTCTCTTTATGCTACAAACATTAATGTTTCAAAAACCATGAGTTTGACGTAAGGACTCCGCACAAAAGAAAGTAGGGAACGATCAGCAACCTCGGCGGAGTTTCGAAAGGCGTTGAGTCCATTCGGGAACACTACAGCGTTAATGAAGCAAAACTACTACATTCTTATTTCTAATGATTTAAACGAACTAAAGTAGAAAACGAACACGGCCCTTTTTATAATACATGATTTAAAGTGACTTTGACATTTAAATGGGATTCATATTGAAAATGTTTTTGTTTGTTTTTTAATCATAAATTAATGATACGATGTAAGCAAATAATAAGTAATGCATCATAGATCATTTTGTGTTAGCAGTATTTGAACATGAAATTATGAAATTATTTTAAAATAAGATTTTTACCCTTTTCTGAATTGATAATATTCTTTATAAACGTACTAAATTTATAAATTATTGTCTTGTAAAATAGTGATATATGTATTTGCTATGGTACTTTCAAATGTCATGGAATACATATAAATGTTAAACAAGAGATGTGTTTGTCAGAAACACAATGGCCCCTTCTGCGCCGTTTTGAAGCCATATATTCTACCTTTTACCTTGAAGGATGATCTTGACCTTTCATCACTCAAAATGTGCAGCTCCATGAGATACACATGCATTCCAAAAATCAAGTTGCTATTTGAAGCGACATAGACGTTATGAGCTTTTTTGAAACCTAAATGCGAAACCTAAATGCAAAGTGTGACGGAGAGACAGACGGACAGGCGGACGGGCGGACAGACGGTCCGATAACTATATGCTCTCCTTCGGGGGCATAATAAAAAAAGTTAGTTGACTAGATGCCCAGGGTTTAAACACGAGTACTAAGATGAAGTGATTTTATAACAGTACATCTGTACGTATTGCCTACAAATGGCAACATGGTTCAATATCGGTTTGCGCGGATCATATTGGGTATTTTATTGGTTAAAAATAATGGACAATCCCGGATGTGAACCTGAAGCATACCAATTTATATTTTATTCTTAAATTGGAAAAATGCGTATCATGCTAAAACGAGTAAGGACATGTATTTGTTATACATTACAATATCATTGTCATGACAAAATGAGCTAATAAAAAGCAAAAGTATTGGTATTTGCTTATTTAGAAAGTATATTTTATTCCTTATATTGTTATATCTATGAATAAACTTTAGATGTCCAAGATGTCAGAATATTGATCAGTACGATATTTAAAGTAGCAAATACTTTGAATAGATGACTATGTATACTATACAACACATTAGCTGTTCCATAATCATATGACATAATAATATGTTCTAGATTTATTGTTATGTTTAATAACAAACACAAAAATGATTCAAAATTATTTCAAGTTATTGTAAATTGACTAGAAACATGTATACACAAACGCGTTGATACTATTTAAAAATGTACAACAACAATGAAACATAAAAGCACATTACTTTTTGTAATGGGAATCACGACGGTTTTGGGGATATTTATCACATGAATATGTAAGTACACTCGGACTCCATGCCAACTTTAAACGACTTGAACATTATATTACTTTATTATGCTTTATGTCACTTGTATGAAACTTAACTTACACTATTCGAGCCTGTAAAAATATTCTTGATAAACCAAAATCCATACTATATAATAAAACAATGGCATGAATTGCAAAAAAATATTTTCAAATATGTAAACAATGAATATGTAAACCGAAATCTAAACACAATGTATACAATGTGTTATTGTGTTATAATCACAGGGACATAACAAAATCACATATAATAAGTATATTTTATGATATAACCTTCGAGCCATTTAACGTTCAAGATATCTTGTTCCTAATTAAGGATAGCTTGTCGAACACATTGGCGTGAACGCAAAAGATACCGACATGTCAACATACATTAAACAGACGATAAAGATCAAATTAATAGGAATTTCGTCTATTGAACAAAACTAACACAGTACTCAACTTTATTACAGCAATTCAAACAATAAAATAGAGTGACAGAGTGGCACAGGTTGTAGTTTTCCAACAAAGTGTGTTATAATTTCTCTTAATATATTCCCACAACACATTCCTTTATATATTTTTTCACGCATTCTTCCATTTAAACAATTTTTCCACAGACGTGGACAGACACTTTCGGAGCATATTGTTTACTCATATGCTGTTTAAACAGCCTTCCTGCTTAAACGTTTTGGTGCATGTTGCAAATGTTATCTGTCCTTCCCCATGGTCCGGAAGGCTGCATTTGTGCTTTCAACGAATCAATGGGTTTTGTACGACTTCGAACATATTTCACAGGTGTATATTTTTTCATCAGAATGTGTACGTAAATGTTGCTGTAGAGCGTATCTTGACTGACATGGCTTCGCACTCAGTTTACACGAATACTTCGATGCATTGCCTAGATGAAGCTCATTATCATTCTTGTTTAAACAATACGTCATAGTGAACACCTGCCCAAACTGACAACAAACTGTTTGACTATCGATGTGGGAATGGTTGCGACGCTGCAGTGAATTTGTACAATTAAATGGTTTCCACACCTTGGAAAATTGCACACGTAAGTGGATTTACTTTGAAGCTGCATGCGACGCTTTAAAGAGTATGCGCGCGATAAATCAACACCGCACTCTTCGCATGCCGGTCGTCTGTGTTTGACGATGACATCTGAAATAAGACATAAAATAATTCGCCAAATATGATTAAAGGCTCATCGATTTCGAAAATGCATTTGTTAGACTGCTTTGATTACACACTTGATGACTCCAGCTATATTTGTCCATGAACAATACGTGTATCTCATCTGTGTGTAGTATTAAAGGTTATAAAAATTTTGCACGATATAAATTCATATTGTATAATTGTAAGGTTTAAACCCTTTTACGGCGGCATTGATGGAACATTGGCTTTTTTATTTTGAAATATTTCCAAATCTTCAAAAGTGTTGTTCTTGCACAATTCTCACACATTTAAGAGATACTCGTTCCCATGTCTTACTAATGATACTTTTATGCATCAGCAATATTTTAACAAGAAATGGTGATATATACGTTGAAATCAGTGTTTGCTATAGGAAAACAACTTTAACCGTTTAGACGTATGCGGTATATTTTGTCTAATTATTTGGACTAAAGTGAATACTTGTGCACGGAGGTGTGTATAAATGTGTATAAACGCGAAGGCATTTTCTAATTTAAACATGCGCACGTAAAATCAATATGTGCGGAAGTAAAAGCACTGCGAGCGCGCGAGAAAGCAATACGTGCGCATGTGATAAATAGATCAATGCAATGGTAAAACGTGCGCGCGCAGAACGTTAAACATGCGCACATAAAGATCAATACGTGCACACATAAATGTAATTCGTGCGCATATGAAAGCAATACATCCGCACGTGTATTGGAAAATATACTGTCTTTTTTTCTACGCCCCCTTACAATGTATTATGACTCAACAAAGTATAGTTATACATCACCTTTAAGAAAATCAGATCTAAACATGCGCATTTTTATTTTGTTTTCCTTTTTTATCTGTGTACTCTGACTTTTGCATAAATACCAGTTACTGAAAGTGGGGTTACGGTGCTCAACAGTTATCACGGTGATAGGGCAAATACCACAACTTTTCCGCTCACTGTCGAAATTTTATACTTCTGACAAGAGCACCGTATCCTTCTGTCAAAAACATGGCCGCAAGCTTTTTAGCAAGTCCAGAAATGAAAGAAAAAAACGAAAAAAGAAGGAAAGTTGGTAATAAAAAGATATTATAACGAACGAAGTATATACTTAAGACCTAGTTGCCGTTTACCGCATCAAAATTGAGTCGCTATTTACTTCAAAATAGTGAAAACAATTTTAGCAATTTTAGCAAGAAGTGACTTTCACGACGCGAACAATCGTATTTTTGCAGATTTTTAACATTTTTAATGGAAGATTTTTTTGTTAAACGGTATTTTATGGTAGAAGAATCAATTTACAACACATTATGGCATGCTTTATTGAATATAACTGTGATTTTTACATTTACACGTGTTAACAAGTACGCACCGCTCAACACTGACATTATATAAATATGAACACCGCTCAACAATGTCCGTAAAAGCACCGCATCTTTATGATTTTTGGCATCGCTTCATTCTGATATTTTTTTCTTATGAAGGAAGAGACGTTCAAATTTATGTTTGAACAAACCAAAACACAAGAAAAGGAGACTTTTTTCCTCCGGGTGCCGAATATTACAATATACTTTGAAAATATTTGGTTTTTCAATTGTTTTTTTTAACTTGACGGAAATAACAATAAATGATTCAAACCTTGTATATCTCGTTAAAACGGACCGCTTTGTAATATTTTATCTATGGAGACATGCACTCACAAGCTTCTATAGACAGTCTCGATTTTTTTTATGATTGTAACCCCTTTGCTTCTGATATAAGTAGTCACGGAGCGTATATTTGTCTCATCTAGAGTCCGTCCGTGAAGTAGTCGAGAGCATCTTTGGTATACATGTATATATATTTGGTTATGGCCACAAACATCAAATTCATATTTCAGTAAATTTAACCAATGCAACATCACTTTGTACACTCTATACATAACTAAATTTAGTATAACCTTCGGTTAGTTTTACACCAACATTTGCTTATACCATCCATAATCGTAGCTGGACATCTTTCTACTGATTATGAATCTGGATTCAAAAAAATTATAATTATCAATAATGATTGTATTTTACCACAACACTATAGATAAATTGAAACATGAGACTTAAACATGTGCCCTCCACGTACTGGAAAGCAAACAATCGATCCCGGTGAACCCTTTTTTGGTGCAAGCATGCCATCATTTTCAAGATCAATTCTGGGACTTGTAACTTTTATAAATGGAAGATTATCGTAAATAAATTCAGCTCACGATGGTTTAAAGCCATGTGCAGAAGTTAGCGGTGCCACGAATTTCAATGACACGGAATATAAAATACGGTGTTTATAATCAATGTTGCGCGGTGCATCGATATTTATGTAAGTGATGCATGTTTTCAACAAAAATTAGGCCTTGAACAGATATTTAAACAAACAGGTTCGTATGGCATGTTCTTTTTATATAAACAATGATTTAAGTCCGTTACATCAGGTCTGACACATCGAATATCATATGATTATTACATTTTTTTCTCACAAGAACGAAAGGTGTCGAGCGCGACATGACTTTTTGTAAACACTATTTCAAAGTCATGCAAAATATTTCACGACTGGTAAACGATTAAATAGACGATATATTGGTTCAGAAATTCGATGGAGTGCTTCGCAAGTGGCAATCATTTTGCAGTTTCTTATAATAAAACATTTTGTCACCCACTTACCTGATATTGCTTCGTACGCCATGTTTCTTTTCGTCAGAAAGATACGGTGCTTTTGTCATAAGTATACAAATTTGACGGTGAGCGGAATAGTTGTGGTAATCGCCCTATCATCTTGGTTATTAAAATGGGGGTTAATTTTCGAATTTTGATGTATATATTGCGATTGCCTGTTGGAAGCATCCTGACGCTCATGAAAGGTAAATTATGATGGATCTTGAGTCCACCTTTGCATGAAAACTGCTGAGAAAACCTTATATATGACCTAAAAATGCACATACATTGAAGCGTGTAATTCGTAAACAAATAGACACTTGCGTATAAAGTCGTCTATAACTTTTTTAATATAGATAATGCATCAACAAGATTTATACCAAGGTTAAATGGATAACAGTAGATCATCCTGCAAGTAAGTCTAATGTCAAAAACGTATGGTAAATGTACAAACCTTGCAAAAATTCCGACGAAAACATATAAAAATCATTCGTTAACCGCTATTTTGAACAACAGTTACTATTTTTCTCACTTACGTCACGCCAGTTACTTGCGTACGATCCACCCCCTGATTGTAAAATAAATAATTTACTTTAAAGTTCGAATACTGTTCACAATACTTTAAGTCAGCTCTAAAATCGTCTTGTACATTTCATGGAAATCATTGCGCGGATTTTAAGATACATTTAACCAACCGATCAGTAGTATTCCGTTAAAATATGTAACTTATTCTTAATTTTGATTTTTACATCCATTATTGTTAAAATTGAAGGACCTATATGTTCATGTATAGAGCAACCGCAATTCTTTATTGATCGATAGACTAACTGCACAAAAGAACTAGATGGTTGTTGTGTAGTTCAAGACGCGAATTGATTTTTTATGTAGTTTTTTTCATGATCCCAATGAATTTTTACTTTAATTGCAAAGTTGTGTATGTGTATAATTATGTGAAAAATCCACTTTGGTATTTCGAAAGATAAACAAAACCGTTTATAAACAGATACAACTTAAAAACTAATATTTTTAATTCATGTGTACGTGTTAGTTTGTTACTTTTGCTGATATTATATAGGCAAGAAAAAGAAAAAGACAAAACTACGATATTTTATGTTTAAGTATTTACAATACACAGTCAAGAAGAGTTTTACTGTTAATAAAAAAGCTCAGCTCGAACCTATGACATTAAGTTTGCGAGCACCACATTGACCCATTTCTCTAACCCAGTGAGATGTATTGTTTGTTCGCTATTAATGTATACCGCCTTGACGGAAGCAATGTTTTGTGTTTTTTCGTCGTATTCCGTTTTGATAATGTCTAATGATTTGTGAAAATGTATAATGAACATGTTAAATATAGTATAATTAGTTAATCGCCACACTGGGACGTAAACAACGCTACTGTTAATAAACAGTTCTACTTCGAGGACAGTGTTTTCAATAGAAGTTACTCGGAATCACTGAAAACTTGAATACTTGTTTTGTTTGCACTAATTGAAATAAGGTTCACATATAACTGACCGAAATGTAAGGTATATGTATTTTTATAATAGCTAGCATTGCCCCAGTTCTCTGTTCAATATGCGTATATTTACGTGATATCAAGGCCCAACGGTAAACATTTGATCGCACCTACGTATTAGTTGAACTCCAAAAACGGTATATTGCCAATGATGCCAGGAACATCAGGACCTTTCTTCTAAAAGAGGATATATAATGTTTGAATGTTGTTTAAACACCAAAAATACAATTATACTTTGCACGACGTTATTGTTACTTTTAAATTTGACACTTGTCATCCTTTATGGGCTCTAATTGGCTATGTTCGTTAAATGTTGCGATATATACAAGAAATGCACTAGCGATATTTGCAGAACAAAAACATAATACCTGCCTGTATGGTAGCATGTTTCAAGATATGCGGATTATTATGCAAAACAGTTCTGCATAATATACTTTATTCAGTAAGGGTTATATGTAGCAGTTGTGGACACGCTTATTAATGAGTAATTAGTTTTAACCGCGAGCTCCTTGTACCAGTATCACAATATTGTACAAAGGGTAGTTAAGTTAGGTACTATTAGGTTCATCTATTCAAGATGTCATTAAAAAAAGAGTCAACAGCATTTCCGAGAGACTTTAAATAATATCTTTCAAGACTTGTGTAAATAGATGATTGTACTACATGTAGGTCGATAACTGTTTAAGTAATTGGAACTTCACACTCTGTCTTTTTGCAGAGAAAATTAATTTAACAAATATTGTAAAATTAGCATTTTTAACACTGGTGTTGAATCTGGCGTTTACAACACACATTTGGAATTCCTGTATTGCAATAAGTCGATGAAGCAATCTCTTCAAAGCAGTTCTCTTCTTATATTCTATTATACCACAACAAGTTGCAACTTGCTTACTAAATTTGCTCAAATTATGTCGTTGCCTAATCGTGTGTATTAACTGCTGAAATGCCTTTATCTAGATTAAGTAATGCAATAATTACGAAGCAATACTATCATGCATTGCTAAAATGTGTTGATTTATGTTAGATTCACGTCGATTTATTATTAATTAGTGGAAAAATAATGTATTCTGTGAATGTTTGAAGCCCATTTTGTACACCTAATTCCAGTATAAGATGTTTTTTCTTATTAAGAAGGTGTTCCTGATTCGTTTGTATTGCTTGTTTAATTTCTATCACTATCTTACATTATAAGATTGCTGCAGTTAAGTATCATATTACATTATATTGTACTTTATTATATTTCAGTTGTCAAGGCGACGGGGTGGTTATGACGTCACTCACCTACGCAGCAGCAACATCAACCACTATGCGGGTGTTCTGCATGCAGCTAAATCTCTACCACATGTTACACACCTTTTGCAAGCTTTCAGATGTCCTGAACGGTCTAAAGCCTTACACGTTGACGTAGTGGGTGCCCAAGGTCACCTATGGATAAAAGTCATTGCAAGAAAAGCGAAAGCTCTTCATTTCTGGGCTGGTACTACCTTTGTTGCTTCTCATAAACAGCTAAACTGTAGGTTTTTGAAATTCGTAGTGTTATTTTCTGATTTAATAACCTTATAGATTCGTGTGATGCATGAAATTCATGATTGATTGATTTCATGAGACAAACCAGTGTATTATTTGTTCTAATAATATTTTATGATTTTCAGGTTTTATGTTGTAAAGGACAAGGTCAATATGGTGAGCGAGATATTGTTGACCGAGGTTTGGATTACATAGCGGTGTCGAAGATTCATGCGGTAGACTTTACGGACCCGATTATTGTGTTTGCTTTCAATGGCGGGGTCACATCTAAACTGGCGGAAAAAATACGCGATCTTGGTATTGTAGTCATAGGACATAGCGTTTCTTTAGACATGCAGTTGTAAAGAAAATAGCAAGTTTAAGATTGTTGGGTAACGAAAGCGATGAAGCGGATGTTGAGTGGAACCATTTTGTTCAAGGTGTCCTTCACGAGTCTGAAAGTTCAGTTTCAATGCCTCAATCTGATTACCAGGATGCGTTAAAAGCTAGACTAGACAACGTGTATCTGAGTTATTCGTATGATAGTGAAGGCATCGCAATCACAACCGAAAACGCTGCCGAGACACTTGATAGTGTCGATGCACGGATAGCTTATAGAGAAGGTGAAAAAGAACCAGTACTCAAATGTGTATATAGAACGGGTTGTGTTGTAAATGAATCTTGATTTGAGAAGCGGCTGGCAACGAATTATCTTCGTCCTGTGGGTGACGACACAGACAAACAGCTGGTGTCAGTTGGTGAGCAATCCATTGTACGAATGCGAAAAGATATATCCGATGATGGTAAATGCACCGCTGTTACTTCATGTACATCTTTCGGCTGCGTTGATTCGGTCGTTCAAAGCAAGCTAAGTTTGAGCATAAAAACATCCTCGTTAACCTTAAGTGAGAGAACAGATGTCTTCGATCCTTGTGAAGAAAAGCAGCATGTCGACATGACAATATGTTCTCATCTCCAAAATACAAGCACATACATTGAACATTCAACAACCAATCGAACATTACTTATGGACAACAGCCATGACATTAAATCAGGCACAAATGATTCTTATGTGACCATGGTCAAGGGGCAAAACCAATTACAAACTATCGATCTGGCAACCACACAAAAGGAATACAATTCTGATGAAATTGTCTCTGGTGATATAAATACTTGCCAACGTATTAAAGAAAGTAATCCGAATTCTGAGCTCGGCTACAATTTGTCGCTAAGTGAATTAAACAACAGAGGACAATTTCAGCGGAAACTAATATGGAAGTGGAGCCGCAACAAGATGTAAAATGTAGACGCTATGCAAATATTGGGAATTGGAATTTTCCGGATCAAACGATTCAAGTTTTCATCGAGAATGAGATACTGGGGAACACGTTAATAACTTATGCCGATTTAGACTCTGTACTTGAGAAAAAAACTTTTGAGTCGATCAACAGTAATCCAAGAGTGAACCTAAATGTAACAACACCTTAACATTGGTTTCCTCGGTTGCTAATGACAACTGTTTCTTCAAATTTCACGAAAAGATACTTGCACAACAAGCCAAAGATGAAATAAATCATCCGGTTCTGCCCACATTAAAAGCTTTCCTCGAAGGTAAACTGAGTTATTGAAATGACCTTAAAATTAAAATAAATCTTTAAGAACATATATTTATAATGACTTTGTTTGTCGAAGATACCAACTGTTGAATTACATTTGTTTCCTGATATTTGTTACATAGGAAAACAAATGTTTAGTTGTAAAACTGCGGTCGACAGTTTCAAGCACATTCTGGAAACGTTGGGCGGACCTGGAGAACGCCTTCGAGCAGAGACTTTGTTGCCAAAGATAACCGTCGTCCCTGACGACCCATCATTTCGAACGACTTCAATGCCTATTACTGGGAAGATTAAGGATAGGTCTAAGGTTGTTATTTGTTTTATTGTTTGTGTTCAATAACTGTTTAACACAATGTTTAATGCTATTCAAATTACTCAATTGATTAATTGGGAACACCTAGCGTATGTTTTTTTTAACGGAAATGAAATGCACAATTAAATTTATGTTACGGTATACCTTATACATCATGGTATTTATTATATGTGTGAAATAAAATGTGTTGATACCAATTGATGTTTACATCAAAGCAATTTGCATGATAGTTACTTTCTTTCGTTAAGAAGCTACATTTTAACAACATGTATACATTTTACTTTTAAATTATACATGTTTGCATATTTGTTATAACTCCGTTTTTTATGGAATCTCGACCTGCCATTTCACGTGATTTCAGATCATATTCGGCACAGGTGATAGCCTTCGTGCAGTTACGGTAACTGCGAACTCAGGCTTCGTACGCGCCGCAAATCATCAGGTATACAGTGTGCAACCTTAAGTATACTATTTCAATATAATGTATGTTTGTAGGTTACTTATTTACTTAAATACGTATTTCTAATCCTAAGTTACACATTTTGTTTAATGTCCACGCCGAAATTCGTTTGTTATATATTTTATTATTAATAAAAGTGATAATTTTTAATTAACGTGTGTTTTGCTAATATCAACCACTTGTACATTGGGGATGTTTGTTTTTGATAAGTGGGTCTTCGATTCGTTGGCGTGTTAACTCTCTTGTCCGCGTTCATTGGCATGAATAAAACACGCCATTGATGTAGTGTCAACATAACATGACATATTCGAATAGCGAATGGACACTATTCAGAAATGTTTGCAAGAAACATAAATAGAGGTAGTCCTGTTACAGCCAACTATTATATTAGACACGCGAAAATATTAAACAATGTGCGTAATACGGATTTTCGTCGGGGTCATCGCATTGGAATGATCAATTCAAATCATCGGGGCTAAACCTGTTTAAAAGCTATTGATGTAAAAAGCTCGAATTTTTAAATTGATCAGTCACCATCTTCAAGATTTATTATCTAAATACGTTTCCTGTCACACAAGATTATTTCAGCATGCGCTCTTTATGAGGCTTGCTTAGATTACAAGTTGAAATGACAACGTGTGTAAATTAAAATGATAAACACTTGACCAGTAACCGTTTCTTGTTTACTGCAATTGTTCCAAATCGCTTGTGCGTTCCATTAAAGCTGGTTAATACTGAAATTGCTCTTAAATAAAGTGCAAACTTCAGATGCATACAGAATAATGCGCTTTCGTAGCATTACAAGGGCCTATCAGCTGCATGTGTGCATTTATGATAGCCATTCAGGTCATCACATATCGACTCCTTGGTCTTTCGCAGTCATCGTTGTGAACAACTGTGCCTGTAAGATATTCAATAAAATAACATGTATGTTTTACACCGCCATCAAGCAGCATTGTCAATTATCACGCGATCTGTAAGTGTAGAGTTGTAACTTCCCGATGAATATAAGCTTCATTGCCGGAAGATGTCTGATGCAATAATTCGATTCTCCGATTCAAGGAATTAGAAGGAAATTACAATATGTCATTTGGTTTCAATGTTAGGTCGCCATATTTGGAAAAAGCACAGCGTAAGGAATTTAAGGAGATGAATACTTAATATTACAAGATTGCCTTTTTACTGTGGTATTGCCCGTTTCTTTAAACCTCTGAATGTCTGCGAACTATTTTACAAGCGTTTATTGTAACGGTCTCTTAACATATGAAATACGACTAGCGGCATGTTATGTTTAGAAGATTATGGTTAATTGTGATGGTGTTATATTAATAAAGTACTGGTATTGCATTTACGATGCAGAGATTACCTAGATATTCTTAAAGTAATTGAAATCATATTTCAAAATGTCTGATTTCCTTGGGAACACATACAGAGGCGGGATATGAATAGGGGGTTAAGCAATATTTTCTTCATTTATTAAACATTTCCGGAAACATTTAAGTGTCCCGATTTGTGTAATAGTGTATTGAACACCTAAACAAAAATTGAGAAATATGCTAGAAAATGACATTTAAACGCCCAATTTCTCGAAGGAAACGTTTCTACAAAAAACATTCTTAAAACAATTTGAGATCAATTTTAGACAAGCTTGGCTTGGGTTATATGCTTTATACATCTGATATCACGTGCGACATTTGATAAATGGTTAACCAAAGAATAAAAGATGAACATTTGTTCAAAAGTAGACCGATACATCAGCTCCATAGTCCAAAATGTAAAATGTAAAAACCTTTGAAAATGAAAAATACATTGATTGTATATCTAAAGAAAAGCAAAATATCCAAATAGGCCAATATCGATTAGTTTACCATTATCTTGAAATGAAAGTTGGCAGATATTGTAGATTGTTCTTAATCTAAAAAAACATTGCATTAGTTTTTGTGGAAGCGTTCAAACTTAGAGGTGAGAATTTTAATATTCTAGCTGCTGTATATTTTCATGCTAACAAACAACATTTTATTTTTTTAGTCACACATATTATTTGTTATGATTGTCATATTTGCTAATCTTTATTTTGTATTATTGTACGATTCCCTGTCTTGGCCATATTTCTTGTGTATATATGTTCTTTGACAAAGGCAGAATGCATGATTGCCAATAAACTTTGAAATTTGAAAAAAACTCGAACATGATGTCATTTTGTCGGTCAGTTACAACTAACCGCACTAAAACACAATTGATTATAAGCTGATTTAATTAGGAAATATTACTCGAAAGTAAGAACAAATCACGCACTCGTAAATAATTGCACTGTCTGTGATCCACACAAGTCAGTCTGAATGTCAGCTATAACAATATTGTATAAGGCAATACAATCGTACAGATTCCAGAACAAGGGTTTCACAGACTATGAACTCCGCTCAGTAATTTTTTGTAAGACATCATCGAGAGGATAACTTTGTTCTAACCAGTAATAATGTATGTACATAAAGATGTACCACCCGTACGCCCATTTGTATGGTGTTTCTTATTCAAAGTGGGATGACAATCATACATTGGGACATATGCCATGCCATGTTTTAATAATATATCTAATATTACAATTACATAACGTTCCGCCAAAAGACTGATGAAGTTAGCGATGGGTCTATAATGGGTATCGATTTGGGGTTCATACTTTGTAATCAGGGCGTTACAAAATCGTATACCATAATGCATGGCAAACATAAATGGTAATACATTCCAAATTTGTATTTGAGATGACAATTTTAATTTTATTTAGGTGAGCGTGGTGTTGAAAAATATTTTCAAAATAGTTTAAAATCTTATTGAAAGTAATATGTCCAATTGGTCATGATTAGCACTCTAACACAAAATGCAACTCCAAGTGAATGTGATAATATTTAGAACGCAGTGGGAGTGTCACATTCAGTGGTAAAATCTTGTATAACTCGGGATTTAAGTTTCGGTACAACAAAAAGATGAAAAAAAGAGTTTAACATCTTCGATTGCGGTTGTAAAGAGGGTTTTCCTGCAAGCCAGACAATACCGAGGTTGTTTAAAATGACAAATGATTCTGTATCTTATATCATCGTAAATCATGATTAATTGAATATTTTGCGCGTGTCAGTTTTCTAGCAAATCAACAGGATTTGGTCTTGATAAATGTCCTGTAATCGTGTCACAAACATTGAACTAGGTATTTATTTTATGGAGCCTAAAATTCGCCGCTTGCTTTTGAAAAAAACGTTGAGTAATTGAATTGTAATTAACATTCTATTGCATTGCGTTTTAATAAAACTTCTAAGATATACATGTTTAAGTACATGTTATCTTTTATCTATTGTGGTCTAAATGCGAGTTTAAGCGTAATTTTTAAACCGGTATGAGACCCAAATACATTGCATTGCCAGTTGCAAGGCAATGTCCTGTAGTAAATATGCAATTAGTCATTTACCCCTAATTGAAGACTCGCCGATGGTAACAAGACTTTCATTTCTGATAATATTATACTGGAGTTTCATGTTTGTAAAACTAGTTGTTTTTGTAAAATAAGAAGGTTTTTAGCATATTGTATACTATCTTAAGACTTGCTAATTAAAAATATTTCGAATATATAAATGTGTGATAAAAGCGATTTCGGCTTGCGACTATTAAATGGTATATACAACGCAACCAGTTTTGCATCACTTATTATGTTTTAAGAAAGACATGTGTCCATAAAGCACATATTTCCAATATACCACGTTTGCCTAAAACTCAACTTTTGTACAAAAAGAACCAGCTTTAAGGCCTCCTCGCACATATGCGAAAGTCTCCCGACGTCAACCTGTACTGGCGAATAAGACTTCAGCAAAATTCGTTCTCATTAGTATATGTACGTTGCACATCGTTTGTGGTGTTCGTATCGATGCGTTTGTGAGCTTTTGCGTCCGTTGCGATTAGTTCTGTTCGTCTGAAAATTGTACACATGTTCAAACATTGTTGGCGAATAAAAGTTTCGTCTATCGTTCGTTAAAATTCGTTTCAATACGAACGCCGATCGGTAAGTCTTCGCGTAGCGTTCGTCAACTGGCGATAAAGGTCGCAGCTCTCAGCTAATTTGCATATCATTATTACTTGATTTGCATATCAAGCGAAAGAGGACGATCCGAAAACAAAACTTTGCGATAGCTTGCGAACTTTTGCGAACTATAGCGAGGATTTGCGTATTGTAGCGAATTAAATCCGACGCATTTAAGCGAATTATAACTATAAGTTAACGTTCAGAAAACGAACGGTATGAAGTAGTTTGTGCAGACGTATGCCTATATTATAAATATATATATATATACATATATATATAATGATGAAGGTACCACTATTTCTTCGTCAAATGGAAGATATACAACGTCTGAAACTGCAGTATGTTGCTGCTATGGCCAATCAAGAAGTAGTCCAGCAACAACTAAACATACACCGCTTTCTCAGAGTCCTACTAAGGTGAAGAAGAGGAACCAGAGCACGTATTATCTGGAGAAGACCATGGTTGCATACCGGGAGACGGCGCCAATTTGGCATCTATGATAAGCTCACGGTTGAGCTCAGAAGTAGATCCTGGATTATTTAAGAAATTCCTCCGCATGCCTACTGAAATGTACGATTTAATTTTGGGAAGGTTCGTCATCGCCTCGTGTAGCAACACACTCGGTACAGGGAGCCCTTGGATCCAGGGCTAAAGTTAGCTGTCACACTACGTCACCTGCTTTCTGGTGTCAAGTACCCAGACATGCAGTATTCATGTCGGGTCGCTGAGAATACTCTCTCTGTAGTGGTCAGAGACGTGTAGCAAGATATATGTGAATAATATGTTGATGAGTTTATGACAGCCCCCCTCCAAACCTAAAGAATGAAGACGACTGGCTGATGGTTTCCTCAAGATTTGGAACATTCCAATTGCGTTGCTGCTATTGATGGCACGAACATAGCTATCAAAAAGCCTGCCATATATATATTATAATTATAGGGGATTCTTCAGCATCATCTTTCTGGCCATTGTCGACTCGGACAACAAGTTCGTATGGTGTGATCTGGGTTGTGAGTAATATTCTACATAAATTTAACTGCATTATTTACATATTATATATATATTTAGTGCTGTTTTCAATGTACAGTTGTAAACTGACAATTTCTTATCCTTTTGTATTTTCAGGATACGGTTCAAGTGGAGATGCCAAGATTTATAATGAATCAGATTTCCTTTAGATGGTGCAGGATGGTTCCATTGGATTTCCAGACCCATAGTCCTTTCCAAATGACACAGTCGACATGCCCTATTTCTTGGTTGGAGATGACGCTTTCAGCCTTTGCGATAACATGCAGAAACCCTATGGACATAGAGTCCTGACAAGAGGCGAAAGCATCCTGAACTACTGGTTATCCAGGGCTAGGAGAGTATCAGAAAAAGCATTTGTGATTCTGGCCAACCGAATTTAGGCACAGTAAAGTTCCGTTATTAAGACCAGGCAAAATAGTGATCTCAATAGCGAAGTGATCTTAATATCGGACCATTTTCCTTCATAAAATAACCATTTGGGACTTGAATATTGTCTAAAAGCGCATACTATTTTTAATCTTCGAAGTGGTCAAAGAAGCGGAACTGCAATACCCTTTTTCAAAACACAATTTAATTTATTAAAGAAATGGTCACATTGACTTTAACACATAACAATACTGGTCATCTGTAATTTCAGATATTTCTCACA
The DNA here is from genome assembly GCF_020536995.1 of Dreissena polymorpha. Classification (NCBI taxonomy): domain Eukaryota; kingdom Metazoa; phylum Mollusca; class Bivalvia; order Myida; family Dreissenidae; genus Dreissena; species Dreissena polymorpha. Next base: position 10,800,659 of record NC_068367.1, read on the forward strand.
AAGACTAACCACAGCCCATCACAGTAGGGCTGATTGTAAAGACATGCTGCATTCTCCACAACTTGATGAGGATCAGGTACCCCACCATGATGAAGCACTGGTTGACCATGATGATAGAAGAGGCGATCTGGTTCCTAGTGAATGGAGAAGAGGTCGCAACATGGAGGATATCAGGAATGTCAATATCAGGGGCCACAACACAGCAATTAAAAAGGCAAGATTGTGAGAAACAGACTCTGACAAACTGGGTCAATTCTCCAGCGGGATGTGTGCCATAGCAAGACAGGATGGTGCCACATTAGAGATTTAAATAAAGTGTAATATATTAGTGTAATAAATTAATAATAACTTGTTGTTTATGTATTGGCCTTATAAAGGGAAGTAATAGTAAAAGTAAGACACGAAATTTCCGCAAAATATTTAATGAAAAATACTTAATGCATAATCAACATGCATAGTCGGAAAAAAGTTAGTCTATATCAAAACGCCCGTATGCAGAAACACCGTTTCGGAAATATTCGGCGGTATGCGCAATTATGCGCAAGGTTGCGCTTACATTCGTATCTTTACGCTCTTAATAGCTCCTAATCGCTAATCGAAAGAACGTTTATTAATTGCGCGACCTAACGCTTTCTAGCGAATTGCAGTTACTGTTCGTCAAACTTCGTAAATCATTCGCACAAAATAGTTCCTCTACGTTCACCTTTCGTTATAATATTACACAATGCAATAATTTAGTAACAATTTCGGTAAGAATTCGCTAGAATTCATAAATTTACCCTTTTCGCCAGGCTTCGTCATATGGATTCGTCTATGCGCGAGGAGGCTTTTAAGGCCAAAGTGAATTTTTGAACTCTAATTGTGAAAATGACCTTTGGGGTAATGATACGGAGACACGCGACACGTCTTTTCATGGCAGTCATTTGTTGTTATTTAGCTTAAAATAGTATGATGAATGACAAAGGTACCAGACAAGCTGCTTCATAGCCACACTTTAAATTTGACTCCTTTGTAAGACCTACTTAGGTACACAGAGACAGGTTTTACAAACGAAATGCCTCTCCTAATAAGAACCATATGCCGAAATAGAATGATGAATAATTAATATTGATAAATTGAAATCAAGGTGTAACATTAACATTAAAGAAACGAGTATTACACACAACATGCCAATAATGTATTGCACTGCAGCCAAGTTATTTTGAAATCCATAAATATATGACGAAGCTAGGCTGAGACGGGAATTTCAGACTGTGTTATGGCCATGTTTGTCCTGTAACTTTTAAGTGTGACCTTATACATTATGTAAATGATACGATTTTATGCGCGAATTTTGCAATGTTATTTCAAAATGTATCGATAGAAGGCAAAGGTATGGCTAAGACAAATTATTTCGCATAGACTGACGGGCGAACGTACAGAAGTACAGACGGACAATAATTCTTCGTAAATTAACGCTTTTTTTGTTAGCATAAGGTATCATCATCATGTTGTAGGCAATGGCTGGAAAATTGCATTTTAAATCATCGTATTAAAATCGCTGATGCATGGTCTATTGCCGACGGCAGAAGTGTTTGTTTTCCTACTTACAATTATTCTTAATGTTGTTGTTACCTTTTACTACAGTGCAATTAGTGATTGGAATGCTCTGCCAGATACAATAAAGAAACTTGATAATAAACATAAGTTCAAATTAGCTGTTAAGAGCCATCTATTGCGCTTAGCTAAAACACTTTAATTGTATAGTTTAGAATATTTGTGCTCTAGTCATCATGGTAAATATATTATAGAAACATGATTGTAACAACTTACATGTATACTCAAATGATCAGGGACTTATTGTTCATAGTGTGTAACTTTCACACAGTATTATATTATAGTAAGTATAACCTAAACTGGACCCCATTTGAAATAAGCTTTCGAGCTTTCATGTGTTTTTACACTATAATGTATAAGTTATTTCAGTTTGCATACTAAGTTCAACTAAAGCTGTGAATTTGTTTCTAGAATATATCAAATTACTAGTCTGTGCTGAAAATCTGTGATAACAAATACAAGTGGCATGTTTAACTGTGATAATCAAGCAATAGTTTATATAACATTAGAGTATCATTAAATCATATTTTAAGTGTGAGGAAGTTGCTGATCTGTTCCCTTTAAATCCAGTTTGAGGTGATACGCTTTCTGAGTACTTTTTTTTATCTTGTCGCACTTTTGTGTTCATTTGATCGTGCAATCTTATTCATATTATTTTATGACAGCTTTTATACCATAGGTTAAGATGAGCAGCAATTTCACAAATACTTTTAATTTCACAAATACTTTTAGTAAAAATTGTTATGTTAATTTGAATGATAGCTTGTATATTGTGTGTTTTAAACCTGAATAAAATCAATCAATCAATCAAGGGTATTACATCACTATTCTTCAGAATGCACGATTTAATAACGTTATGAACATGCGATATGAGTCATATGATTAAGACATTAAACGGGATTAGCATTTATTAATTATCTAAGTATACATACTAGTCGACGAATCTCTTTCGTTCCAAGATTTAAGTTGAATTCATATTCATGAACGAGTGATATAAACAATGTAATGCGTACTTGTCATATATGGCCTTCGTTTACACGCTAGAACTGTGTTGAACCCCCTCCCCACTTTATATGATGTTTGTTTTTTGTTAGAACACGTGTTCGTAATAAAGGGTATACAATTCGATGTTGTCAAAAATATTGTCTTAAAGTAATGTTATAAGCAGTTTTTCATTTGTATATCAATTGATTATAAGCTGAGTAAGATGGGGAGTATTACTCGAAAGTAAAAGCCAATGACGTATTCCAAAATAATTGCACTGTCTGCGATCGACACAAAAGTCAGTCTAAATGTCAGCTATTACTATACTGTATAAGGCTATGAAATCGTACAGATCCCCGAACAATTCTTAGGCATGAAATTGTCAACACACTGGACTCCTCTCAGTTATTTTGTAAGGCTGAGTTCTCGTGAGACGTCATCGAGAGGATAACTTCGTTATAACCAGTAAATATGTATGTACATTTAGATGTATGTATGTACCACCCGTACGCCCATTTGTATTGTGTATCTTATTCAAATTGAGATGACAATAAAACATAAGGTCATATGTCCTGTCATGCTGTAATAATATATTACACATTAGATGTACATGACGTTCCACAAAAAGACTGATGACGTGAGCGATGAGTCTATAATAAGTATCGATTTTGTTGTCACGATTTTGCACGCGAATGATGTTTATAAAGTTTTATCAATATATAGTAAAGTAGTAGCGAAGACAAACCATTTTGCACAGACTGACGGGCAAACGTACCGACGTACGACGGACAACAATACTACGTTAATTAATTCTCTTTTTGTTGGCATAAGGTATCATCATGTTGAAGGAAATAACTGCCAAATTGCATTTTTTTATCCTCGCATTAAAGAAACGGATGAATACTTCATTGTCGGTGAATGATACGATTTTGCACGCGAATGATGTTTGCCAAGTTATTTTAAAAGGTATCAATACATTGTAAAGTAGTGGCTAAGACAAACCATTTAGCACAGACTGACGGACAAACGTACCGAAGTACGACGGACAACAGTACTATGTTAATTAATGCTCTTTTTGTTGGTATTAGGTATCATCATGTTGAAGGTAATAACTTCGTAATTATGTCACTGATCAATGATATATTGCCTCTATTTTTGATTTACTACTTACAATTCTTAATGTTGAAGGGTATTATACGAAATCACTATTCTTAAGAATGAACGATTTAATCAAGTTACGAACATGCGATATGAGTGATAAAATCAAGACATTGAACTGGAGTCGCATTTCCTAATCATCTAATTACATGTTATAGTCGACGACTCTCTTCCGTTCCAAGGTTAAAGTTGGATTTATATTCATGAATGAGTGATATCAACAATCTAATGCGTACTCGCCACATATGGCCTTCGTATACACGTTTGAACTGTGTTGAAAAAACACACACACTTTATATGATGTTTGTGTATTGTGTTAACATGTAATTGTAATAAAGGGTTTATAATTCGATGTTGTCAATAATATTGTCTTAATATAATGTGATAAGCAGGTAGGCCGTTTTGTTTAACGTCAATTTACATAATCATGTTTGCACTGAAGAAAAATTGAATATGTCTTGAGAATTTAATACGACATCATTAGATTGTCGAAACAATGCAAAATGGCGACGTCAGCAGGGTGGGCAGCGAAGACGATAGTCATTCAGTTTTGGTCTATACACTTTATGACTACTATGCACTATATTGCTTATTTTATCAAATTATTAAAAGGGTTCATATTCACGAAATGTTTATTTGCCATTTTGTTTCAATTGTGTTGTCTTTTTAAAACTTAAGCGTTCTTTGTTGTTATGATGTTACATATTAATCTTGTTATTGCATATTTTATAACAACATGTGTGTTAATAATATTAAACTTGTGCGATGTTTGTACTGATATTTCCTTGTAGATACATATAAAACAAAATACCATATCTCATATTAAAGTGATATTATGGGCATTTTTAACTGTTGAATTGAGCTGAAAAGAATTAACAGGTCAACATAGTAGGTTAAAATGTGTTTACTGACCAATTATCTGCAACTCATCTTGCTACCAGTTGTCTATAAAAATATATTCTATATTCGATATATTACGCGACTCAACCCGTCCTGTAAGTCGAAATGATTCGTAAAACTAAATTGTGTCTTTGTGTCGTATAAACGAATCTACACTTAAGCTAAATTTAGGTTCACATTGTCCATGCGTGATCAGTTGTCAAACGAAAGTACAGTTGATATAAAAATGCATTTTTTTTTCTTTCCGGGATATTGTTTTAGTATGTTGATGCTGCATTGAAAAATATAAGTGTATATGAAGTGAAAACACCAGAAATAAACAACGGCTGCGATAGACACCTATAAACTGTTAGATGCCCATAATATCACTTTAACCATCATATCAGAACGGTAGTCATGTTTGTGCTTATTTAAATCAATATTGTATATTACTAGAAAGAAGAACACATGCTATGTCAACGTCGAAGTGCTGTTTATGAATGGCACTTGAACATGCGGAGTTAATATATTATCGAATGTCGACATGCAAGTATATTTGAACCTCGGTAAGGGCTTGCTTTGATAGATAAATTCTTTCAGGCTACTTCTAATCCTAACATATGTAATTCTGCACTCAGTGGGGGAAAAAGTTCTTCTAGTTTACTCGAATGCAAATAAAATAGACCAAAATGCATGGGGTTAACTTATGTAATTTCATTCAAACTAAAGCGACCTTGAATCTTTTATAAATATGCAAATTTTCATGTAACATGATTAAGATGAAATTCGATAAAAGCCGATTAATATTTAGTTTTAATGTGACAAGATGGTATACATGAATTTGTCTTGTTTTCGTCAAGAACAATTGTATAAGAACATTCGGAGTTATTCGATGTTTTGACTCTGAAAGTGAACTTAAACGATTTTTTTGGAAACACTATAGCACTATACCAAAACATTAAGTATTGACGTTTTAGTTAAAGATTTTTGAAGACTACCAAGGGTGACCACAATGACTTTCGGAAATCTTAGAAAATTCCTTTTTTTGTTTCATGGAGTACAGGCGACTTCAAAAACTCAACCAGGAGACAAATTATTGTTCTTGTTAACTGTTTTCAAAGCACACCATTACACGCATACCATTGTTTATAATGATGAACACATGTGGAATAAGCGGTAATTAACATTTATCAAGTTAACTTGAAAAAAACGTTTGAATTTATATAAGCAAATTATGCTCTGTCATAAAATGACATGCTTCATTCATGAATATTTTTTCTATGTTTGCTTTTCCATTATAATTTACACCGCACTGCTTTTGTTTAACCCATTTATGCCTAGCGTCTAGAAAAAAGCTCTTGGCAAACGGCGTAGACCCAGATGAGACGCCGCATGATGCGGCGTCTCATCAGGGTCTGCGCTGTTTGCTTAAAGAAATTTCTGTAAGAAATATTCTAAATATAGAAATAAATATACTAGACATCCCTATTTTTGGATCTAATATAGAAGGATGGGAGAATCCACTTGGCATAAATGGCTCAAGGGGTGTTGCTGTAGTTTTGCTGATTTTTTTTTCATCGAATAGATTTTATCCAAAATTTTTATTAAAGACATATTAACAAATACTTTAATTCACCATTATATAACATGTACTTTTTCAATAAAACTTAAAATTCTATACTTGCGTACAAATAATTAATAACCTATGCAATTGGCAACATATAGATATTATATAAGCTAAGATACATCATATACCATTTAATTTAACCACACACTACCAATAAATTGGAGCACACAAATCACATTTAAAGAATTTTATTTTTTATAATTTTTATGTCACCCAAAAAACTTCATTTGTTTACTATTGTAACCACATAAATGATTTTTTTTTCTGTCAAATAGAACTCTTCGAATCTGCTCAAATATGTTCATCTACGTATTGTCATCATAAAACACAAATGAAAATAGGGGGTCCCCGCACTTTTAAAACAGATTTTTTTTAATTATCCGTACCGTCTAGACGTCAAATTTCATAAAATACAGCAATAAGGCAAAACCAAAGTACCCGCACATAGATTGTTAGAAATATGCATAAACATTAATTGTTTACAATCTTAACTGATCACAACAGCTTACCAAAAGACATTAATAAAAAACAATATTTAATCACAAACATTATACCATACCGTATAAAACTCGACCCTAATGATTAAAACTTACATGTCGACATGTTTTGAAGTTTGTGTTTAAATGCTTGTAATTGATAAATGTAAACAACAGGACTCAAGAGCACCAGTATTGTGATCGAACCACTGACAATTGTTTTATGAACCAACTCGGTCATTTCTGAAGATACTTATAACAAAAATATGGAGTTGTGATAATAGCATCATCGGTGTTGCTATAAATATATCATCGGTAAAATAAACTGCCGCAACACCCATTAAGCTGTCTGTTCAATTGCATACATATATCTGTATACAATACAATATCAGTTAACTTCCTATTTTGAAAATAATGTACACGAAGTGCATACTTTAAACTGGAAATAACTTTAACAACTTCATTCCATTTTGTAAGGAGTATATAACTACGTAGGCGTGCTGGCAAGACGGTATGACATTAGGTTTTAAGAGAATAATTATTCACGGACGACCTGTCATTCTGGGGAAATTGCTTTTAACACCACGTACATATAATGGACCATCATTGCTCGCTCGGTTCCTTTGGTGCGTCTTAACGAGACCAGACATTCACCTATACACACTTGAATAACATATCTCCATCATACCGAACCACTTCGCTAAACTTTCAATGTACATGTTTTTGTTCGATAAAAAATACAGTTTCGTCTCCGTGGTCTAGTTGTTATGGGATCGCCTTAAAAGCAATAGCGTGAAAGACTTGCACATGATTTAATCTACCACCGGGCGTTTATCCTGCAGTAACCTTAACTAAAATTGCATGCGTAATAACATCAAATGTTCACTCATATATCTTGTAAAAACGTAAAATACAAACGATATACCAATTATCGATTATAACGGGGATTAAATTTTCAGCTATGTACATCAGTCATATACGAAAGTATGAAAAATAAGTAATATTTTTGACCAAAATAGTTTTAGTAAAAAAATCCGATTTGGTGAAACGCAAGCATTGAAGTGTTGAATAAAGTTATTACCGTTAGTAGAAATCATATGACATATCAGTCCTCCGCGGAGCCGCAGTGGGTGGAGATGGGGGTATAATGTGGGGATGTAGTAATTTATTACATTATCTTTTCAAACTAAGTAAACAAAGGAAAATAATAAGGGGGGGGGGAATTCTGAGGTGCGGCGTGTGGGATGTTTTGGGTGGAGTCCATTGTGGTATGGCAGGTAGGTGTTGTTTTGTCAAAGTATGAATCAAATCTGATCATAAATAAAGAAGTTATGGCAATTTAAGCAACATTTATTGATTTTACATTGAGAGTCAAGGTCATTCAAAGATCAAGGCCAAAATCAAAATTTAACAAAATATTCAAATTCACTTAGACAACAAATGGCCATTATTCCGTTGAAATGCCAACCAGAGTTATGCAACTTGCCCTTTACAATCCCATAAGGATAGTTAGCGAGTTGTCCAAGTCTTAAAGCAATAGCTATGATACTTTAGGAGTAAAATGGACCAAAACACAAAACTTAACCAAATGTTCAATTATCTAAGTATAAAGGGGGCCATCATTCTGTCAAAATGCAAGTCAGTGTTACAACACTTTGCTTGCACAGTCCCCGTATGATATGTAGTAAGTGTTGCAATTATAAAAGCAATAGCTTTGATACTTTAGGAATAAAGTGAACCAATACACACAAATAAACCAAATTTTAAATTGTCTTAGTATAAGACTACATGGAGTAAATGCTATTTATGGTCTCTTGATCCTAATATGTTATAGACATGCAGTTTCCGCGCTCGGCTTTTAATTAATTATATTTCAAATTTATTAATAGAGGACATGAAGATGTTAAAGTTATTGAGCACGTGCGACGGATTTTTGTCTTGAAATGGTAAAGCATCATTTAGATTTATATTATGATACCAATACCGTTGGAAAAACGCTGATGCAAGTATACACAGAAGCCTGATATTCCGAAAGTTTCCCTGCTGTGTGGAATGCACAAATATTGCAATTTGTGTTTACTTCGAATATTTAAATTGATCAGTCACCATGATTTTTTTCTAAATACGTTTCTTCGCACACAAGCTTATTTCAATGTGTGCTCCTGATATAGCACGCATAAAATACGACGAGTTGAAATGACAACGTGTGTCCATTAACATGATCTACCTATATCAGTAACCGTTACTTTTTTTATTGAAAAAAATAGTTTCGGAGCTCTTGGTATGTGCGTCCCATTAAAGCTGTTTAAAGTAGCATTACAACTCAAAATCAACGAATATTTCGTACAAGTGTTCGTAAAATAAACTTAACCAATTAAAAATCAGCGTTCCTTATGGCAATTGCCGAAATTTCAACGCCTGATGTGGTCTGGTGAAATAGATGTTTGTAGATACAAAATGCTCGTTTTTATTATTGTATTGCATATCTATTCATACGACACATGAACACTGTTCGTGTGTCGTATGACTAGATATATTCGCGGGAATTAATTGTGGCCACAAATAAATAAAAACGAGCATTCTGTATCTACAAAAATCTATGTAATCATACCACATCTAGCGTTGAAATTTTGGCTATTGATATAAGGAACACGGATTGTTAAGGTGTTTACTTTATTTTACGAAATACTTAACGAAATTTTCGTTGATTTTGAGCGTTATAGAGACTTTAATACTTAAATTGCTCTTAAATAAAGTGCAAACTACAGATGCATGCAGAATAATGGGCTTTCGTAGCATTACAAGGGCCTATCAGCTGCATGTTTGCATGTATGATAGCCATTCTGGTCGCCACATATCGACAATTTGGTTCCCGCAGTCATCGTTGCGAACAAGTGTGTCTGTTTGATATTCAATACAATAGCATGTATGTTTTACACCGCCATCAAGCAGCATTGTCATTTAGCACGCGATCTGTAAGTGTATAGTTGTAACTTCCCGATGAATATAAGCTTCACTGCCGGAAGAAGTCTTATGCCATAATTCGATTCTCCGATTCAAAGAATTCGGAGGAAATTAAAATGTGTCAGTTGGTTTCAATGTTAGGTCGCCATATTTGGAAAAAAGCACAGCGTAAGGGATTTAGAAAGATGCATACTTAATACTACAAGATTGCCTTTATTTATATGATACTGTCCGTTTCTTTAAACCACTGAATGTCTGCCAACTATTTTAAAAGTGTTTTTTGTAACGGTCTCTTAAAATATGACATACGACTAGCGGCATGTTATTCTTTGAGGGTTATTGTGTATTGTGATGGTTTTATATTAATACAATACTGTTATTGCGTTTACGATGCAAAGATTACCTATATAATCTTAAGGTGATTTTATTTATATTTCAATATGTCTGATTTCCATGCGAACACATACATGGGCTGGTTAAGTAATGTCCTGATTTGCGTCATATTTTATTGAACACCTTAACAAATATTGAGTAATGTGATCGAGCATGATATTTAAACGACCAATTTCTCGAAGGAAACGTTTCTACAAAAATATTTTTATATTGACGGCTACGATCTTGAAACAGACGAAAACACAAACCGCATATAACCTGGTCGTGGACAAATTGATGTTCTTATTTCAATCGTACGAAAAACAATATATGCTTTTTACATCTGAAATCATGTTCCCGTGCGACATTTGATAAATGGTTAATCAAAGAAAACAAGATGAAAATTTGTTCAAAAGTAGACCGATACATCAGTTCCACAGTCCTCAGTGGAATTTTACTTAAAATGTTAAAACCTTCGAAAATGAAAAATACATTGATTGTATATATAAAGAAAAGCAAAGAATCGAAATAGGCCAATTTCGATTAAGTTACCAATGTCATGACATAGAAGTTGGCAGATATAGTAGGTTGTTCTTAATCTAAAAAAACATTGCATTTTTGGTGTGGAAGCTAGAGATGAGACTTTAAATATTCTAGCTGCTGTATAATTACGTGCTAACAAACAAAATTGTATTTAATAATCACACATTTTATTTTTAATGAGTGTCATATTTGCTAATCTTTATTATCTATAATTGTACGATTCCCTGTCTTGGCCATATTTCTTGTGTATTTTGCCAAAAGCAGAATGTATGATTGCCAATAAACTTTGAAACTTGAAATAGGAAAATACGAAAAAGATGTCATTATGTCGGTCAGTTACAACATACCGTTTTTAAACACAATAGATTATAAGCTGATTTAATTACGGAATATTACTCGAAAGTAAGAGCACATCACGTATTCCTACATTATTGCACTGTCTGTGATCCACACAAGTCAGTCTGAATGTCAGCTATTACTATACTGTTTAAGGCAATACAATTGTACAGATTACCAAACAAGGTATCGCATTTAATTGTCACGACTCTGGACTCCGCTCTGTTATTTTGTAAGGCTGAGTCCTTGTGAGACATCATCGAGTGGACAACTAGTTCTAACCAGAAATCATGTATGTACATTAAGATGTTCCACCCGTACGCCTATTTGTATTGTGCATCTTATTCAACGTGGGATGACAATCATACATTAGGACATATGCCCTGCCATGTTTTAATAATATATTAAATAGTACAATTACATGACGTTCCACCAAAAGATTTATGAAGTGAGAGATGAGTCTATAATTGGTATCGATTTGTTGTCTACACCTTAATTGTAATCAGGGCGTGACGAATTCGGATGCAATAATGCATGGCCATACATTCGAACTTTGTATTTGAGATGGACATTTTACTTTTATTAAGGTAAGAGTGGTTTTCAAAATAGATTAATTATTTGTCACATCAGTAATGATTAGCGCTCTAACTTAAATTGCAATACTAAGTGAATGTAATATTAATTATAACGCGGTGGAAATGTCACATTCAGCGATAAATCCTTCAATCATTTGGCATTAATGTTTGGTACCACCACTTTATGAAATTTTCTCATATTCAAGGGGAAGTAATTCTGGACTTATTGCTTCGATATTTCCCTTTTTAAAAAAAGCGTTTGAGTCCTCATTGATACAAAGACACTGTGAAAGTTTGCCAAGAATTGGACGAAAATTTTGGACTTTATCACATAAAACGAGGGCCTGAATCGCTCTACTGTTATAAACACTGTGCAAGTTTGGAAACTGTGTACTTAATCGCGCAAACAAGGAGAACTTTCTCAAATTCAAGGGGAGATAATTGTCAACTAATTTCTCCGATACTGTTCAATTTCAATAGGGTTCAAGTCCTTATTGATATAAAGATACTGTGCAAATTTGGAAATAATTGAATGAAAACTGTGGAATAAATTGCGTAAACAGGCGGGATTTCAAAATTTTCTCATATTCAAGGGGAAGTCATTCTGGACTTATTGCTTCGATATTGCTCTTTAAAAAAAAAGATTAGAGTGCTCATTGACACTGTGCAAGTTTACCAAGTATTGGATGAAAATTATGGACTTTATCACATAAAAAACTGAATTTTCATTTTTTTCTCAAATTCAAGGGGAGATAATTCTGGACTTATAACTCCGATATTGCCCATTTTCCACAGGGTTTGACTCATCATTCAGATAAAGACTTTGTGCAAGTTGGGAAATGTTTGAAATAAAAATGTGGACTTTATTGCGTAAACAAGCCTTATTTCACAATTTTCTCAAATTCAAGGGGGGACAATTCTGGACTTTTTACTCTTATGTAACCCATTTTCAATAGGGTTCGAGTCCTTATAAATATAAAGACACTGAACAAGTTTGAAAAGAATCGGATGAAACTGTGGACTTTATCGGGTAAACAAGAACAAGTCTAACGCACGCACGCACGCACGGACGGACGACGGAAACCACGCCATGACATAAGCTCTTTAGGCCTTCGGCCAGTTGAGCTAAAAATGCGTTTAACATCTTTGATTGTGGTTGTAGAGAGGGCTATTCTGCAAGCCAGGCAATACTGCGGCTGTTTAAATGACAAATGAATCTGTAGCTTATGTCATCGTAAATAATGATAAATGAAATGTTTGCGCGGGTCAGTTTTCTAGCAAATATACAGGATTTGGTGGGTTTATATGTCCTGTAATCTTGTTATACACATTGAAGTATGTATTTATATTAGTTAAATTAATTCGAATTTATAAATGTGTGATAATAGTTATCTCGGCTTGCGTAAGTTAAATGGTAAATAAAATGCAACCAGTTATGCATCACTATGTATGTGGTAAGCAAGACATGTGTCCATATTACACATATCTTCCAACATTTCACTTTTGCCTTTAAACTGAACTTATGTAAAAGTAGAACCAGCTTTATGTTCCCTGTAATCGTGGCATACACATTTAAGTATGTATTTATTTTATGGAATCTAAAATTCGCCCATCGCTTTTGAAAAAATGATAACGTTAATTAATTGCATATAATTAACATTCTTTTGCAGTGCGTACTAATACACCTGCTAAGATATAATGTTATCCTTTTCTATAAATAAAATACCAAATACATGTAAAGAACTGTTTGTTTGAACAGTATTATTTAAACAGCATAATTTCGTCTTTGTTTATTGAATTAATAACGAGTAACTCGATTTCTGTGTGTCTTAACAAGATGGAAGCTAGCCTAAGCGCTTTGCCTGACGTGACGTCACCATGTTTTTTTTTCGCGCGTGATGTTTACCATATTAAATATTTAAACACAAAATACTCGAAAACTAGATATTTAAGAAACATTTCAACGAATGTTGTACATGTAACAGGATAAATAGAATTATAGGTTGGTGACGTGGATGGAGAATGGTTATCTGGCTCGTCGGAGGATCTTATCGGGTTTGCCTTCGGCAAACCTATTATTCTCTATTTACGTACTTGTTTTGTTTATATATTGTTGTCTTAGTGCGAGGTTTGGCTTAATTGTTAAACCGGTATAAGCCACGAATGCATTGCATTGCCAGTTGCAAGAAATTGTCTTGTAGTAAATATGCAATTAGTCATTAACCCTTAATTGAAGACTCGCGGATGGTAACAAGACTTTCCTGATTATATTATACTGGAGTTTCATGTTTGTAAAATAAGTTTTTTTTTAATAATTAATTGTTTTGTAGCATATTTTATTCAATTTTAAGACTTGCTTATTTAAAATAATTTGAATATATAAATGTGTGATTAAAGTGATTTCGGCTTGCGACGATTAAATGGTCTATGAAACGCAGCCAGTTATGCATCTCTTACTATGTGATAAGCAAGACATGTGTCCATAATGCTCATATCTCAAACATTCCACTTTTGCCTTAAACTCAATTTGTATATACAAAACAACCTTTATGGCAAAATTTATGTTTTATCTCTTAGTGTGTCAATGAACTTTGATGAAATGAGACAAGCGACACGTCTTTTCGTGGTAGTCATTTGTTGTGATTTAGCTTAAAATAGTATGATGATTAACAAAGGTACAGCCAGGGCAAGCTGCTTTATAGCAACATTTTGAAAATTGACTTTGACTTTGGCATTTCCGCTGAGATATTTTACATCCATAACCATATAACGAAGTTAGGCTGACACAGGAATTTCAGACTGTGTTATGGCCATATATGCCTTTGGCCTCTAAGTGTGACCTTATACGTTGGGTAAATGATACGATTTTATACGCGATTGTTTGCCAAGTTTTTTTTCAAAAGGTATAGATATATGGCACAGTAATGGCTAAGACAAACCATTACTCACAGACTGACGGGCAAGCGTACGGAACTACTGATGGACAACAATACTACCTAAATAAACGCTCTTTTTTGGCATAAGTTATCATCATGTTGAAGGTAATAACTGCACAATTGCGTTTTATATTATCGTATTAAATTCGCTGATTAATGCTCTATTGTCGGCGACAGTTTTTTTCCTACTTACAATTCTTAATGCTGAATTATTATACGAAATCACTATTCTTTTAGAATTAACGATTTAATCAAATTACGAATATGCGATATGAGTGATATAATCAAGTCATTGGACGGGAGAAGAATTTTGTTAATCATTTAATTATTACTACAAGTCGACTACTCTCTACCGTTTCAAGATTTAAGTTGGATTTATATTCATGAATGAGTGATATCAACAGTGTTAAGCGTACTCGCCACATATGACCTTCGTATACACGTTAGAACTATATTAAAAACACACACTATTTGTGATGTTTGTGTATTGTGTGAACATGTATGTGCAATAAAGGGTTTTATAATTCGATGTCGTCAATACTATTGTCTTAATATAATGTGATTAGCAGGTAGGCCGTTTTGTTTAACGTCAATTTACATAATCATGTTTGAACTGAAGAAAGTTTAACTATATGCCTTGAGCATTCAATACGGCAGCATTAGATTGTCGAAAAATGCAAAATGGCGACGTCAGCAGGGTGGGCAGCGAAGATGATAGTCATTCCGTTTTGGTCTACTATGCACTTTATTGCTTATTTTATCAAATTATAATAATGGTTCATATTCACGAACTGTTTATTTGCCATTTTGTTCAAATTGTGTTGTCTTTTTAAAACTTAAGCGTTCTTTGTTGTTACATATTAACATATTAATCTTGTTATTACATATTTTATAAGAACATGCTTGTTAATAATATTTAACTTGTGCGATGTATGTACTGATATTTCCTTCTAGATACATATAAAACAAAATACTATATCTCATATTAAAGTGATATTATGGGCATTTTTTACTGTTGAAATGAGCTGAAAAGAATTAACAGGTCAACATAGTAAGTTAAATTGTGGTTACTGACCAATTATCTGCAACTCATCTTGCTACCAGTTGTTTATAAAAAATATATTTTATATTCGATATCTTACGTGACTCACCCCGTCCTGTAAGCCTAAATGATTCGTTAAACTAAATTGTGTCTTTGTGTCGTATAAACGAATCTGCACTTAAGCTAAATTTAGGTTCATATTGCACATGCGTGATCAGTTGTCAAACGAAAGTACGGTTGATATAAAAATGCATTTTTTTCTTTCCGGGACATTGTTTTAGTATGTTGATGCTGCATTAACAAATATAAGTGTATATGAAGTGAAAACACCAAAAATAAACAACGGTTGCGATAGACACCTATAAACTGTTAGATGCCCATAATATCACTTTAACCATCATATCAGAACGGTAGTCATGTTTGTCCTTATTTAAAGGGATCTTTTCACGCTTTGGTAAATTGACAAAATTGAAAAAAGTTGTTTCAGATTCGTAAGTTTTCGTTTTAGTTATGATATTTGTGAGGAAACAGTAATACTGAACATTAACCATGCTCTAATATAGCCATTATATGCATCTTTTGACGATTTTAAAACCTAAAAATTATAAAGCGTTGCAACGCGAAACGATTGAATAATTTGGAGAGTTCTGTTTTTGTCGTTAAATTTTGTGAAACTATGAAGATTGCTTATATAAGGTATAAAATACGTCAATTATTTGCACTCGGCGGAATAGCTGAGTAGGCTAAAGCGTTTTTACTTCAGGACTCTGGCAGGACACCAGGGGTCACTGGTTCGAAACCTGCTCCGGGCAATGTTCTTTTCCTTTTTTTATTTTTTTTCTTGATTTTTTACTGGAGCTTTTATGATCCAATGTTTACATTTATCAATATAAAGCATTTAATGAATAAGTTAAAAAAATGCCAAAATCTGTGAAAAGGCCCCTTTAAATCGATATTGTATATAACTAGAAAGAAGAACACATGCTATGTCAACGTCGAAGTGCTGTTTATGAATGGCACTTGAACATGCGGAGTTTATATATTATTGAATGTCGACATGCAAGTATATTTGAACCTCGGTAAGGGCTCGCTTTGATAGATAAATTCTATCAGGCTACGCTTATTCCTAACATATGTTATTCTGCACTCAGTGGGGAAAAAAGTTCTTCTAGTTTACTCGAATGCAAATAAAATAGACTAAAATGCATGGGGTGAACTTATGTAATTCCATTCAAACTAAAACGACATTGAATCTTTTATAAATATGCAAATTTTCATGTAACACGATTAAGATGAAATTCGATAAAAGCCGATTACTCTGTACTTTTAATGTGACAAGATGGTATACGTGAATATGTCTTGTTTTCGTCAAGAACAGTTTTATATGAACATTCAGAGTTATTCGATGTTTTGACTCTGAAAGCGAACTTAAACGATTTTAATGTAAACAGGTTGTTTTGCAAACTTAAATCAAAATGGTACATTTAATTAATAAAGGATATTTTAAATCAAGTGTTGTTTACTGAAAGGACATTCACTACGAACAGGTTACGATCGTACCTACATTTTTACTCTTATATTTCACAGAAAAAATAAATGTTTCTGTGTGTCGCATGAACAAAGTCTTTAATATATTAAAGTAGTGTTATATTGTACAAACGGATAGTATTTTGAGATGCCTAGCGCCGTTTATCGTTGGTAGTCTGGCACTAATTTTGCATTCAACGAAGGCCATTCAAAAAATGATTTGATACAATGAAGTTGTACAGAATGCAGATCTATGCATGCCGAATAACTCTAAACCTTTGTATTACAAGTTCCTTCGCTACATTGTTTTCCTTTTTGATTGACACTTACGTGGCGGCATATCGACCTAACAGGATTCAACAGTGATCTGTGTGAACAAGTGTGTCATTTGTTATTCCATCAAACACGTGCACAGTTCATAGCAAAATATCGAATATAATCATCAATTATCACGTGCATCTGTTAGTGTATAATTGTTGTCTTGACGAAAAAGTGTTCATACCTGAATATTTCTTGCTCCATAATTCGATTCTCAGTAAAGGCAGGAAATTGCAATACCTAATATGGTTGCAATGTTACGTCTCAACCATTATACAACGGTTATACTCTTTTTTATTTTTAGCATCTCCAAATAGTTATGAAAAAAATTAATCGGCATGCGATTCCTTAAGGACTTGGGCTCATTTTCTTTCTGCATTTGGATTTGCAAAAGCAAATAACGATATATGCGTACAATCCTATAAACAGAATCAAACATAATTTCCACAAGGCATATTAACAAGGATATAGCTCAGAGGTTTATTATTTAACTGATGTTCTACCTAGTGCATCAATTGCTTATATACTATGTTTGTTGGGAAATTCTATTTTAAAGTAATTGGACAATAACCATCTTCTTCACAATCTTTCAAAATCTTTATCTTTAAAACGATTACGATACATTTGTAATATTATTTTGTCTTAAACAATGTAATAAACGATTGTTTATTTGCTAAAATACATTGTTTTTGAAATTATTTTGTATTTTTGTTGTTAACAGATTGATTTAAACAATTAAAATCAGTGAAAAATATATTTACTTATTTAACTCATAGGCCGTTAGTTTAGCTGTATTCAATCCTGAATCGTTTTCGTTTTCAGTGGTATTTAACGACTCTATTTAACTTCTTTAAATTATTATCAGGGAATTGAAAACATCAATTATTGTTACAGCGCAACAGTCGGTTTCAAGAAACGTCCCTGTAGTTCATGCTCACAATCTTAACAACGTCAAGTCGGTGTTAGAGATTTCAAGCAATGCCCTTAACAACGTCAAGTCGGTGTTAGAGATTTCAAGCAATGCCCTTAACAACGTCAAGTCGGTGTTAGAGATTTCAAGCAATGCCCTTAACAACGTCAAGTCGGTGTTAGAGATTTCAAGCAATGCCCTTAACAACGTCAAGTCAGTGTTAGAGATTTCAAGCAATGCCTGAACATTTTAGAAGGTTTTAATGCATAGCATGGGTAATTAGAACATAATCAACCTTTTATGTAAACAAATTACATTCAAATAACCCTCGGGTCCCATAACATTTCTACGGAGCCTAGATCAATCGCCCTTTTCGTCTAGTTTATTCCGTCTTTAATTTACCAAATATCTTTTAAGTCTAAGTATATCGTTTATTCCTAGAGCATAACAGTACTTACACTTTTATTTATTTTAGCGATGCAATTACAAGTTGTACTCAGATAGCACGGCATCGGAAATTAACGTTGGTACAACGGCTCATTAAGCGCACAGTCTGCAAAACGAGTATCTATCATTATGTAGACTTCGGTAAAAAAGCAAATCAATGATTTAACATTTGTCTTGCAATGGTTGTGGGGAAATCGTTAATTTCGGGAAAGGCGACATCATCTTATTGATTACTCACACCAATTATGCAAATGTTTATGCTTATACAACGAATGCCAATCTGTTTGATAAATTATCTATGTTGTTATCTATGTTGTTGTTTTTGATGTTGCGTACTGATAATTTTGCACACGTCTACAGTTTCTGCAGTAAGTCCAGGCTGGTATAATACCTTTTGGGGCCCATAAAACTTTTTACAAGTCACAAGGCTTTGCTTTGATCGACCCTAGGCGGGGATTCCACCTGTGTTGGTTCACGTGATAGAACTACATTGCGTTGTTTTGATGCTCCGTTTTCTGCTGGGAAACTGGGCGTAACAATCTTCATAAATAAAAGGCCTTCTAGAGTCCTCTATTAATGCCACTGATGTGATTGTATCCGTTTACAAAAGGATACTTAAAATGTTATGGTGTTATGAATGTTAATGTAATAAAATGATAAAATGAATCACTGGGATATACAGTGGCATACTGATCTTTATTGTTTGACGACAAGTGTGTCTCACTGTGATGTTATCGGCATTAAATAATAATGATATGATATGGATTGTTTCTAATTACATATAATTCATTCCAAAGTCTGTCTGATTTGAGTTAACATTTGTGTACCCTATACGACAACTTGAATTATGCATCATACCCCTGGGTTGATTCTATTCACATAAATGAGCCGCGTTCTGATAAAACTGGGCTTATTGCATGTGCGTAAAGTGTCATCCCAGATTAGCCTGTGCAGTGCGCACAGGCTAATAAGGGACGACACTTTCCGCTTTAACTAGATTTTCGGTAAAAAGGGACTTCCTTTTAACGAAAAATACCATTTAAGCGGAAAGTGTCGTCCCTTATTAGCCTGTGCAGTCCGCAATCTGGGACGACACTTTACGCACATGCATTTTGCCCAATTTTCTCAGAACAAGGTTGAAATAGCCAGACACTGTAACCGCGTCGCAAAAGACCCAACTGACATTTGAGTATGTTGGAAGTGAAATTATTTGACTGCACTGCTGACGAAATCGCTTGTTTGCATCATTCAGGTCAAGGACGCCTTTGACAACCTCCGCGCAGAGATTTGACTTAAACCAGCATAGCTTTATCAATAATAATAATCAAATCCCGTTATAACCAACCACATGATGGATATATAGCCGAGCCACGTGGTACAATAATATTCCCGATTTCATTTGTACTTTTCTTTATATAGATTATTAATTTTTGTAGTATGGACCTTAACATTAGCACTACTTTCAAAATAAAAAAGGAAAATGATACTACTTGTTCATATTATGATACTTAAACAAAAAAGGAAATATGTCCAGATATGGAGACCCTTTCTTGTGATAGCAGAAATTGTATGTGAGGGACTCTGCGTGGAGATTTCATTTAAACGATATTGTGTTTTATGATGGATTTTTATAATACAATCTGAATAAAAGTGTTGGAATATACTATTCGAATGAAACCGGCGAAACTGCATTTTGAATTTCTTTAAAATATCGAATGTACTCGAATAACACTATATTTTTTTGGACAATTGAGTGTGTCCGTGAAGTGTTCTTTTACAAAATCGATGTTGAATTAAAAGGGAATGAAAAGGGAATTTCTTTGATAAATGAGTCGTTTTTTTATCAGTCGATCGAATAATTTTTATCCACACAGAATTGCCTGCTCACAGCAAGTGCTTAAAATGAAAAAGATGGATGGCGTTGAAGAAATGTATATTTTATGTTGTGTGCAGAATTATAACTCGTCATTGAAGCAAACACAACTTGACGAAAAAAGGCTTAATATAATTAGTTGAACAAGAGCCAGTAGATGTTACACTTGTTTTTATACCAATTAGTATAAAGGGTGTAAAGAGAAGGGTTGTTTATATACTATATACAATATCGGCGGGGATAAATTTTTGGAGTAGGCCACGGTAGGGGATATCACTTTGTAAGTTCAAAATGGCAGCCAATTTAGTTTTTATTATTTTGCAGTGGGGATACAATTATTTAAGTTTTAACAAAACCACTACGACAGGTTAGATTCAGTTAATTTAAACTGTTTTTGGTATTGTTTTTTGCAATTAAAGACTGCTATCTATTTCATCAGGATCAAATAACATAAATAAAAAAATGTAGGATAAATACAATACCATGTTAGTGTCAATGTGAACTTTAATTAATCCGACTCGTCTAAGAATGGCTTACACGGCTCGGAAAGCCACGTCATGAACTTGTTGGATAAATGCAAGTGCACAATGGCAATAACATAGTAGTCTACATGTAGCACATCTAAAGCTTATTACCATTTCTAAACGAGATAGACTGTTGTGAACTGACCCATTCTAATAGCCATTTTACATAACATGACATTCCGAAGTAAGATAGGCGAAGCCATGGATACAAGTGTATAACATGTATTGATCTTCAGCATTAACTTCGGGCTAGCAAATGCAGATGATTGAAAACAATGCCAACGCAAATGGCAATTAAGTCAAATTATGTATTTGCATGAGTAATTTAGTTTCTAATTAAGTGGGCGTGATCTGAAAGCTTCTTTCTTAATATATAGCACTTTTAATTAAAACGTTCAAGGTGATATCAGTCATTTTAAGTACTGCAACGTTTAATGCAAACCTAATTGAATGTAAGGTAAACAGAAACGCAATCGAAATATCAAACGCGGCGGTATAATTCTAAAACGTTTTGAGATTGAAATTTGCTTACCACTTCGGAATGATCAACTGAAAAACAAAATCAACAGATTATATTTTTTTCTTCAAAATATTCACGTCAGCCACGCAATATCTCAAAGATTTTAAATGCTTTGTGGTTCTTCATCAAATGTCATCAGTAAATCATGATTAATGGTATGTTTACACGTATCAGTTTTCTGATAAATCAACATGATTGCGGTGGGTTTTATGTCTTGAAATCGTGTCATAACCATTGAATTAGTATTTATTCCATTTCATATTGCTCAAAACATGCAATTTTAATGCTCTTGTAAACACGGTAACATTCAGTAATTAAATCATAATTAACAATCGTTTGCATCGCTGTTTAGATGCTAAGATTGATTGTGGTCTACATGTAACAATATTTTGTTCTGAAAACAATTGCGTACATAAACGCTCGTTTTTGTTAGCATTAGATTCCACCATGGTTAAAGTAGTACATGGAACATTTCTCATTTTGTTAAAATAACTTTTCCTGCGGAAAAAATTGTTTTGTTAATTGTTTTCCAAATCTGACCGTTAAATTGAATATTTGCTTCTTGCTTAGTGACTACAGTGGTCAATCAAGTTACTTCTATGCGATACGATTGATTAAATCAAGGCATTGAACGGGAGTTGCGGATCGAAATAATCCGATTACACCTTCAAGAAGTCCACTCTGTAACGTTCAGAGATGAAAGTTGGATCAATATGCATACATTTGTGATATAAACAAATCCTTAATTTTCAAGACCATGCGTCATGTGTTCTTATATATGTATGTACGTTGCTGGAAGAAACTGTATAGTTGATGTATAAATCTGTTCTGTTAGCGTGTAACATCATCGTATGGTTCAGAGCTTTGTTTGTTTGTTCATCACATGCCCCCTGAGGACCAAGTTGTCACATGATATGTGAAACATATAGTATTTAATTATAATCTTTTTATATGTAGCCGCAAGTATAACTGGTAATATTTGTTGTGTAGCTTTGTATTACTGTCTTCTAAGTTTGTTGAAATAATACGAACTGGAAATGCCACGGGTTTTCATAATTTATTAAGACTCACCACGGGTTAACATAATTTATTAAGACTCACAACAACATTCTTATCTGAAACTTCAACGGTCAGGGCTTTTAAAGTTGTATGTAACAAATACTTCAAATGATTAAAGCCACACACCTTGAAATAGAATACATGTTAATCAGTACACAAATGTCATTAAATCTTTAGCCTAGTTAGCACGTAATTTATTTATTTTATTTTTTTAAAACCAAAAGTAGTATTTCTATACGTATACGTCCATTTCGACAAACGCGATTATCTTTAAGTTTTAAAGTGCAAAAAGACGGATTTCTACCTTGTAACCACCAGATATATTTTTATTGGCACAGATGAATTAAATCTATAGCCTAGTTAGCAAGTAATATATTATTTGTTTTAAACCGAAAGTATGATTTCTATACGTGTACGTCCATTTCGACAAACGCGATATTTTAAAGTATTAAAGCGCAAAAAAGACGGATTTCTACCTTGCAACCACCAGATATATTCTAATTGTCATAGATAAAATTAAATATATAGCCTAGTTAGCAAGTAATTTATTATTTTTCAAACGGTACCGCTTTTAAAACCGAAAGTAGGATTTCTATACGTATACATGCGTGTCAATTTCGACAAACGCGATTATTTTTAAGTTTTAAGTTTTAAGGCGCAAAAAAATCGGATTTCTACATTGTTATATATTCTAATTGGCATAATTTAAATATGTTTCTTACTTAAACTTAAATTTACTTTCATTTCAAGGTGTGTGGCTTCAACATGATTTATATGAATATGGGCCTAGTTCTGTGAAAATGGGGGGGGGGGGGGGTAAACGAATGTGCGTTCAGTCCGCACAGGCTAATTAGGGACGACACTTTCCGCTTTTATGATATTTTTTGATTTTTTGTCTATTGAATGTCTTTTTTATAGACCACTTTAGCGTTTTTTTTATAGACCACTCAGTGCGGATAGATTATACATGAAAGACATCGGAAATTCTATAGATCAAGCCAGATAAACACGTATCAACGATATTATTATGACAGGTGATTTTAATATAAATGCTCTATTAGAACCAACATCACGTAAAATAAACGAATTATGTCTCCAATATGATCTAACACAACTTATCTATGAACCAACAGATTAAACTTAGTAAACATCTTCCTTAGTTGACTTAATCTTTATAAGTAATGAGAATACTGTATTACTCTCTGGAGTAGGTGAACCCTTCTTAGATCAAACGGCCCGCTATCACTGCCCAGTTTTTGTTACATTGAAATTTAAAAAACCAAAAGGCAAAAGGTGTTTTCGACATATCAGGCGCTACGACATTGGGGATTATACAAAATTAAGACAATTAAAGACAGATACTACTTGGGATCTACTAAAATCCGAAAATATTAATATTTACTCTAAAAATATTACCAAAACAATAGAACAAATTGCAAGCAATTGTATTCCTAACAAAAATGTTTGTAAACGATCTCGTGATCTTCTATGAATAAACAATATCATAAAGATAAAAATTCGGCAACGAAAACGTCTCTACCAAAATGCCAAACAATCGAATACTGAAAATCACTGGTCAAATTTCCGTCGAGCAAGAAATGCCCCATTGACGAACGAAATCACAATCACCCATCTATACACAATGTTAACGATAATATTCGTCATTTTATTCATATCACACAGGAGAAAATGATTGACGCAATAAAAAGCCTTAAAGTTGGAAAAGCTTCCGGACCTGATTGAATAGATAATCGCATTCTCGTAGAATGTATCAATTAAGTATCCAGTGTGTGATTTGTTCAAATATTGTTTACATTACTGCAAAATGCCTGCTTGGAAAATTGCAAATGTGAGCCCGGTTTTGCAAAAAGGATGATCCAGCATTATGTGCGTCAAATTATCGAACGATATGACTTCTTAGAAGGTCTTTGAGAGAATATTACACAAACTCATTTTAAAATTTCTTAATTCTAATTTCTATCTTTGCGCCCACTCAATTTGGTTTCTTGCCTGGTGATTCGACTGTTAACAAACAAACATATATCTGTAATACTTATTGCAGAGCGCTAGCTAATGATCTAGGGGTCAAAAAGGTATTTTTTGATATAAGTCAAGCTTTTGAAAGAGTCTGGAACAAAGATGTATTGTTCAAACTTCTACAAGCAGGCATTCGAGGAAATTAACTATCTTTTTTGTCTAAGTATCTTTCTTATCGCAAACAAAAAGTGATTTTACCTGGAGCGCTCACCAATCTTACTGAAATTAGTGCCGTTGTCCCTCAAGGTTATATTTTAGGCCCACTCATGTTTCTTGTGTATATACACGATATTATAACTGACATACAATCATAAATCCAATTGTTTGCAGATGATACCAGTCTTTTTATGGTCATAAACTCACTTAACGAAACTGCATCCGTCTTGCAATCCTATTTTGATAAAATCTCTGTGTGGGCGGATAAATGGTAAGTAAGCTTCGACCCCTCAAAATCCGATTCGAAGCAAATATCTAGTAAAATAAACAAACCATCTTATCCGCCATTAAGTATGCAATATATGAATAGACTAGTTGTTAACGTTCATAAATATTTATGTGCATTTATGTCTAATGGCTGTACTTGGCATGCGCATATATCGTATGTAAAAGAAAAAGCATGAAAACGAGTCCATATAATGCGTCGAATAAAAACATTACTTGATAGAAAAACTCTCGAGAAAATATACTTTTCTTTTATCAGACCGATTCTTGAATATTTCGACACTGTTTTTGATAATTGTACACTATACGAAAAAAATATGAACTTGAAAAAATCCATACTGAAGCCGCGCGAAAAACATCTGGATGCACACGTTAAGTCTCATTAGAAGACCTTTTAAGTGAGCTACGATGGGTCGCCATCAGTAAACGCAGACGTACACACAAATAAATATTGATGTATAAAATGAATTCCACCAATATCCCAGACTACATTCAATATCTTTTGCCTCTAACAGTTGGTTACAATTACTCTCTAATAAATTCATCACATTTACAATCAATTCAAGCTCGAACATCACTATATTTAAGTTCTTTCTTACCATCTACTGTATCCGAATGGAATCGTCTTCCCGAAGACATAAAAAATGCTGAATCGCTCCATTCTTTTAAAAGACTAATCAACAGTGATCGACCGATCTCAAATCTTTTATTTTCATTTGGCGGAAGACGCTCCCAAATGTAACATACGCGTTTAAGAACAATTTGTAGCGCCTTAAACGATCATCTTTTAAGACGCAACATAATTACATCGCCTCTATGTCTATGTGGACTTAACGACACTACGTCACACTTCTTGCTTGAATGCATTCATTATATACAAATTCGTGGTGAACTTTTTAACACAATATCAATTTATTCTGCCCCATGCATTGAAACTATTATATATAAAGACGAAACAAACGACTTATTAACAAATACTAGATTAGCTGATGCAGTTCACAAATTTATTATAAACAGTAAGCGATTTGATACGTAAATATGCTACAGAACGTATTGTAAACTTCTTTTTCTTTCACGTTCGAACTAAACAAGTCTTCACAAACGTCTTCTTTTTTCTCTTTCCAAACCTTTCTCTTCATTTCTTACACTTTTCAAGCATGTTTCAACCTATTAATTTTATTAAGCAAATATAAGTCTATAATTGAAGCTTTTCTGTCTCAACATATTGTTCACTTTGCCTTACATAGCCAATTATGTCCGAAAACTTGAAACTCTTTATATAGTAAGGGAGAAGAGCCATATAAGACTTTGTATTTCGTTATAATCCTTTTCGAACATGAAACAATATGAGCATTGATGTATGATAAATTATTCTATGTATAAATAATGTCAACTTGCTTGAAATAAATATGTTTAAGAATATTTCGCACTTCGATATGGCCTTAAAGCCAAAATAAATTGTCCCATATTTTTTAATCGGCGAACAATTTCATACAATTGTTTATTGTTGCGATACCTATACTTTGAATAATAAGATATCGGCATGCGATATGTAGAGGATTTTGGCTAATTGCGGCAGTATATGTTGTTATCACAAACATTTGCTGTTTCAGGTGCAATAACCTCGGTAATGTGTATCCGATAGATCCTATAACTTTGAAGCCTGGATGATTCAATTACACGCGGACATGATGACTACAATAAAATTAAACGCTGTATTTTTCTATTGATGTTTTATTCTAGGTATAAACCATATTAAGCCTCAATTAAATATGTCTAAAGTATTACACGCAATGCGATTGAAATATCTGTTATTCTGAATTTGCATAGACATTATTTTTTATAAGTCCCATTATTCTATTAAACCTTACAAAAAACCGAACATGGCTGTCGTTATTTACTTGTAAACGATTCAAAAATGTTATTTCTTAGCGCATACGAGGGGTTTAATAAACAAATATTATATCTAAGATTATTTAACGAAATCTACGATGTGGAGCATTATTTATTGCAGAAAATGACAAGGTAACAGAATTGTTCAATTATCAAGATTGATAATGTCTATTACCGATGTTTGATATGGAATGTATGGCCTTTATTTGTAATAACATGGGGATGTTAGTATCAACACGGCGTAGAAAAGCGTGTTACCGAATTATAAATCGTGTCAAATATCAGTGAACGCAATGTTGTGTATGTATGTTAATGACTAAAATCGATAAATAGTTTAAATACCATTGTAGAAGCGTTATCTATTACTAATACCTCCAAAACATGTATAATGCATAGTACGGGCATAATAACAGTATTAACATTTTTACGTTTAGACGCGTACATGATTTTAATTTTATATTATTTTTTTATATTTTGTTGGGGGGGGGGGGGTCGGGTGGATATTTCTAGTGTAATCAATAAGTATTTGACCACACCCCTTTTTAAGTCTAGATAAGTTTAATATTCCAAAAGCAACATTGGTATTGGCAATCGTATTCCTGAAAAAGATTAAATATCCAGTTGTATGCAAATACGTTATGCACGACATAGGAAGTTACATTTTTCCGTACAAAAAGACGAACGCAGTCTGCAATACGCACATCTATCATTATGTGTAGTTTTGCTTAAGAAGCGAATGTATCATTTCATATTCGTCTAGATTTGGTCCTGGAGAAGTATCCTCCGAGGAAAAGACAACGCCGTCTAATTGATTACTTACGCCAAAAAATGATTGAAATGTTTAATGTTCTAAAGAAAATGCCAGCCAGTTTGTACTTTGCAATTAGTTATTTTTGGTGAATTGGAATTTAAGAGAATTAATTTGATGCTCTATAATTGACACTTCAATAAAAACAAAAGTTATTTATGTTGCTGAATAAACGCATCAATTATGTAAAATAAAAAGGTCTTTGTAATTGTATATAATTGTATATTATTTGTTTTTAAGATTTTGTTATATGTATATCTACAACAAAAGCCTATGTAATAACATTGCGTAGTAGTTTACTCTATTATAAACTGTATCGTCTGATCAAATACAGCGCAACATGTCTCTCAGTGTAAAGGTATATGGACATGTTATATGAAGCTTACATATCTAATTTAATAAGCTAAATATAGACATGGATAAATCACCATTTAAAATATTAACTATGATTAATGGCATTTAAAAAGTTATTTACAAATGAATTGGAACAATCACAAACACTATTTGAAATACATTAACGTTCTGGTACATTTACGTTTCATTTAAGAGATATAAGTTGTCGCATTTATATTTAGAGATGTACAAAACACAGAAAGTATGCATATACATATTGTACAACGAATTCCATATGATTACATATGCGATTTATTCGTCTTTGTGTTTCCCTAGGTACAATTACAAGATGTAAAAACAGTTAAAGAATTGCAAAAATTCACTATGGAACCTCAAATGCAACCTCAAAAACCAACGATTGAATACCTTTGATTTGCTTTAATTTAACTTCCACAACATTTTGATCCCTTCGCGGCTTTTGATGCTGGTACAGTCCGGCTTCTGTACTCCTTTTTGCCGCGAAACATTTTTTGAGAACATACAAGACATAACAAACATACATATTATAAATTTATTTTAATATATTATGTCTTAATTGTTGCTAGTATGCGTGCGAATTTATCTTTCAAATGACATCTTTTTACTAAAAATACATATGAATTCTTCAGTTAAAATTTTAGCCTCTCTAAACATCTCGATGACATTTGTTTACATTTTACAAAGTTGATATAAAGTTGGTTTAAAGCTACATTAAACAAAGAGGACGTAAGTGAACGCGTTTACTGAATTCTTAATTTTAATATAATCTGATAAGAACTGAAATATTTATGAAATATAAATACCGATCAAACTTATCAGACGATGTACGGAATAACAAAAGTTAAGACGTTGTATAATGTGAAATTTTTCGTTTTTGAAAGGCATATTCATAACGCATTTGGTATATAATGAACAGTTTTTGCTTTCTTTTCGTTTTTGCTGTCTTTTTAAAGCAAATATAAGCTTTTTAATATGCTATAAATTGTTTTTTTAATATAAATCTTTAATGTGTCACAAGACTAAAGAATTCCCGAAAACGGGCATTTCCGTAAAACCTCATGTTCCAAAGTTGACAATTCGCATAGTGTATATAAATACAAATACCTTCGTTTGTGCTGCCACTTTGTTTGTTCGTGCTTAATTTTTTTCACTTCACATACTGTTTTATTCTTGTTGATTTTCAAACATTACATTAAATGCTCGTTTTGTTGCAGTAAACGAATATTTTACATTAAGTGCAATGTTAGGCGTAGAATGGTTTATAAAAAGCAAATTATTATACTAATTACATCAAGGCACATTCATTAATGAACAATTTTTTTCTCAGTATTGGGTAATTGAAATTTCCACTTTTTATCATCATGTTAAACTCACTGTAATTTCTAGCCGGCGACAGAAGTTCTTTTTTAAAACATCTTTTAAGTTAAAGGGGCCTTTTCACAGATTTTGGCTTTTTTTAACTTATTCATTAAATGCTTTATATTGATAAATGTAAACATTGGATCGTAAAAGCTCCAGTAAAAAATCAAGAAAAAAATTAAAAAAAGGAAAAGAACATTGCCCGGAGCAGGTTTCGAACCAGTGACCCCTGGAGTCCTGCCAGAGTCCTGAAGTACAAACGCTTTAGCCTACTGAGCTATTTCGCCGTGTACTCATTGTTGACGTATTTTATACCTTATATAAGCAATCTTCGTAGTTTCACAAAATTTAACGACAAAAACAGAACTCTCCAAATTATTCAATCGTTTCGCGTTGCAACGCTTTATAATTTTTAGGTTTTAAAATCGTCAAAAGATGCATATAATGGCTATATTAGAGCATGGTTAATGTTCAGCATTACTGTTTCCTCACAAATATCATAACTAAAACGAAAACTTACGAATCTGAAACAACTTTTTTCAATTTTGTCAATTTACCAAAGCGTGAAAAGATCCCTTTAACCTTGGATGAACAACTTTCGCCATGACTCAAGTGGGCATTTAAGGATTGAATTAAAGTTTGTTTGCTTTTATGGCGATTATGAAGGAAGCCTTTCGTGTCTTGAGCATTTTATATTGAATGACTTTCGACGAATACAAATTGCAAAATGGCGACGTAAGCAGATTAGCTGCGCTGATGAATAAAATTAAGGTCCGGTTGACTAAAACAACACAAACGGATATGATCAATTAAATAAAAAAGTAAACAATATTGATTGACGACAAGGGCACTTAAAAAGCGATATAAACAGTTTACGGACGTATTTACTGACAGAGACAAAATTGCTGATGACCTAGAACAGTTAATGGCGTCGTAAAGTACACTACTCAAAATTTACTAAGGATCACTTTTTATTTTCATATTATCTTCAATTTTGTATTACGTTCATTTTAAATTGTTATTTTGCAGGTTTTGATATTAGAAGGTGTGTTTTTGATTTTATATTTAGGTATTGATCTATGATTGATGCGTGACGCTGGCTGAATTTAGCTTGGGATAAACTTCAAATTACACAAACTATAAAAAGTGATCTTAGCAAATTTTGAAAAGTATATTTATCGAAGGCTTTCAGTTAATTAAATACATCTCTATTGCCGTCGATCGTGACATATGGACGGAACAATTCATTTTCAAATACTTAATTCCGTGAAAAGTAAAGTATAAGTTTGGGGATTATTCATTCATTCATGAACATGGCGGTTACTTCAAATATAATGTTAGATATTTCATTTATTAGTTTGAATGGTGTTGAGACGTAGAGATCTCGTTTAATTATTTTTATACGAACTATTATTATTGGAAATAATTATGTTGAGGTCTACAAATTGCCTAATCATAAAATTTCAATTTTGTTTCTACAATAATTTAACAGATCTGGTTAGTAGTTGTTGTCTTTTTTATCTTGGGGAAAGTCCTGCAAATTATATATAACGTAGATACAGGGAGGGGTGTATGCACGGGTTCAACTATTCATGATATTTTGCTCTGAATATCAAAAAAAGGAATGGACAACTTTTAGTTAGAAGCGACCAGTTTTTTTTTAAAGGAGGAACAACACTTCAATTAATTTTAATGGAATCGAGATAGCGGATAATTTCGGGTACCCGATGCCGATGGAACCCTTCTGAACACCAAACCAACTCGACATTGTCATAATGGGGCAGGATAACCACCAAAAGCGCATGTTGTACTATGAAATAAGGATTTACAGTACTATTATCTAAAGAGTTTATTGAAAAAGAGTGATAATTTTAAACATAATTAAATAACACATTAATAAATAAATGAAAACACGTTATATTATAAGGGGATTAGATGCACATATGACGGATGTTTGTGAGAAAGTGTAGGAGTACTACCTACAGACAAATTAAACAGACATATAGACGGAGAGTCAACCATCGTGAATATATAATGCACCCTTAACATTTTGGCAGGGATACAAAATATGAAGGTGTTGTTTCAGCTATACGTACTGTGTAAGTGTGTATAACTGAGGGGTAATATGCTACACTTAATTCTCGTTTTTTTCAGTATCCGATTCAAATTTTATTTATTTATTTATTCATATCTCACTTACGTTTAATATTGAAATCAAGATGAGTCTTTGGTAGCAGAACAATTTTGATACATCTAGAAAATACGTTTTCCAAAGACCCAAAGGACATTCATTTTAGACCTAACCTATTGTTGTTGTTTAAATTGTAATACAATAGCACTATACTTATACACTAAGTCTTTACGTATTAGTTAAAGATTTTAAAACACTACCAAAGATGACCACAATGACTTTCGGAAATCCTAGATAATTCATTTTTGATTTATTTCATGGAGTACAGGGGACTTCACACACTCAATCAGGAGACAAATTCTTGTTCTTGTAAACTTTTTTCACAGCACACCATTACACGCATACCATTATAAATAAACTTGAAAGAAACGGTTGAATTTATATAAGCAAATTATGCTTTGTCGTTAAATGACATGGTTTCATGCTTTCAATCGCGTCGTGAATATTTTTTTCTATGTTTAGTTGTCGAATATAATTTACACTGCACTGCTTTTGTTTAACCCATTTATGCCTAGCGCCTAGAAAAAGGGCCTTGGCCAACAGCGTAAACCCAGATGAGGCACCGCATGATGCGGCGTCTCATCAGGGTCTGCGCTGTTTGCTTAAAGGATATTCGGTAAGAAATATTTTAAATATAGTAAAAAATACACCAGACATCCATAATTTAGGAAATGAATTGATCCAATTCAGACGGCTGGGAGAGTCCATTAGGCATAAATGGGTTAAGCTGTATGTTCAATTGCATACAGATATCTGTATAAAATACAATATCAGTTAACTTCGTATTTTGAAAATAATGTACACGAAGTGCAAACTACAAACTAGAAATAAAGTTAACAACTTCATTCCATTTTGTAAGGAGTATATAACCACGTAGGCGTGATGGCAAGACGGTATGACATTAGGTTTTAAGAAGAACATTATTCACGGACGACCTGTCATTCTGGGGGAAATTGCTTTTAACACCGCGTACATATAATGGACCATAATTGCCCGCTCGGTTCCTTTGGTGCGTCTCAACGAGACCGGACATTCACCGATACACACTTGAGTTACAAACTTCCATCATACCAAATCACTTCGCTAAACTTTCAATGTACATTAATTTGTTTGTTATATAATTCCGTCTCCGTGGCCTAGTTGTTATGGGATCGCCTTAAAAGCAATATCGTGAAAGTCTTGCACATGCCTTTTTTCTATTACCGGGCCTTTATCCTGCAGTTACGTGTACTTAAAATTGCATGTAAATAGCATCAAACGATGACATATAAATATTGTAAAAACGTAAAATACAAACGATAGACCAATAATAGATTATAACGGAGATTACAATTTCATTTATGTACATCAGTCGTGTACACAGGTATGAAATACAAAGTATTATTTTTGACAAAGATAGTTTAAGTGAACAAAATCTAATTTGGCGAAACACAAGCATTGAAGTGTTGAAATTAAGTCATACCGTTAGTAGCAATCATATTACTTTTTGGTCCTCCGGGCGCGATTATAAGGAATAAAATAACTAAAGGAATGCACTAAAATATATTTGTGTATACTGCAGAACAAAATGAAATAATGTTAAACCATTATTCCCTGCGTAAAGCATTATAGCAACACACACCGTATATGCATGTAATCAATATAATAAATTGTGATATTACTTAAAGAATACAATATATACAAGCAGTTGTATATTGTTTACAATCATTGTTTTTAATTATAGCACAAAGGAATTGCACAGATACTTTGACTACCGGCAACTATGTTACTTTGTTTGCGAACATTGGAGTTACTCATCTTGAACCGACCATGTGTTTTGATATGTCGCGGTTTTGTTTCGAACGTTTTTCATATCATTAACTATGCATCTATACAGGCTTGTTTTTTCACCTATGACGCCATTACAATAACTTATCGTCCGCTGATGTAAATTAAACACACGTTGATTAAAACATAAATCATGTGTTATATTAGATTGGTTGTTTCAGAGAAAGAGGTAATTGTTTTGAAGGAAGTGTTAAATCCTATAAATAATCGTGGTATTCAATAGTTTATTGATATCCGAGTTACTGACTTAACATCAAAGCATTTTTAAAGCAAATTAACCCATTAATGCCTACCGTCTAGAAAAAAGGCCATGTCAAACAGCGTAGACCCAGATGAGAAGCCGCAAGATGCGGCGTCTCATCAGGATCTGCGCTGTTTGCTTAAAAGAAATTCTGTAAGAAATATTCTAAAATATAGAAATAAATATACTAGACATCCCTAATTTTGGAAATAAATTGATCCAATTTAGAAGGATGGGAGAGTCCACTAGGCATGAATGGATAAAAGATGTTACTGCATAGAAAGTGCAATTCCATATGCTTCTTCAAGTGTTAATAGTTATAAACAGCATGAGGTACTTTAGTATTGGCCATTTATCAATTGCGTAACAACACGCCACAGAGAAGCATACAACAAACACGCTGGGATACAACTGGGTCTATTTCAGAGTAGTATACTATTAGACATATAACTTATGAACACTCTGTATACTCTATTTTGTATGTTATAATTATTGTTAAGAACATAAAGAACAATCAAGTACAATTTTAGTTCCAAGCCAGAATGCGAACATATAGCAATCCATCGAGTAGCATCTACCAAGGAGTATAAAGTATTAAATTCCGGAGTCCAGGGCAAATACGTATCTCAAATAAACAATAAGCATCTTGTTATACTGAATCCGTTCCGCGAATCGTATTAATTCACATTTGTTAGAATCAAACAAATACATGTCTGAGTCCAGCCGGCGTAAAAGTCTTCTTACGTGACAATTATTTACGCAGTATTCTTATGCACGTTCTTTCAGGTGTATTCTATGTATCAAATTTTATTTTGAAATGAGCTTGTAGTAGCGAAGGAACACATTACAAATCTTAAAATTAAGACATCGTGTTGCAAATACTTTTGTTTATGTTTACGCCTCACATATTTGACTGTCCATTGTATTGTTCAATTAAATATATAAGACTTTTGTGCTCTTGGAGTAACCGATGTAATAAACATGTACGTACCATATATTGCTTTTTAAATATATTGTTAAATATATGATAGATATAGGCGTTAATCTGTGAAAATGGGGTTTACTGCATGTGCGTAAAGTGTCGTCCCATATTAGCAGGTGCAGTCCGCACAGGCTAATTAGGTCCGACACTTTTCGCTTTTATGATATTTTTCGTTTAAAGATATTATCTTCTTAGTAAAGATCCAGTTTTGTGAAAAGTGTCGTCCCTGATTAGCCTGTGAGGACTGCACATGCTATTCAAGGACGACACTTTACGCACATACATTAAAACTTTTTTCACGGAGCACGGCCCATATATAAATATTGTAATTAGTTCACATTCATTAATCCATACTGGTTCTTCCGAATAAAGAATAAACAGTAACATATTACCAGAGTGAAGGATGACGTGACTTTGTTGGGTTCCCAATTAAACGTTAATGTATGTAAACTTGCCGGAAAGTGCTGATTTTTTTCCAAATAACTTTTTTAAACAATTTTCTTAAGAATTTCAACTCGTGCATAAAAGAAAGATTTTTATGCTGCTTATGGCAATATGAAATGCATCAGAATTACTTAATTTTATAAGTCTGTGTTCTTGTTAAACAATGCCATGTATTATGCACGATTATGCTTCACGCAACGTGAAATTGTGTCACCGATTTCAGACGTATTCAATGATTGATTTTTATATATTCAGATATCGGCACAAACTGCAATACAATCTGTCTTTAATGAACTAAAGAGTTTTGCAAATGTATTTCAATAACTTTAGATACTTTCAAAAATAAAGTTCTTAACGATGTGTTTACATTTTGTCCAGCCCGTGTGCAAATCCCTGAAAACCCCTTTAGTTCATCACCATGATTACTACCTATGTTTATTTTGTCATTAACATTGTTCAAAGCGAAAATAATTGCACTTAATAAATGTTAAAAAAGTGTAGTTTCGCCCAGTACATTTTACATATACGTTATGTCGTTATGAACGTTAATGTTAATAATAAATTGAATCACTGGGACAGACAGTGGCATACTCATACTCATCATGAAACTGATCTTTATTTTTTGACGACAAGTGGCCAATTGCTTGACAATACGCAATTTTAGTTCGTGTGTCTAAATGTGATGTTATAGGCAAATAATAATGATACAATATGGGCTGTTTCTGTTTAAATGTAATTTACTTACACAGTCTGATTGGAGAGTTAACACGTGTGTACCATTCGTACGACCATTCAAATTATGCATAATACCCTTGGGTTGATTCTTTTTTCATAAATAGCCAGTCACTATTACCGCGTCGCTTAAGACCCAAATGAAATATGAACATGTTGGAACTGAACATTTTTGAATACACTGCTGACGAAATAACCTGATTGCATCATTTAGGTCAAGGACGCATTCGGCAACCTCCGCGCAGAGATTTAACTGGAACAAGAATATCTTAATCAAATCCCGTTAAAACGATCCATATGATGATAGCCGAGCCACGTGGTACATTAATATTCCCGTTGTCATTTTTACCTTTTTTAAATATAATGTTATTTTCTTGTATTATAGACCTAAACTTAAACACTTTTTTAAAATAGAAAAGTAAATGATACCACTTGTTCATACTATTATACATAAACACAGACGAAAATCTTTCATTTTCTTGTTATAGCAATAATTGTATGTTAGAGGCTCTGCATGTAGATGTTATTTAAACCACAGGTAGTTTACGTATGGCTATGATATTAATTAGTGGAAACATCATTTTAAATGATAAATAATCATATTATAACGAACAATCAACTTTTCTGAAAACAAATTCACTATCAAATATACATATATATAACAAGGTGTCCGACTCAAAATCACCCGAAAACGGGATGCATCACTTTGAACAGCCATAACGTCATTAATTGTGCAGCAATTTTCACGATCTTTTGTCTTATTCAACGCAGACATAAATTTCCTTTCTAGAAATGTATATATTTTGTTATATTTCTACAAATGCAGGGTCAAATTTTAAGAAATAACACGATACACAACTCGCGTAACCTACTTGACACTGATCAGACATAATTAATGAATGAAATCTTTAGGGGTAAAGACACACCTTCGCATTGGACCAATGAAATCACTCGTGTGTTTAAAATGTCGGTTAGTTGAAATATATGTAAATTTTGTAAACAAATGTTTCAAACGGCGCTGGACAGTTAGTTTTGATGCGAAATGCAACGGCAAGCACGGTAAGAATGTTTTTTTCATACGTTTTATTTGAATTCTGGTATCGAGGTCCGTGAACTTTGCAGGGAAAATGCCCTTTACTCCGTGAAAATTTCATTCATTTAACCTGTCTGATCGATGTTAAGTAGGTCATGCAAGTTGTGTATCGTGTTATTTCTTAAAAGTTGACCCAGCATTTGTAAAAATATTGCAAGACATGTACATTTTCAGAAAGGAAATTCATTTTTGCGTTGAATAAGTCCGAGATCGTGAAAATCGCTGCACAATTGATGAAGTTATGGCTGTTCAAAGCGATGCACCCCTTGTTCGGGTGATTTTGAGTTGGATACCTTGTAATATATATATTTGATAGTGAACTATTTTCTTTTAGAAATGTTGATTTTTCGTTATAGTATGATTATTTATCAATCAAAATGACAATTTCACTAATTAATATCATAGCCACACGCTAACCACCTGTGATTTAAACGATATTGTTTACGATGGATTATGATAATACAATCTGAATAAAAGTGTTGGAATAAACTACTCGAATTAAACCGGCTAGACTGCATTTTCGATTTCTAAAAAATATCGAATGTACTCGAATAACGCGATATTTTGTTGAACAATTGACGGATTAAGAAAAGTGTCCGTGAAGTGTTCTTTTTCTTTTCGAAGAAAATCGATGTTCAAATAAAAGGGAATTTCTTTGATAAATGGGTCGTTCTTTTATCAGTCGATCGAAGAATGATTATCCACAGTGACATAGAATTGCATTTAAAATGGAAAAGATGGATGGCGTTGAAGAAATGTATATTTTATGTTGTGTGCAGAATTTTAACTCGTAATTGAAGCAAACACAACTTGTCGAAAAACGGTTAATATGGTTATTACATATCTTTGGTAAGTAGAACAATAGCCATTAGATGTTAAACTTTTTATGCCAGTGAGTATAAAGGGTGTAAAGAGAAGGGTTGTTTATTTACTATAATTAACAATATCGGCGGGGATAAATACTATGAGTAGGGGAAAACACTTTGTTAGTTCAAAATGGCAGCCACTTTAGTTTTTTTTTACTTTGCAGTGGTGATAGAATTATTTAAATTTGATCAAAACCGTCTGTGTTTTACTTGAGTATGTAAAAATTGGAATTATATTTTAATCGAAGCATGAAACGATATTCTGTCATGTTACTAAGCTTTTGCGTTGAATTCGTAAGGACTATTTCGAGTGGCGTAAACGGAAAATAGAACAAAACTTTCATGTTACTACGACAGGTTAGATTCAGTTAATTTAATCTGTTTGTGGTATTGATTTTATCAATTTAACACTACTATTTTATTTCATCAGGATCAAATATAATATAAAAAAAATATTGTAGGATAAATAGAATACTATGTTAATGTCATTGTGAATTAATCCGACTCTTCTAAGAAAGGCTAAAACGGCTAGGCAAGCCTTTCCATGCAAAATTTCTTCAACACGTCAGATAAATTTAAGTACACAATTGCACTAACATAGTAGTCTATATGTATACCATCCAAAACATATTACCATTTCCAAACGAGATATAATGTTGTGAACTGTCCCATTCAAATAGCCATTTTCCATAACATAACATTTCTAAGTAAGACAGGTGAAGCCATGGATAAAAGTGTATAACATGTATTGATCTACAGCATTAACTTCGGGCTAGCAAATTCAGATGATTAGACACAATGCCAACGCAAAATACAATTAAGTCGAATTATGCATTTGTATGAGTAATTAAGGTTCTAATTAAGTTAGCGTGATATAAAAGCTTCTTTCTAAATATATAGCACTTTTAATTGAACAAACGCGGCGGTATAACTCTGAAACGTTTTGAGATTGAAATTTGCTTACCACTTCGGAATTATCATCTGAAAAACAACATCAACAGATTATATTTTTTCTTAAAAAATATTCACGTCAGCCACGCAATATCTCAAAGATTTAAAATGCTTCGTGGTTCTTCATCATATGTCATCAGTAAATCATGATTAATGGTATGTTTGCACGTATCAGTTTGCTTGCAAATCAACAGGATTGCGGTGGGTCTTATGTCTTGAAATCGTGCCATAAACATTGAATTAGTATTGATTACATTTCATATTGCTCAAAACATGCAATTGGAATGATCTAGTAAACACGGTAACATTCAGTAATTAAATCGTAATTGACAATCTTTTGCATCGCTGTTTAGATGCTAAGATTGATTGTGGTCTCTACACGTAACACTACTTTCTTTAAAAAAATGCGTTCATAAACGCTTATTTGTGTTAGCATTATATAGTACCATGTTTAAGGTTATAAATGGAACATTTCCCATTTTGTTAAAATAACTTTTCCTGCGAAAAAGTTGTGTTATTTTTGTCCAATACCTTTTTTGTGTGTGCGTGTCGTTCGCGGTATCATATTTGAAATTGAAATGGTTTGCAACTTAATGTATTATTTAGTATGCATTCCTGCTTAAAACTATTTTGGCAAGCCTTTCAACATGTTTAATGTTTTTAATTGTTTAGCCTACATGTTAATTCGTAATTACCGTCAAAAGTATTAATAACATGTACAAACATGTATGTCGAAGTAATGGCTTTTTGAAAAATGTGGAGTTTGCATATTGTATTGTTGATATCTCTCGGATTTTTCACTACGCACTTTCGACGCCATCTAGTTAAAATTATTTTTAAACATATTAAAACACATTTTATTTGTGTTTGTGCTTCTGGCATTTGTGAAAATGGAGTATGTTATAAACCATACTGATTTGGCTGTTTATTTATTGAATGATTCGTGGAATAGGGGTTTATGCGCCCAAAACGTGTCTGCGACATGTCGCTTTGTGTTGTCTTTTAATAATGCGTGTCTTTGTTATAACGATTACATTTCAATGTGATCGTTATATATTTTAAAAGTAAATTATTGTTAATATTAATAATATTAAACGTTTAAGATTTATGAACTAGGTTTCTTTCTTAATATCTGCATTTCGATAAACCATTTAATGCCAAAACTGTGACTGTTTAAGCTTACACAGACATTTTTTGTGTGGTTAACAAGTGTCCCACTTAGTTATAAACGTATAACTGAATTATTATTGACAGAAACTTCTCTAATATGATTGTTAATATATCACACACAAAAACCCTTAATGACTATTTGAAGTGTTACATATCGAAGAAATGATGATTTGTTTATTATAAAGGTGAAATATAGGAAGAAATAAAAATATGTTGTTTGGTTTTCCTTTTACGCCGCATTATTTTTTTAGATTTGTTTGAAGAATATTTCGCACTACGATATTGATTTCTTCAGGCCAATACAATTGTCACCTATGATTTTATCGGCGAACAATTACATACTATTGTTTATTGTTGCGATAACTATACTTGGAAAAATAAGACATCGGCATGCGATATGTAGCGGATTTCAGTTAATTGCGGCCGTATCTGTTGTTATCACAAACATTGCTGTTTCAGGTGCAATAACCTCGGTTATGTGTTTCCGATAAATCCTGTAACTTTGAAGCCTAGATGATTAAATTACACGTGGACTTAAAATACAAATTAACGCTGTATTATTGTCTACTGATGTTTTATTCTATGTATTAACCATATTAAAGCTCAATTAAATATTTCTTAAGTAGTACACGCAATGTGATTGAAATATTTGTCATTCTGAATTTGCACAGAAATAGTTTTATAAATAGTATTATTCTATTAAACCTTACAAATAAACGAACATGGCAGTCGTCTTATTGCTTACGATTCAAAGGTGTTATTTCATTCGAGGCATTGAATCAGAACTATTATATCTAAGATTGTTTATCGAACTCTTTGATGTGGAGCATTATTTATTGCAGAAAATGACAAGGTAACCGAATCCTTCAATTATCAAGATTGATAAATGCTTATTACCAATGTTAGATATGAAACATATTACCTTTACTTGTAATAACATAGCGGATGTCAGTATCAACACGGCGTCGGGTGGCGTGTTTAACATACCAAATTATAAATCGTGTCAAATAAAAGGGAAAGCAATTTGGTTTATGTTTGTTAATGACTTATATAGGATATAGGATAATCCCGAATGTTGTTTGCATTTCGTGACGTCATTTGACGTTGCAACGTCATTTCAGCAAAATAACAAAATGCGATTGATCAATAAACGAAAACTAAACCAATGAAAACGCTTAAAAATGTTGTAGTACACATGTGTTATATAAAAAAATATGTAATGGTTGTATTACATGGGAACAGGGTATAGCATGTGATAAAAATCGATATATACCATTGTAGAAGCGATATCTATTACTAATACCTCGAAAACAGGTTGTAATAAAGATGAGTTCGATATCAGCGCAGGCAGTGTGATTTACAACTAATTGTGTTGGTATTTGAATTGTTAATATTTGATAAATTACCCAGTTTCCGGTGTAATAACGGATGACAACAGCAACGCATTTACATCAAAATCATCCGGAATATCACGTTATCTATAAGCATAGAAAGCAACTTTGGCGTTAGCTTGTCAACATTTGTAACGTGAGTAATTGGTCGGAGCGATCATATTCCATGCAAGATGTTTATTGTCTTGATTCATGAAACGATTGATATTTTGACATAAGCGTTTACAATACCAACCCGTTTTTATTCACGGTGCCTATATCACGTGACTTTTTCGGACCTGTGTTGGGAGAATAAAGCGCGACCCAGTTAATATTTGTAATGATGTCATTTTAAATATTTCACCATTTTTAATGTGATAAAGTGGAGAGCCCGCTCTTTCGTGAGAGTTTTCTATAGGTATCATGTTCTTTTTAAACAAATAAGTATTTTTTCAGTAAGTGCAACCACACTGATCCGACATTTTTCTAACCGTTCAAACGCGCGGTTGCACTTTACAGAAAAAAAAAACTTATTTGATTAAACAAATCATAATACCTTTAGAAAACTATTACGAATGAGCGGGCTCTCCACTTTTTCCCATTTAATTTTTTTTTTATAAATCTAAAATTTGTCACAAAACTAATAAATTCCTAAAAACGGACATTTCCGTAAAACCTCATGTTCAAAAGTTGACAATTCGCATAGTGTATAGAAATACAAATACCTGCGTTTGTGCTGGCAGTTTGTTCGTCCTGGCTTAATTTTCTCCACTTCACACTGTTTTATTCTTGTTGATTTTCAAAAATAAAATTATATACTGTCTGCGTTTCGTTGAAGTAAACTGATATATTTAATTAATTTTAGATGTTAGACGTAGAATGGTTTATAAAAAGAAAATTATTATACTAATTACA
This sequence comes from Dreissena polymorpha, assembly GCF_020536995.1. Classification (NCBI taxonomy): domain Eukaryota; kingdom Metazoa; phylum Mollusca; class Bivalvia; order Myida; family Dreissenidae; genus Dreissena; species Dreissena polymorpha. The sequence continues at coordinate 10,843,017 of NC_068367.1, forward strand.
TCAAGGTACATTCATGAATGAACAATTTTTTCTCAGTATTGGGTAATTGAAATTTTCACTTTTTATGATCATGTTAAACTCACTGTAATTTCTAGCCGGCGACAGAAGTTCTTTTTTAAAACATCTTTTAAGTTCACCTTGGATGAAAAACTATCGCCATGACTCAAGTGGGCATTTAAGGATTGAATTAAAGTTTGTTTGCTTTATGGCGATTATAAAGAAAGCATTTATTGTCTTGAGCATTTTAAAGTGAATGACTTCATTTTCGATGAGTATAAATTACACAATGGCGACGTAACCATATTAGCTGCGCTGATGAATATAATTAAGGTCCGGTTGACTAAAACAACACAAACGGATATGATCAATTAAATAAAAAAGTAAACAATATTGATTTAACAAAGCGACATAAACAGTTTACGGACGTATTTACTGACTCAGACAAAATTGCTGATGACCTAGAACAGTTAATGGCGTGGTAAAGTACACTACTCAAAATTTGCTAAGGATCACTTTTTATTTTCATATTATCTTCAATTTTGTTTTACGTTCATTTTAAATTGTTATTTTGCAGGTTTGATTTTAGAAGGTGTGTTTTTGATTTTATTTTTAGGTATTGATCTATGATTGATGCGTGACGCTGGCTGAATTTAGCTCGGGATAAACTTCAAATTACACATACTATAAAAAGTGATCTTAGCAAATTTTGAAAAGTATATTTATCGAAGGCTTTCAGCTAATTAGATACATCTCTATTGCCGTCGATCGTGACATATGGACGGAACAATTCATTTTCAAATACTTAATTCCGTGAAAAGTATAGTATAAGTTTGGGGATTATTCATTCATTCATGAACATGGCGGTTACTTCAATTATAATGTTAGATATTTCATTTCTTAGTTTGAATGGTGTTGAGACGTAGAGATCTCATTTAATTTTTTTAATACGAACTATTATTATTGGAAATAATTGTTTTGACGTTTTGAAGTCTACACATTACGTAATCATACAACTTCAATTTTGTTTCTACAATACTTTAGCAGATTGTTTTAGTAGTTATTGTCGATTTTGGGAAAAGCCCTGTAAATTGTATATAACGCAGATACACGAAGGGGTTATGCAAGGGTTCAACTATTCATGATATTTTGCTTTGAATATCACAAAGGAATGGACAAATATTAATTGAAAGCGTTAACTGAAAGAAACACATACATTTAAAATATGTATCATAATTAGAATGTTGCTTTTTCATGAATTTCAGGACGTAAAATGTATTCCCACCTATGCTCCCTTGCGATTGTTAAAATCATGATCAAGAAACACAATTGTGTTGATGTAGCGCACTAACACAGCTGCACATAACACACAATACATGTTGGGGAGTTTCAAACCACGTACTTGTCTAATCCTGCCATGCTCGCACTGTTATCATTTATTTTGTGATGTCGGATTTGTACTCGTCAACATATATCGGCGTATTGTACAGAGCGAAGTCTAATTCCCTCATATATATGGTCCGTGCTCTGTGAAAAAGGGGGTTTAATGCATGTGCATAAAGTGTCGTCCCTTATTAGCCTGTGCAGTCCGCACATTCTAATCAGGGACGAAACTTTCCGACTTAACTAGATTTGTTTTTTCCTCAAATGAAAAATACAATAAAAGCTGATATGTTCGTCACTACTGAGCCTACGCGGACTACACAGGCTAATCTGCGACGTTACTTTACGCACATGAAATAAGCAACCTTTTTACATAGCAGGCCCATATATTCTTTTAACTTAATTTGAAGGGAGTTGTCCCCATATAGATAAGATTAGATTTTATTTACAGCATTTCCAGAAGGCCGATGACCCATGTGGACACATTTTAGTACAAGCAATATAATAACTACAGTAATAGACATATACAACTGATTATAACAAGCACATGAAATTATGAGTAAGCCAGGTTACACAACTTTTTGAATAATAATTACATAGGTAGTGCTATTAAATAATTTACAGCAGGAAATACATATTCACCGTAATACTAATATTTAAAAGGATTAGTCATACTTATACTTATCAATACACATTTCATTAATTTTAACGTACATTTACTCTTCAAACAAAACATACAGAGAGTAAAGCAAAACAAAAAAAACAACAACCTCACACAACATACTGATAATACAACTAAAGCAAATAGTCGGTGGCATACATAGATGAAATAATTTAAGAGGAGTAATCCTACTTATTATTACATACTCCATTATTTCTAATATACATTTACTCAACAAAATAAACTAAGAAGGCGTAAACAAAAACTCACACAAAAATATTCATTATACTGGATTTCATTTACATACAAAATCAGCTGCAGCAGTTTAGATTTGTTCAGTTAGTTAATGAGCAAAAATACATCAAATAGGCGCATACATGTTCGTTAATCTAACTAACAAAGCGGCATGGACAAAGGCACTTAGTTTTCTTATCACAGATTCACTATCGGACGACATTAATTTAATACATTTTTGCATATTTGGTATGTTTCTGTAATATGAAGGTATATATTTACATCTTAAATCTGTATATAAGTTGCATTCAATCACAAAATGATATTCGTCTTCTAGACGATTACAAACAGTAAATGTCTTTTGCTCAACAGGTGTAGGGTTGGGCTTAGACCATCTGCCACTCTCTATTCTCAATCTATGAGAGGAAACTCGTAATCTAGACAGGCTAAATCTATACTTTTTTAATATTACATAATACTAAATATGGTTGAAGTTGAAAGGACGCTATATAGTTTGGGAAGTTATTATTGGATTTGTGTAAAATGTCAGGTTTAAGAATAGTGAATGGTAGATTAGGTTTAGATAGAAATATAGGAAAACACACATTGATAAGTTCACACGGTTGTAGCACTATTGATCTTGTTCTCTGTGAAAGTAATATATTTCCATTGATTCATAAGTTTGAAATTTTAGATCCTAACATTTTATCAGATCATTGTGTAGTAAAATGTAGTATTGAATGTAAAACTGAGATAGAGAAATATCCCAATAGTAATAGCCATATGGAAAAGTATACCAAAAAGCTACCATACACTTATAAATGGGATAATGAAAAGAACATGGATTATATTAATTCGTTTAATTGTGAAGATGTAATAAAAACCTTTGAAACTGTTAGTGGTTGTATAGATCAAACCCAAAACAGTGATTCATTTGATAGTTAGTTATCTCAAGTTTGTGATGTAATTGACAATATTAGTTCACCATTATTTAAAAAAAGCTTGTTGACAATACAAAGTTTGTTGATGAAAACAATATTTAATGCTGCCTTTGTTGATAATGAATGTAAGAATTAAAAAAAATGTTATTATATGAATCTTTATATGTACAGACATTATCCCTCAGAAGAAAATAGACAAAGCATGGTAGAATCAAGGAGCCTTTATAAAAGTACAACTAGGAAAAAGGAATATGATTATGATAAAAATTAAACTACAAAATAAGAAAATGCAAGACTTAAAAATGCAAAACTTTACTGGAAAATGTTAAAGAATAAAACATGCAAAGATTATAAGATAATAAGATAAGATAATAAGAGATAATAATAATAGTAGGGAGTTTTTTAAATCAATTAATGACCCTAACTCTAGATTTTATCAAGCTGATGAAGATGTTTTGTTTTATCAGGACCGGTACTTAAATGGAGAATTAAATATAATGTTTAGTGAGTTAAACGTTGCATTTACTGATCAAGAAATTATAAGTGCTTGTAGGCAAATTCATAATGGTAAATCAGGTGGCCCTGATTATCTGCTTAATGATTTTTTTTTAAATTTAGAACAAGTTATGAAAGTTTCTTAAAAGTTGTTTGTAGTTTTTTAAATAAATTCTTTGAATATGGACATTTTCCTGAAGTGTGGTGTGAGGGGTTTATTGTTCCATAACATAAAAAAGGTGATAAACAGGATGTAAATAACTACAGAGGGATAACATTATTAAGTACTTTTGGGAAATTATTTACTAAAGTCATGAACAATAGACTTAACAATTGGGCTGAACACTATTATGTCTACATAGAGGCACAGGCAGGATTCAGGCAAAATATGGGAGCTGTTGATAACATTTTTGTGTTGAACGTCGTAACTAATAATTTATCAAATGAACAAAAAAATTGAACGCCGTATTTGTTGATAACACCAAAGCGTTCGATTATTTGGTGAGGGATATCATATGGTATAAACTGTTGAAGCTAGGCGTTAGAGGAAAACTGCTTGATATCATAAAATCTATGTTTACAAATGTAAAATCAAGAATAAAATTAGGTAATACAATAAGTAATGAAGATTTTTCCTGTTTTTTAGGAGTTAGACAAGGAGAATCATTATCACCTTTCCTATTTTCTATTTATTTGAACGACCTAGAAAAACATTATATCTTAAATGGTTTTAAAGGAGTAGATATTGGTATGCTAAAATTATTTTTGTTGTTATATGCAGATGACATTGTAATTATGGCAGAAACTGAGAAAGAATTAATTAAAGGTTTGTCTTTGTTAGAGAAATATTGTGATAGGTGGAACTTTTGTGTTAACACAAATACAACAAAGGTTATGGATTTTAAAAAGGGGGACAACTTAGGAGGGATATTATTTTTTTTTACAAAGACCAAGCATTATAAATTGTTAAATCATTTACGTACTTAGGAATTGTATTCACTACAGGAGGATCTTTTGCAATTACCTTTGAAACGCTTGCAGGTCAAGCCTCAAAGGCTTTATTTAAGCTTAACACATATTTAATAAATTATCCAACAATTTCAATGCTTACCAAATTAGAGTTGTTTGATCAGCTTGTTTTACCAATATTAAATTATGGGTAAGAAATATGGGGCTTAACCGTATCAATTGCACTTGAAAGAGTTCACCTACATTTTTGCAAAAAACTACTTGGCGTGAAAATTCAAACACAAAATAATTTTTTATATGGGTAACTTGGAAGAACATCCTTGATAACAAAAAGAGCCATAAATGTAATACGATATTGGTTGAAAATTATACAATTAGAAAATCATAAGTATGTAAAGTGTATTTATAGCTACATGTGTGAGAATTTAATAAATAAACCAAATAAACATTCTTGGGCAAAATCTGTATGTAATCTGTTGCAGACCTTAGGCTTTCAATATGCATGGCTGAACCAAGGTGTAGGTGATGAAAAGTGTTTTTTATCCTTGGTAAAGTCTAGATTGAATGATATATTTATCCAAAATTGGAAGTCAGAACTTAATGATTCCTCAAGATCAATAAGTTACAGGCAGTTTTGCAAATTTGAATTGCAACCTCACTAAAAAATGTTAGCATAACTAAGTTTAGATCTGATATTTGTAGATTAAGGGTTTCATCCCATAGATTAGAAGTAGAATCAGGCAGATGACACAAACCTGAAGCCATACCATTTCAAGATAGAAAATATCAACATTGCAATGTTCTTGAGAATGAATATCATTTTTTATTAGAATGTTCTTTATATGATGATATTAGGTAATTGTATATAAATAAATATTACTGGAAAAGACCAAACATGATCAAATTTATTGAAATAATGCAATCGGATAATATAAGTACCAACAGAAACTTAGCTATGTATGAACATAAAGCATTTAGTCAAAGAAACCTGTATAAATATTATTATGATTAATTGTATATAATGCATTACTCAAACTTGACTTCTTGCTCTCTAGTAGATTCGTCTTTGTTGTTTTTGATGTTATCGTTTATAGCATTGATTGTTAAATAGATTCTAAATGTTGTAATCTAAAAATAATGTGTCCTATACCTTTTTATGTATTGATACTTTATTTAACAACTTATGGAATTCAATACTGATCACATGTCATGCCTTTATATATGTTACTATGTTTTGATCATGTATACTCATGGACTGTTTGTCTATTGTATATATTGAATAAACCATATTCCTATAATAAAGAGCTCTACAAGAGTTTACCAGTCGGCCGTTTCAATTTTGAATAAAATTATCTGTAAGTCGTTGTTTAATAGCTCCAATAAACACAGTATCGTGACCGACATCCTGGAAATACCAGGCATCGTAAAAACGAAGTGTGCTTAGCAAATCACGTAGTAGGGTACTCCACTTTTTTATAAGGGTATCTTTTACAGTCACTCAACAATGCAAGGTAAACATTTTTTTATTGAATTTATTACTGTTAGTATGCTATATTTTAACCCAATATTTTAAAATGTTATAATATATACTTGTTTGACAGTTGAGGAGCCTAAGTTCGCCGTATATAAAATCGTTTTGAGTACTTCTTTTAACACCCAGCAGACTTTTACAGAATTGCATATGAAAACGTTCTATAGCATCGCCCTCGACAAACCCCCAAACTTCACTTCCGTAATTAAGAATATAAGTTTATCAAACAGATCTAATCTGTGTTTCACAGGAATGCCAGTATATTTATAAAGGTATTTGTTTATCTTGAAAATAGCCTTTAAGGCTTGGCCAGCTAATGTGCTTTGTGCATCAGAAAACGAACCACCAGTCGTGAATACGACACCAAGGTAATTAAACTTAGTAATAATCTCGATTGCAGTATCATTACAGTGAAAAGAAATGTGGTTTGGCAACCGTCCCCCTTTTCTGAAAATCATTACTTTAGTTTTATCGCTGTTCACTACTTACTGCCAGCGTTTACAATATTCATGAAATAAATGTAGATTTTGTTGCAATTCCTCTGTGTTATTTTCGAAAATAATTATATCATTTGCATACAATACAAGAAATAGTTTAAAATGATCGACATCTATACCATTTATGCCACTTTCAGCGAACACTGATTCTAAATCATTTAAATACATAGAAAACCGAATCGGCGATAAACATTCTCCTTGCCGGACTCCTAGCATACATTCGATCACTTAACTGATTACAATGTTTTACTCTAGATTTAACAGAAGAGTATATCGATTGAACAATATTGACAATTTTGCCTCGTAACCCTAGTTTGATAAGTTAAATCCAAAGGTTTTCTCGGACTACATAATCATAGGCTTTACTAAAATCAGGGAAAACACAATAAAGCTGTTTTCCCTGATTAAATAAGTGTTTCAGAAGACCATGAAGTACATAAATATTATCAAGAGTGCTCATATTTTTACTAAAACCCGCCTGTGCTTCAACGTATACATAATAATGTTCCGCCCAATGTGAGAGTCTAATTGTTAAAATGCGATTAAACAGTTTTCCTAACGTACTCAATAATGTTATACCTCTATAGTTATTTTCGTCATTTATGCTACTTGTGCAGAGGAACAACAAAACCCTCAGACCAGGTAGTTGGAAAATAACCACTATCAAATATTTTGTTAAACAGTGTATGCAGATATGGCAAAAGAATATCTCTACCATGGACAAAAACATCATTTATATGTATATCAGGTCCTCCACTTTTATTGGATTTCAATTCCTTAATAGCTTTATTAATTAGTTCTGTTGAAATGGGCTTATTAAATTCATCAAACATTACACTAAATTCGTTTCTCTTATACCGTTCTAAGAAGTAGATAACATCCTCATCAGGCGTAAAAAACAAACTGTATGGATTATTAACGCTTTTGAAATATTGTTCAAATGTACTCGGGGAAATATTAGACTGTTGAATTCCTGCAAATTGTTTGAGCATATTCCAGTAAATTTTAGCATTTTTTGAATCTTGATTGTTAAAGTTTTCGGGTTTGTGCCCTATCGTAATGTAATTTTTGTTTTCGTATACGTAGCCTATAATCTGACCTAGTTTTATTTAGTGCCATTCTGTTTCCATCTGTTTTATAATTTCTAAATTTATTCAGTTGTCTGTAAAAAAAGATCCCTTTTTTCATCACATTCGGGAAAAAAACAATGTTTTTCATGTTTATTTTGCTGTGAGCTTACATAACTTACGTTATCTCTATTTTTACGTTTGAAAAAAGGGGAAACTAATCCATCTAATATTTCAATTAGTTCTACAATACAACAGTCTATGTCATGTGATGACGCGCTGTTGCTTACAGCATGTGTCCATGTATTTAAATTATCAATGACGTCACTTGAGTGTAAAGCTTCCTGAAATAATTGCCTATGGACATTGTCCCATACATATTTATAATGTACAACCCCTGCAGTACTGTTTCGGTCAATACAGTTATTGATTGACAGCTTACTATCTTTAAACACAAAAGAGCAATCAATTAAGCAATGGTCGGATAAAATATTTGGATCCTCAACTCGGAAAGAGTGAACGCAGTTAAAAACACCTGGCGTTGCTAGTACATAATCGACTACACTAGAGCCTGTTCTGCCAATGAAAGTGTACTTTCCATCCTGTTCCCTATCACACCTTCCATTTAAAATATGCATTCCGGCTTGTTTACACAAATCTAATAATACTATTCCGTTATTATTAATACGACCTTTGTCCTGAGAACACCGCGCTGTGCCCGTATCAGCTACATAATCATCGGGTAAAAAATCAATATGATGAATACTTTCTTCTGACACAAAATCGGGTAAATCAGATGTATGTGCATTCATATCACCACATAATATAACATTTAAATTTTTAACATGTTTAAAACTAAGATTCAGTATATACTCGAGTACTCTATCAAGTGCATGGCGTTCCACCATAGCCTGTCTCGAACTATTCTCAGGTATAACGTAGCATAAGAATATAAACAAGTCATGTTGTAAACAAATTTTAGATGCAGATATCTTAATGCAAAGAATGTCATCTTCGCTTGTAAACACTTAAGTATATTTGCTAGTGAGTTCATTTCGAATGTAAACAATACTTCCACCGGACGCCCGTTTGCTTGATTTTAATAACTGAGTTCGATTTAAAACATAATGATCAAAACCATTAACATTTAAATCTGAGAAATCGTTCGTCCAAGTTTCAGTGAGCAGAACAATATCATGTGATGAAAAACATTAATCAGCTCACTCGAGTTACTTATTTACACGTCTTGTCGATAATCCTTGGGCATTTACTAATGCTATTCGCAAATTGGCCTTCTGTAAAACTTCATAGATTTTCACCTTTTGACTCTCGTGCGACCCCTTGTAGGCTTTGTCTCCTCGCGACTTAGTGTTGGGTTGTCGTTGTCACCAACGATGGATTTTATCGCCGTTTCGTCTTGCGTCAAAGCTGGCTTAGTGCTTAAAAGTATGGTTGGCTGTTTTAGATAATGCGTGATACTTGGGGTCTTAAACGATGACAAGTTTGTGGATTGGTCAGCCATGCCTAGCAGTTTGCTGCCCATGGCGCCCTGATCATTTGTGCTGATGGGAATTGCTGTGCTGTTTGTGACGACTTCGCTACTCGTGCTCGACGTTGCTGTATCCCGAAAAACAGTGGGTACTGTGTCGCATGTCTCCATCGGGGCTCGATTCTGTGAGCTGAGTTCGTTTGTCGGGCCGACATCGTTTGTAACAGACTGGCTCAACTTTCTCTCTGCAGAAGTCGGATATAGTTCAAGTACTTGTGGGTGATGTGGCCTAAGTTGTGTAATGTGGTCGAGTTTGGCTTGCCTGTTTGCTCTATAAAATGGCTCCATTCTGGTAACTCATCTTGTTTTAGTTTACCGTCCTGGATGAGTTTGGCGGGGTAAACTAGTTGGACCCTCGACCGGGGATCCCGATTTTTCAGCTCTTTTAATTTTGGCCACAAGCGTCCGCGAGCCTCTTGTATTTCTCTTGGGAAATCGTAGTCCACCGAGAATGGTGTGTTTCTCAGGCGTCTGAGGTGTCTCATAATATGTTTTTACGTCACCAAAATCCGAAAGTTCGCAATAATTGGCCTGTGGTTATGCTGCCTCCGAAGGTTTCTTTGGCCGAGTCTGTGTGCCCGAGCGATGTACACAAACTGGCTGTCTATATCAAGTTGATTCTTCAAGAAATCCTGAAGTACTTGCGTTCAGTTCTCACCATAATCTTCGATAAAACCTCGGAATATGAGGTTATTCCGCCGTGCTCTAGCTTCCATGTCGATTGATTTGTAAGCTAGTGTTTTCAGAAATATCGTTTGGGCATTCGTAGTACTGACAACCTGACACAATTTATCAGTAACATTTGCAACAGAGTCATGCAAACGGGTTAATTCTCGGCTGCAGTACACTTGTTCGTTTCGAATGAATCGCAGCTCATCGAACATGTGAACCATTGTATTGTCTAGTAAACGCTGAGCAAAATCTTGTCTGGACACTTGGGTTACTATTTGACCAGCTTGATTTCCGCCCATACAATTAGGCGGCTCGGACAAAACGCCATATCTGTTTTGAATAGGTAAACACAAGTCTCGATTCTCCACGTTTGTAAGCGACGCTTGTAAAGTTAATTTACCTTTCTATATAGTCCTTAATATTTAAGATCAGAATAAATGTTATGTATTTGTAACTTCATAAATTAATTTATATTTATGAAAGTATGACAAAGTTTTGTTTATAAAAACGGGCTTTATAATTATGGACGTTTGGTTGGAAATTATTACGTTAAATTAAAGAATAAAATGATAGATCGAAACTTGTTTTTAATCGTTTGATAACATGCTTCATTCACTTCATAGCAGATCGAGTATTTAATCTTATACCATTTACAATATGCGCAACCGATAAACACGTGTGTCGATACTACTGTGAGAAACAAGGACCGCTATTGATTGATCTGTTTTTCGGGGCTAACTATTCCTGGATAATTGCGTCCTATAGCTATAGCTTTCCTTATACCTTTTGCTTTACAAATCTCTATGGAATAAAGCGGAATTATTTTGCTCTGCTCAACCATAGTTCATGTGTTGTTCGTGGAAATATAGGTCATAAATAAACATTTATAATCCATATCGCATGGTTATTATTATTTTAATAGGCAATTTTACATTCACTAAGCACCGTACATAATTTGATTAAGGGCATGCTATGTTAAACTTTTGTTTTCAGCTGATGTTGTTATAATAGTTTTAAGATACTTGTACGACTCTTGGTGTGAATAAGTTAGCAACGATCACATGTGTTTTTTCGTTGCAAGAACAATCATAGTTCAAATAACTATTCATATATATTAAGACACGGAATAAACTAAAAAAATGGCATACACTGATCAAGTACACGAATAACGCGTTTATTTCTATCAAATGACATGTATTCCACTTTATTGCTTATTTATCGAGTCGTGATTTAATGTGGTACGTCCTTAACCCATTTATGCCTAGTGGACTCTCCCATCCTTCTTGATTGGATCAATTTATTTCCAAAATAAGGGATGTCTAGTATATTTATTTCTATAGTTAGAATATTTGTTATAGAAATTCCTTTAGCAAACAGCGCAGACCCTGATAAGACGCCGCATCGTGCGGCGTCATATCTGGATCTACGCTGTTTGCCAAGGCCTTTTATTTCTAGATGTTAGGCATAAATGGGTAAATGATTGAGTGCACATACTCCTAGTATTGGTCTTCGGAGAATGTAAGTCGCTCTTGATCCAGTTTAATGAACGCGTTTAATGCTTTTGGCGTGGTAGATAAAACGTTGACCTTGTTCGTTCATACGCGATAAGATTTGGATCAATCGTCTTGTGTAAATAAACCTATCGATTTGAATCTTTAAATACATATATATATTAATTCGTAAAATGTCATTTTACGTCTTTACGACGTATAAGTGTATATAACACATACACTTAACATTGTGTCGTACCCGACCAGAATTTTTTTAAAGGAGGAAAAACACTTCAATTAATTTTAATGGAATCGAGATTGCGGGTAATTTCGGGTACTCGATGGAACCCTTTTGAACAACAAACTAACTCGATAATGTAATAATGAACCATGATAACCACCAATACCGCACGTTGTTCTATGAAATAAGGATTAACTGTACTATTATCCAAAGAGTTTATTTAAAAAGTGTAATAATTTTAGACATAAATAAATAACACATTAATAAATAAATGAAAACACGTTACATTATATGGGGATTAGATGCACATATGACTGATGCTAGTGAGAAAGTGTAGGAGTACTATCTACAGACAAATTAAACAGACATATAGACGGAGAGACAACCATCGTGAATATATAATGCACCCTTAACATTTTGGCAGGGATACAAAATATGAAGGTGTTGTTTCAGCTATAAGTACCGTGTAAGTGTGTATAACTGAGGGGTTATATGCTACACTTAATTCTCGATTTTTTTCTTCAGTTTTCGATTCAAATTTTATTTATTTATATCTCACTAACTTTCCATATTTAAATCAAGATGAGTCTTTGGTAGCAGAAAGGACATTCATCTTAAACCTAACCTATTGTTATTGTTTAAATTGTAATACAATAGCACTATACCAATACACTAAGTCTTGAAGTATTAGATAAAGAGTTTGAAGACTACCAAAGGTGACGACTATGACTTTCGGAAATCCTAGAAAAATTTTGTTTGTTTCATGAAGTACAGGCGACTTCACAAACTCCATTTGAAGACAAATTCTTGTTCTTGTTAACATTTTTCACAGCACAACATTACACGCATACAATTATTAATTATGATGAACACATGTAAAATAAGCGGTAATTCATATTTTGCAAGTTAACGTGAAATAAACAGTTGAATTTATATAAGCCAATTATGATTTTTCGTAAAATGACTTGCTTTAACGCGTTTATTCTGAATATTTTTTTCTATATTTAGTTTTTAAATATAATTTACACTGCACTACTTTTGTTTAAAGCGGGACGGCACGATTTTTATAAGTGTTAAATTGTAATATATTCATTAAAAATGTTACAATAATACAAAATAAGGAACAAAATATACATTGAAGACGAATTTCATATAATGCAGCAAAGACAAATTAGCGCCCCGAGACGATTGTGACGAAGATATTTCGTACATAATTTTCTACAATAACCGAAGCATTCGTCTTTTTATTAGGATCGGAGTTAGTGTACGTGTGTCGTATCAACAGATATCGTTGCAGGAAATTGAAATGATCCGTAAAACTAAATTAAGATTCACATCGTGCATACATGGTACACATCCTTTATACATTTTCGATTTCAGAATTTAAAAAAATGGCTTATTTCGCATTTTTCGTCACATGTTCTTCTTAACTTTTATTTTAATTTATATTTAAATATATGTATAATAAGTTTTTTACACATTTTATATAAATTCATTAATATTTGACAAAATCGTGCAGTCCCGCTTTAAGCTGTATGTTCAGTTGCATACAGATATCTGTATAAAATACAATATCAGTAACATTCGTATTTTGAAAATAATGTACACGAAGTGCATACTTAAAACTGGCAATAAAGTGAACACCTTCAATCCATTTTGGAAGGAGTATATAACCACGTAGGCGTGCTTGCAAGACGGTATGACATTAGGTTTAAAGAGAAACATTATTCACGGACGACCTGTCATTCTGGGGGAAATTACTTTTAACACCACGTACATATAATGGACTATAATTGCTCGCTCGGTTTATTTAGTGCGTCTTTTAACGAGACCAGGCATTCACCGATACACACTTGAGTAACATACTTCCATCATACCGAATCACTTCGCTAAACTTTTAATGTACACGAATTTGTAAGTTAAAATATATGATTACGACTCCGTGGCCTATTTGGTATGGGATCGCCTTAAAAGCAATACCTTGAAAGTCTTGCCCATGCTTTTTTCCTATTACCGGGCGTTTATCCTGCAGTTACGTGTACATAAAATTGCATGCTAATAACATAAATGCTGGCACATAAATATTGTAAAACGTCAAATATAAACGATATACCAATTATAGATTATAACGGAGATTAAAATTTCATTTATGTAAATCAGTCGTGTACAATGGTTTGAAATACGAAGTATTATTTTTGAATAGTTTAAGTAACCCAAATTCGATTTGGTGAAACGCAAGCATTGAAGTGTTGAAATTAAGTTATTACCGTAGTAGCAATCATATTACGTATCGGTCCTCCGGGCGCGATTATATGGAATAGAATTAATAACGTAATGCACTAAAATATATCTTTGTATAGAACAAAATGTTAATAATATAAAACCATTATTCCCTGCGAAAAGCAGTATAGCAACACAAACCGTATATGCATGTAATCAATATAATAAATTGTGATATTACTTTAAGATTACAATATATTAAAGCATGTGAATATCGTTCACAATAATTGTATTTAATTATAACAAAAACACACAAAAATACATTTGATAGCACAGAATATTAAGCTGTCGTACAGTTTTAGCTTCATTATTAAAAAACAATCGACTTTATCATAATCGAATATACCATTCAAAGAAATGATCATTTTTACACATTAACCTATAAGGAATTGCACACTTAGGTTCTTTGACTACCGGCAACTATGTTCCTTTGTGTGCGAACATTAGAGTTACTCATCGCAAGCTGACCATGTGTTTTAATATGTCGTGGTTTTGTTTCGGACGTTTGTGATATAATTAAGTATGCATGCTTGTTTTATCACCTATGACGCCATTACAATAACTAATCGTCCGCTGATGTAAATTACATTTACGTTGATTAAAACATAAATCATGTGTTATATTAGATTGGTTGTTTCCGAGAAAGATGTAATTGT